>NC_072801.1:64204492-64507522 GCF_028583425.1 Eublepharis macularius | reverse complement strand
TGACAGCCAGTTACTATTAACAACAGCAGCTACTGCAAATGATGTTAAAAATATTAATGAACATACCATAATATTCAGCAAAACTGGTGTGACCTTGCTGATCCCTGGATGGTTTCAGTTCCTTTTGAAAGGAAATGGCAGTTCAGCCACTTTGAGAACGGGCCACATGCTTTCATTGATGTCTGAGCATAAGGAAACCAACAAAATTTAGGTGCAATAAGTACTCAATAGGTGCTCCATTTCGAACATCCCAGGATCAAAACAAAAGTCTCCTGTGTAGCGTAACTGCCAGTTCATTCAACAGGTACAGTGAAGATCCAGAATGGATGTCGAAAGTAAGTATCCCTCAGGTAAGTATCCAATTTGTATAGAAACTTGTATAGAGAAAGCATTCTTAGTTTGAATATACTTATGGTATGCTGCTTATTTTACAGGTGGTGTGAAATACACACAGATCGCCCAAGACATCGCCCATCTGCCCAACATTCAGGGCCAGCAGGTGACCTGATGTTTCGTCCAGAGGGACCTCCTCGGGGGCGGCTTCAACACCAGATATATAACACTGAATAATTCAAAGGCACCACAGTATAATGTAAAAGTAGTCAAGCGGCTTGCTGTTGTATATGCACCCACTCTGGTAAAGTATGGTAAAGTATGCTGTGGTAAAGTATGCACCCACTCTGGTAGCTGCCAATCTTCTTTCTTTTAAAGCAAAGCTCACCATTGATATCATGGGTATAGCCCAATAGGTGCAGAACCCAAAAGAGTTTCAGGAGGTATGGATAGAGGAGTTGGGGAAGAATAGCCTTTTTCCAGCAACAAAATACATATGGGAGAATACAGTTTCCTTGCCACTGAAGTGCTAAATACAAGAAAGGCTATCTGTTAGCAGCAGCCAACTACTAAGCATTCTTTACTGGCTAAGAGATCCTAAATCATATGCAAAAGTTCATTAAACAGCCCTTAGTTATTTGCTTCCTGAATCAGAAACTTCTGACATACACAACTTTAAAAAATTCTTTTGCTTTTCTCTCACACACATTCTGCCCTTGTGGGTTTGCTTTCTGTTTCATGAGGTTCACAACAGCTGTAAGTGCTATGCATGTACATTCTGGTTTTCAGCATTTGATATACTGTGGCTTCTCTGCTTATCCTAAATACGTTATTTGATTGGCTTACCATCATTATGATTTTTCTTACTTTTGGGAAGGGGTAATGGGGAGAGATATTTTCTTCCTAGGAATTCTCTCCTTCCCTCATTTTCACACTTTATATTAATTGGTACTTACCAGTTTCTCCTTTCTTGCAACTTTGGTACTCATATCCCTTTGATGTATGAGATCCTTTGTTGATATTGGTCCCCTACTCATTTTCCCTGATACAGCTATCCTATTCCTGCAGTACCTACATAAATTTTAAAAAGAGATATCAGAGCTCAGTTCTGCTGTAATACAAACCTTCTAATATTGTTATGAGCAATACATCTGTCCAGGGCTTTTTGGGAAAAGAGGTGGTGGAACCCAGGACCGCACAATGACATCACTTTGGGTCAGCTGGAATAAGGGGGGAGTTTTTTAAAGTTTAAATCGCCCTCAGCAAAAATGATCACATGGCTGGTGGCCCCGCCC
Organism: Eublepharis macularius; assembly: GCF_028583425.1. NCBI lineage: Eukaryota > Metazoa > Chordata > Lepidosauria > Squamata > Eublepharidae > Eublepharis > Eublepharis macularius. The sequence continues at coordinate 64,505,894 of NC_072801.1, read as the reverse complement.
CCTGATCTCCAGACAGAGGGGAGTTTAGATTGCCCTCCGTGCCCACGGCGTGAAGGGCAATCTAAACTCCCCTCTGTCTGGAGATCAGGGGCGGGGCCACCGGCCATGTGATTGTTTTCAAGAGGTACCGGAACTCCGTTCCACCGCGTTCCCGCTGAAAAAAAACCCTGCATCTGTCCATGAGAGCTAGAAACCTGGCCTGCTTCCACACTGTGATCATTTCCCCTGAACTATCCTTGGCTGTCACACACTGAATGTCAGCCATTTCCCTCCAGTACCAGTGTTAAGCTTATTTTATTGTATTTGTTTATAGTGCGCCTTTCTCACTGAGACTCAAGGCGAATTACATAGTATAAATTACTATGATCTGCAGCTAGGACAATAAACAAGGCTATAGGGTTTGGATAGCATAATATGTGAAAACAAGTAGAAATCTGATGCAGAGCTAAACAAAGCATAAGCAATTAACATGACATGTTAAATAGTGCAGAAATTACCTAGTAAGAGCATACTTACAGTAACAGACAGCACACAGAAGTCTAGTCTACAGTCCCTATCCTTTACCAAAGCATCATTTCCTTACCGTACAGCCCTCCTAACTGTAAAAAAGCCTTCTTAAATAATTCAGGTTAGCATAGTTGGTGGAAAGCCAGGAGAGTGGGAGCCTTCCTAACCTCCACCCCCCACCCTGCCTCCACTTACCTGATTAGTGGGGGAGGAAGGCACAGAAACGAGCCTCCTAGGTACGCTCCTAGGGCAGTGCGGCGACGTCACTGATGTCATTGCGCCACCCTGAGAGCACTCCTGAGCTTCGCCGCAGGCTGATTTGGTCCCCTACTGCAGAATAGGAGTGATATGCATGCTCTGCCTAGTCCCTGACAATAACCAAGCTGTGGCGTTCTGCACCTGCTTGAGTATCCAAGTTGATTTCGAGGGGAGACCTAGGTAGAGTGCATTATAATAGCCTAGTCTCAATGTTACCATGGCATGAACCCAGGTTGAGATTGCTAGAGCACTATCGTGCAACATTGTAATGATTTAGAGCTAAACTGTATTAACTCGTCTGAATTCCCACCTTTCATTTTTTTTAAAAAAAAGTCTCTAGCACTTTTCCCTGCAGACATATTAAAGGAAAGGTATCTCCACAATGAAATGGGCTAGAGACTTAATTTTTAAAAACAAAAGCTGGAAATTCAGAGGAGTTATTAAATCAAGGCAACAGATTGTTGTTAGACCGTTATTGCTTTATAGTGATCTAGCCACTGCTGGTTCAAAAGAAGCCCCAAAAGGCCCTCTGGCACTGAACGCTGGGAGCAGGAGCTGAGGCAAGGAAAATGGCTGCAAAGAGGCCTTAGAAATGTATGCCTCGTGTCCAAATGGCATGCTTTGACTGTGAGCTTTACAAAAACATTGTATCAAACCAAGCCTGGGAGAGATCACTGCAAAGCAGAGGAAAGCCTGGAAAGTGGATGGTTAGGGGACAATGTCAAGTGGACGCTCAAGAAAATAATTCCAGTTTGAAAGCTTTGTGTGGAAGAAACTTTGACTGTTTTCAGAATTGTGCAGATTAATCTGAAATGCATAGCTTAGGAAGCCAAATCATACATTTTACCAGGGGTAATTTCGTAGAAAAAGAGCTGGAGGAACTCATTAGCATAACTCATTAGCATATGCCACACCCCTTGCCATCACCAGAAGTGGGTTATTAGCATAATTGATTTTCATATGCCACACTCCCTGACATCACCTATCCTGGCTGTTTTGGACCGAATCCTGGCCATTCAGGGCCAAAATTGGGCCCAAAATGGCAAAAAGGGGCTGAAAATGGCTGAAAAGGGGCCCAAAATTTTCACGATCAGGCCGCTGCTGAGTGACAGAGTGATCCACCACCTGTCAGAGGCCCGATCTGGGCCGTTTCGGCCCCAGTTCAGGCTGAAACGGGCCCAAAATAGTCGAGGGTCAGGTGGGCGGGGCCACCTGTCATGTGACCTCTTTGGGGACCTGCCAGAACTGTGTTCCTGTGCATTCCCCCTCAAAATGAGCCCTGCATTTTACAGTATGGTCATAGCTAAACGGTAAACTAAGAATCCAGACGGCACACAATCCACCATGCTCATGGTTTTTTAAAAAAAACATTATTAAACTTCCCCTTTCTACCCATGGAGACAGGGATGTCATGTGTTGTAAATTTACAAAATTAGCCAGTTTATTTATAGGTCAATTTCCAAACTTTTTAAAATGCAGATGTTGCTTCTGTCTGCTCTTGCTTAAGATGGAGCAGACACTGAACTTCAAAAATAAAAGGTCCTTTATCATCATAACAACACTGAGCAGGTTTGCATTTGCAATTAATAGGTTAAAAATGATTTGGGAATTTGTCTGGAGCAAATGGAGCAAATATTAAAATTAAACAAAAATCAGGCCCCTAGGCTAGGGTTGCCAACAGGCCTAGAGAAAAATGTCCCATTCCTTGAATCAAAGCTTAATGAGATGACATTTACCTCCATGCCATGAAAAACTTCAACTGCCCATTTCCATACATTAGCCTCTATAAAAGGGACAGGACATTTTTCTCAAGGCTTGTTGGCAACTTCATCCTTTCTTCTTGCTAGGTTGGGAAATTTCTGGGGGTTGAGCCTGGAAAGGGCAGGGTTTGGGGAGGAGAGGGACCTCAGCTGGTTATTAGGCCATAGAGCTCACCCTCCAAAGCAGTATTTTTCTCCAGGTAGCGTTGCCAGCTCTGGGTTGGGATATCTGAAGGTTGGGGAGGGAGTGAAGCCTGGGAAGGCTGGGTTTGGGGAAGGGGAGGGACCTCAACAGAGTATAATGCCTGACAGAACACCCTCTACAACAGCCATATTCTACAGAGGAACTGATCTCTGTAGTCTGGAGATAAAATGTAATTCTGGGAAGTCGCCAGGTCTCACCTGGAGACTGGCAACCCTACTTGTCCACCAGGGAAAGAGGAAGGAATCTTTATAACTTGAGTCAGCAATTCATTTTATGAAACAGACATAGCTATGATAGAGCCTCATTTCTGGATACAGTTCAAAAAGAAATTGCAGAGGAGGAGAATAGAAAATGGAAGCTGAAGCGATTAGAGTGTTGGAGCGCCATTCCTATGAGGAAAGGCTATGGATGGTTGTTGTGGATTTTCCAGGCTGTATGGAGTTTGGGACTTGGGACTCCAGGCTATGGAGTTTGGGACTTTTTAGTTTAGAGGGAGAAAATGACATGACAGTTTTATAAAATTATTTGTAGGGGGGCAGATAAATGGGACAGGGAGAGTTTTCCCTCCTCTCCCATAATACTAGCACTGAGGGTCGTCAATGAAGTTGATGGGTAATAGATTTAGGAAGCTCAAAGGAAGTACTTTACTACCTTGTAAAATTTACTGCCAGTGAATGTAGTGATGGGCACTAGCATAGATGGCTTTTGAAGGGGACTAGACAAATTCATGGAGGAGAGGTCCACCAGTGGCTACTAGCCATAGTGACTAAAGGGAATCTCCACATGCAGAGTACGGGGAAAAGGGAAATAGTGGGGTAGGACACTTGATGGTACAGATATTCACCCCAACAACACAATCACTGGACCTGACAGCACCAGCTAGACCATCTCAGCCTCCTTCACTTGTTCATCTTCCAACATTATATAAGCCATCAAGTGTCAGAAATGCCCTTCAGCTCTCTATATTGGACAAACAGGTCAGTCCCTTCACAAAAGTATAAATGGACATAAATCTGCTATTTAAAAAATCACACAACATTCAAAAACCAGTGGGAGATCATTTTAATCTTCCAGGACATTCCATCACTGACTTAAGTGTTGCTAAAGCTGGATCCCCTGATCCCATCCGCCAACCTACGTCACCATTCACCTGGCCGGGGGGAGGGGAGCACAGGGAATGGGCCCAGGAGCTCTTCCTTGTCATGCCAGGAATGATGTTATTACCAGCATGACAAGGAAAAGCTCCGGAGTGCTCAAGCAAGGTAAGTCCTCTCCCCCGGGTACTCCTCTCCCAGGTACTGTCCCCTGGGTTGGGTTCCAAGGGACCTAGCAACCCTAAGCAGCAGTTCTCAAGCAGAGAAACTTCAAAGGAAAATTAGAGTGTCAGGAAGCTAGCTACAATACATGTTGTAACTAGCTTGATAGAGCATGTGTGCAGACTGCAGAAAATTAGCATCTGTAGTATGAGAAAAATGCAATGTCCCGGTCAACCCTGGACTACAGAGGTCAGTTCCCCTGGAGAAAATGGCTGCTTTGAAGGGCAGACTCTATGGCATTATACCTTCTGATGTCTCTCCCTTCCCCAAACCTCACCCCCAAAACTCCAGGAATTTCCCAAACCAGAGTTGGCAACCCTAGATGCATTAGTCATTCAATTTAGTAACATTCAGCATTCTTAAATAATTTTTACAGACCACAGAACCGCACTAGGAAAACAGTGGGAAGCCAGTCTCTTCAAAAGTCAAAAGGGAAAACAAGAAGCTCACAAAATCCTTTTAGTTCTGGATTGGGCTCCCTTTTTGATGCAGCCACTCTTGTAGACAAATCAACAAAAAAAGATGATTAGAAAAAACTCAACATTTCACCTACGTTTGTTGTAACGTATTCAATACCATTTTTTATTGCAGGGATGAGTTTTCAGTTATTCTATTTTTATTTTCTCTTTACTTTTTCTTACATGAAAATCAATAAAATATTCATAGGTAAATTGCTCAAAATAAAAGTACCTAAAAATAAATTGCCATTTAACTGAAGGAAACAAAAAAAACCCAGTTTCCTACATGCATTTCTTTTATCTATACAGTGGAGATTGTGCAAGCATCCCTGACAAGACCAGTGAGGGGACATCGAGTACGTGCCTGGTACTCTGAACAGTGCAGTGTGGTGGTTAGAGACCTGAACTGGGACTGAGAAGACCAAGGTTCAAATCCATGCTTGTCATACTTGGTGACCTCCACCACATAGTCTCAATCTAACCTACCTCACAAGAGTGTTGTTAGGATAAAATGAAGGAAGAGGTAATAATTTATGCTCCTTCCCAAGTTCCTTGAAGGAATGACAGAATTAAAAGCCACCAGATGACTAAAGGATGGGAAACTGAAGGGCATAGCAAAAATGTAATAGAGGTCACATTCAGTCCCTGGCTCGACCTGAAGGTTTATGGGTAGCAGAACTGAAAAAGTCCACTCTGTGCAGGAAGTCTGTGAGGACTCCTGAATTGCTGGACGATGCGTAGCTAGATAGATCAATGGTCTGAGTCACTGAAGGCAGCTTTTGGAAATGGGTTGCGGGCTACAGCAGGTCTGTGGAAATAGTGGGGTTTTAAAAAAAAAATCCTGCATCTCCACAAAACTAAAAATCAAGAATGAGCAAGAACTAAGGACTGGCTGCAGATAGCAGGACACAAACCAGCCCTCAACTGGGCAGTGGTGGAATTAACGATGAAGAAAAGCAAGGCAGATTCAGGCAAAAAGGGAGGTAGGTGAATTGAGTTTAAGAAAATAATAAATGTACTTATAAATGTCATGTCTGGGCCCCATCCATGCCAATTTTATTTCTGTTGTGCTAAACAAAAGGCATCCTGCTGTAACTCAATATCACTTTGCCAGTATCATAACTATTTCTTTTTCAGGCTTTCACAGGTGTTTATCTGTTGAACTGTAACAGCTTCCAGTGTTTATAACCTTGTGTTCCTTCCCAGACTTTGCTATGTCTTGTTTCCTAGTAGCTCAATTTGATATCACAAATATGTGGAATGTTCTCACACCAGGAGAGCGCCAAAGCTTTGTTTAGGGACCATATCACTCTGTAGACAGATTAGTGCCCCACTCAGAGCAGAGAACAAAGTCTGTGTTATTATTACCTCAACAATACAGCTGGGGAGCTGGGGCTGAGAGGAGTGGCTTGCCCAAGGCCACCTATTGAGGGTTGCCAGCTCTGGGTTAGGAAATTCCTGGAGATTTTGGGGGTGGAGCCTGGAAAGAGTGGAGTTTGGGGAGAGGAGGGGCCTCAATGGGTATAGTGCCATAGAGTCTACCCTCCAAAGCAGCCATTTTCTCCAGGGGAACTGATCTCTATGGCCTGGAGATCAGTTGTAATTCCGGGAGATCCCCAAGCCCATCTGCAGGTTGGGAACCCTATATTTGGTTGAAATCCAACACTCTCCACACCAGCTCTTGATATTACCTTGGTTCAAATTAGGGTTGCCAGCTCCAAGTTGAGAAATTCCTGGAGATCTGGGGCGTGAAAGCTGGAGAAACCTGGAGAAAGTGGGGTTTGGGGAGGGAAAGAACCATGGCATGACATAATTCCATAGAGTCCACCCCCAAAAGTAGCCATTTTCTCCAGGTGAATTGATCTCTGTGGCCTGGAGACGAGTTGTAATTCCGGGAGATCTCCAGCCACTACCTGGAGGTTGGCAACCCTAGTTCAAATCCCTCCACTGTCCTGAGCTGTTAAGATTTATGCAATCTGAGGAGAAACCAGAGTAATCATATTCTGGTTTCTCTTCAGATCACATGAGCTCAGGTGGGGCAACTTTTAAATGTGTGTTTTAACTCTGTTCTTAATTGTTGTTCTTTCAGATATATTTACATTGTTTATATTTTACTTTGTGACCCGCCTTGAGCACCTTTGGAGGAAAGGCAGCTAATACATGTTTTTAGAAGAAGATGAAGAAGGTGGTGGTGGTTATATTAGGGGGCAATTGGCGTGGGTGGATTTTGCTTCCAACGCTAGCACCGTATTCTTCTGATATGTGTTGGGGGGAAATCCGCTGAGGAGTTTAAAAAAACAAAAAAGGGTGGGAGTCAAAGAGTTAAAACCACAGAGAGCCGGCTCTCGGGCTGCCCGCTTACTGTTCCTGCAGCTTTAGGTGGTGTGGGCAGGAAAAAAGAGGAGGGGGGCTTTAATAAACGTTGCACCTTCCTTTCTGTGCCTCCCTCCAAATGTTCTTTGCAGTCCTCTCGGTGGGCTTTTTGCAAAAGCCACCCGGGGGGAGGGGGTGATGCCTGGGACATCATCGAGTTCGGTAAGTTACGAGGAGAGGGGGAGAGCAGGGATCGGAGGGGGAGAGGTGAGGCTGGGGGGCGGGCTGCAGGGCAGGGGGATCCGGTGGCAGAGAGAGGCTGTGGGGGGCTTGGAAGGAGGAAGGCTGGGAGTGGGAGATGCAAGCAGAACTTCCAGCCACGGGGCAGCATGAGCAGCCTGTAAGGAGGATTTGGCAGATTTTACGGTTGCCAACCTCCAGCTGCTGGCTGGAGATCTCCCAAAATTACAACCGACCTCTTGGAGCAAGTGGCAGCTTTGGAGGATGGCTTTATAACCTGATGAGGCCCCTCCCTTCCCCAAATCCTGCCCTCTGCAGGCTCCACCCCCAAATCTCCAGGAATTTCCCAACCTGGAGCTAACAACCCTAATTAGCACACATAAGAACCGGCATTCTGGAATAGATGGGCTAACCCAGAAATCCCCAGGCTGATTTTCTTCACTGATAAACAGCTGCAGCGAGCCTGTGGTGTGCTCACTTCCTCCCCACGGAGGGTTAAAATAAGTTTAATTGATGTGCTTGAAAGTCCAAAACACTTTGTGCATATGATCTGAACCTGTCCTTACAACCAGCCAGTGTGATAGGTTAGTATGAATTCTTCTGACTGGACTGTAGGGGATGAGACTGAGAACAGATTTCTAGCCACTCTTAATATTCTCAGGCTTCTCAAGATCTCTGTATGTTGTCAGTTTGCAGACAGCAGATGCGAGACTAGGAGCACGCACTGTTTGTCAAAGGCCATGCAGTGATCCATGGCAACCTAAAGTCTCAGGTAAAATACTGGTTTTCTGTCCACTGAGCCAATATCGGTTCTAACAAGTCAAACTCTATTCTTTGTTGTAGCCATGAGACATCCAAAGTGTAAATTTTGTGCCATAAAATGAAGAACACAAGAAGAAATAAACTCCCTACTTCAATAAGAGAACTCAACTTAAAAAATATCTACATTTTTTCAATTATTTTATTGCATTTTATAATCACAGTTATAGCTTGAAACGTACATTAAACCTATTTGATACAGATTACTATTTCATATAGATTGAGTTCCCTAAGAACTCTGCATATGGAAGCATTGGTAAAGTTAGCCTCTTTTGTAAGAACAAGGAAGGGGTTTCAGAGAAATTAATTTAAAATTAATCTTTTAAAAATATTTTACCTCATTTTTTTTCATTTGCACTGTACGAATCAAGAATCGTCCTCAATAAGGAACCTTCTCGATTTTTTAAATATTTTCAAACGTGATAATTAATAACAAGTCCAAAATGAGGATATCCTTAAATAAAAATGGACTACCAACCGTAAGTATCATCAAATGGGGTTATCTTCTTTTGATCAAAGTCTGAAGAGCTTTTTCTTTTTTTTTTTTTGCATACTTGGAAGTAGCTAGAGATCTTCTCTACCTTGTTTCTGGGTGGTCTTGTTGCTTTTATAATTGGCACAGGGACCAGTCTCTTTTTTGATGGATATTATGATGGTGCTTGTACAATCCCTATTTATTGTCTCTCCAATCTCCCACCAGGATTGCTCATCCTCCTGACTTCTAAAATGGAGCAAGAGGAGGACTTGGTTATGCATAATTCCAAGGATATATCCAGGACCATTGAAGGCCCCGTCCCAGATTGTATGGAGGATGTTGGAGGCGAGACAGCCCTCTACAAGTGTTCCATCTGCAGGAAGACTTTCACAAAGACTTCTAATCTTGTCCAGCACGAGAAAATCCATACGGGCGAGAAGCCCTACAAGTGCTCTCATTGCGGCAAAAGGTTCACTCGAAGCAACAACCTCGCAGAGCATGAGAGAATCCACACAGGAGAGAAACCTTACAAATGTCCCGAGTGCGGGAAGACTTTTAACCGCAGCTCAATCCTGCTTAGACACCGGAGAATTCACACGGGGGACAAGCCTTACAAATGCACCAAATGCGGAAAGAGCTTTGACGAGAGTGCAAGGCTGCGGGTACACCAGAGGACCCATGTGACAGAGATGGCCTATCTCATTGATACCAATGGGGAGGCCACAGCCATTGCAACCAATGGAGTTGCTCACAGCTGCTCTGATTGTGGCAAAACCTTTAGCCTGTACTCCAATCTCCTGAAACACCAAAGAATTCATACGGGGGAGAAGCCGTACAGGTGTGGCCAGTGCGGGATCAACTTCAGCGAGGCCTCTAATCTGGTCCGGCACCAGAGGTATCATGCGCGGGACAAACCTTATCAGTGCCCCATGTGCCAGAAAAGATTCGGCCAAAGTTCACACCTGATTCAGCATCAGAGAATCCATACCGGGGAACGACCTTACAAGTGTCCCGACTGCGGGAAGAGCTTCATCGAGAACTCTACCCTGAAGAAGCACCAGAGGATCCACACAGGGGAGAAACCCCACCAGTGCTTGGAATGTGGAAAGAGCTTCAGCCTCAGCTCCCACCTTGTGACACACCAGAGGAGCCATACGGGGGAGCGGCCCTACAAGTGTGAGGATTGTGGCAAAGGGTTTACCGATACATCCTCGCTCATTATTCACCGCCGAAGCCACACGGGGGAGAAACCCTACAAGTGTGACGTGTGTGGGAAAGGGTTTGTCCTGAGCTCTGTTTACCTGAACCACCACCGGACCCATACTGGGGAGAAACCTTTTGGGTGTCCTGACTGTGGCCGGGCCTTCCGCCAGTGGTCACAGCTGGTCATCCACCGGAGACTCCACACAGGGGAACGCCCTTATAAATGCCCCTACTGTGACAAGGGGTTTTGCGACAGCTCCACCTTGACCAAACACAAGAGGACTCACACAGGAGAAAAACCTAACACGTGTGCTGTCTGTGGGCTCAGCTTTGGCTCTAAAGTGCTGCTTTTAGAACACCAGTCACTCCATGGAGAAGAGACAGCATCCTTGGCTGTCCTTTAGGCCATGAACAGCCAACTTACATCTTATCTTACCTACAGTATTTCATGCACAGAGAAATGTTGGGAGTGCCAAATGGTAGGGATGTGTATGGAACACCTGTGCTCTTTAACTTCCAGGCCTAGTAAGTGTGGCAGTCTGTGACACACCCTTACTGTGAGGTGTGTTGGTTGCTAGGCATGCAAATAGGTCTGAGAGGGTTGAGGGGTTGGAGTAATAACTGCTAATATCACAGTCACATCTGCCCCTTAAAAAGATAGTTATTATTCTTCTGTACCATTCCTGGAGGGGGGGGCTGACCTGGATAGCCCAGATGAGCCTGATCTTGTCAGATCTCAGAAGCAGGGTCAGCCTTGGTTAGTAATTGGAAGACCTCCAGTGAAGACCAGGATTGCAGATGCAGGCAATGGCAAACCACCTGTTATTCTCTTGCCGTGAAAACCCCACCAGGGGTCACCATAAGTCAGCTATGACTTGAGGGCACCCACCATGGTGGTGGGTCCAGCACGGGCAAGAGATTCACTTACAACAAAAGTCTGCAGGTTCCCCTACCATAGTCCATTATTTTTAGATAATGCCTCTTCTTCCTATACCAGAAAAGCAGTTCAGGTGAAAAGGGGTAATAGACTTTCAGAAAAGTGGGTCCTGAATACATGATTTGCTGAAGGTCGAGAGAAAATCACTGTTTAAAAGGCCTCATTGAAGGAATCTCTACTTTTCTGGCTCTGAATTATATAGAGTTAAGAGAATAGTAAGTTTTCTAGTGTACCAACTTGAAGAAGTAATACTCTCACTGCCTGTTATGTTTCCACGTGGTGCTGTGAAATACTGCTCTTCCTTGTTCAGGGGTTATTCCTTTCACACACAGCTTGTTTCTCAGTTTGTTTTTTTAAAGATGTCAGTTTTGAGTAGGACTCGATTTTCAAAATGGCTTCACAAGCTGCGGCCATGTTCGTTTGTTTTTTAAAAGCACATTATTTCAGTCTAAAATAGTATGTTTTGACTTTCATCTGTGTCCTTTCTGTTGGTTGGGTCAGCTTCATCTGCTAAGTTCCTTTCTCTGAGGTTTCCGCAATTGGCTTGCAAGAGCTGAGTGCTATATTTATTAGTAACCTCCTTGCAAGGACGCTGATATTTAAACACATTACATTTTGGGTGGCAATTTAGCTTCCTCCTTGCAGGGCCCGTGTTTTGAGAAGGCAGTCAAGTCTGTGAATGTTTTTTTAAAAAAAGCAATTGAAGAACAAATGTCTCTTTAGCCTTAAAACCGTTAGCCCTCATAGAAGTTGGATTCTTAACATAGCAAAAATGGTTGCTATGGTTGCTGGGAGATAACAGCTTTAGCACAGAACCACACATGGGGCAGAAGTCAGCTTGTATATCTGAGCACTTTCCCCCCTGGTTGCATGCTGCTGCTTCATGTAGCCTTTATCTCCAAACTGAGTAAGCGAACAACATTAGCCTCGCTGATTTTTACTTGGAAGGAAGGCGTTCAAAGACACCTCCCATAAAAAGACAGCCCCTAAAACAGACTTGCCAGCCTCCCTCCATTTTTCCAAATGCAACACACACACACACTCTCAACACATCACCTTGACAGGTTTTCCATTTTATATGTGAATTTTGTTATATAATGTACAGCAGTGAAAGGGTAGGAGGTTAGCATGGAACTCTGGTGGCAGAAGAGAGAGGGGCGTCCTTGGGCTCCATTGGGACACAGAAACGCAAATACCCTTTGTTTTTTTCAGGCTGATGATGAGCTAAGTCAAAACTGCAGAGTAAGTAAGCTTCTTACTCCCCTTCCCGCCCCCACCCCAACACTTTCTGCCACGTGCGATCAAGGACATGGTCAACCACAGCCTATAAGGGGGAAATATGCCTTCAACAGTAGCCTCTCACCCACCCTACATGAGAGAAGCAAGTCTGAGCCAATCCCCTTAGAAAGGTTTAGCTCCGGTCCCTCCTCACCACTTGCACAACCCACGATCCCAGATGTTTCCATAGAAACACACCCTAAACCTTTGCAAAAAATAGCGAGGGCAGTTAGCATCATCTCTTCCCTGCCCAACCACCTCCCAATCCTTTGCCTGCTTGCCGTTGAACCATGTTAGTATCAGGATTATAAGTGCTTTAAGGCAGCTACGGAGAGGGAGTTTAGCAGCCTCCAGACAAAAATTATTAGGGCAAGAATTGTAAGACAGCCCAGAGAACCAGAGAGTGAAGATTTTCCCAGTCCTAGTTCCCACCCGAATGGCTTTGTGACTTTGTGATGGAGCCAGCACTGCAAAGGGAGAGTGGCTCTGGTATGCCCCATTCCATGCTATTGAGCAGAGCGGTGGGAAGGTGTGGCTTCTTTAAGTTCCTGCCTCCTACCCAGATGACATCACCAGCTTGTCTTGTGGGTGTGGCTTAAGGCACTGCCTCCTGTCATAAACGGTGGCTTGGTGGAGGTGTGGCTTTAAGCAGCATGTGATAGGGCGGGGTGGAGTGAGTGCTCGTGCTGTGACCGGGGAGGAGCTCCTGAGGAGAGTGGGAGACATGGATAAATCCTGCATCTCACTTTGCTTGACTTTGCACATGGCTCTGTCTAGAGGTGTGGTTTTGGCAATGGCGTGGTGGCTCCAGTGAGGGCAGAGCCCATAAGGCACAGGCCCCTCCCACAAATGGAAGAGGCGTGGCTTAATCAAAGGCTGAGATCGGTGGGGCCCCTCCTCCTCCCCAAATAGGAAGTAGGCGTGTGGCTTGGCTGTGGCAGGGCCGAGGCGCCTCCTTGTCACCCGAAGAGCTTGATGAAGCAAGGATGGCAGTAGGGTTTGTCGTTCTGCTCTTTGAAGGTGCCTTTGTTCAGCTGCTTGAGGCAGAAGGCACAGACGAAGTGCTCCGGGTGGAACTTGCGTGCCATAGCCGTGATACAGCGGCCCGTGATGGGCTTCTCACAGCCAGAACAAAGCGAGCCACGCTGCTTGTGATAGTGGATCTCGCAGAAGGGGCGGCCGCCATGTTCAAAGAAACTTCCATTCACGAAGGGCGTATAGCATTCCTGGCGTGGGGAGAAGGAAAGACTTTTAAGGAAAGAGCAAACAGGCATGCCTAGCTGTAGGGCGGCATGTTCTTTGTACAGCAACCAGTGTCTACCAACAACAACATTTCACATCCTGAAAATCATGAGTTTCTAGGCCTAATGTTTTCAAGGGTGTTTCCCCACTATTTTAGTTTTCCCCCAGTCCCCCTTCTGCCTCCTTGCTTTCTTACAACCTATCTGTACAAGAAAGTGTTCTTAACTTATTATGATTGGGAGCAGCTGTTTGCCCCTCTCAGATTTCTAGCCCTCATGGGAAAAAATTCCTAATTATGCTTAGCCACAGGAAAGCATCCACAAGCAATTGTCAACATGTTGCCCAACACAGTGCACCAACACATATGGACGCTCACCCTGCATACAAAACATTCTGGGTGCCACAAGGCATTGAGAGCAGAGATATAGTTCTCCAGGATCGCTTGGTTGCATCCTTGGCAGCGGGTGGAAAAGAGCTCATAGAAGTCTTGGCGGCAGTACTGCTTCCCGTCCTTCTCGTGGAAGCCTGCAGGGGGCGACATGGTGACCAGGAGAAAAATCAGCTGCGCATAGGGGGTGGTGATCACTGGTGGTGACGGGATGGAATGAGATTGGATGGGGCTCCTGATCAGAATAATAATGATAATGATAACAACAACAACATTCGATTTATATACCACCCTTCAGGACAACTTAATGCCCACTCAGAGTGGTTTACAAAGTATGTTATTATTATCCCCACAACAAAACACCCCATGAGGTGGGTGGGGCTGAGAGAGCTAGAAGCTGTGACTGACCCAAGGTCACCCAGCTGGCTTCGAGTGAGGAATCAAACCCGGCTCTCCAGATTAGAGTCCCGTGCTCTTAACCACTACACCAAACTCCTCCAGCTCTGTCATCGAACTCAGACATGTGTGGGAAAGGCAGCCTGCCTGAGCTTGCATAGCCCCAATAGAAACATTCACCGTAATTGCAATATGATCGGCAGTCACTGTCTGAGATTGCATACATGGGAACAAGGACAGGTACCGCTGAACAGGTCATGTGGTTGTTTCTATATACCATTTGTTGCTGTTTCCAGGCCGAGGCCCAGTCCCCCAAAAGAACACGTTCTTGAGTCATGTGATGGATCTCCCAGTGTGCTCCTTTTCTCTGTTTGCTACCATGGCAACGGAAGCTCTGAATTGAGGGTTGGTAAGGCCTCTTCTGAGTCATGAAGAGTGTGGTGTAGTGGTTAAATTGTTGGACTAAGATCAGGGACAGCCAGGTTTGAATCCCCGACTCTGCCATGGAAGCTCACCAGGCAAACCACTCTATCAACCTGGTCTGCCTCACAGCGTTGTTTTTGTGTAGAAGTTATAAGCCACTGTGGCCTCCCCATTGGGGAGAAAAGTGGGGTATAAATGAATAAGTTACCCACTCAAGACTTAGCCATATCTACTTTTGAGAAAAAAAGAGGATATACACTCCTTCTCCCTTTTACATTCTAGGCCGTATTTGTACATATTGCTGATGCAACTACCACTGCCCGCAAACTTAGCAGTCCGTGTGAACTGCTCCTCTTCAAGGGGTTTCCCCAGGAGGCATTTATAATCTACCCAAACCACCCGACGCCTTTGCCTACCAGGCAGTAACCTGTCAATAGCCAACATGCGTGACTACATCAGCTGCAGCCTATACCTGCTGATACAGACTGTAAACTGAAAGAAAGGAGAAGTGCACCATTCAAATTACACACGCAGCTAGAATTTGTTATACTGGTTGGGCGACACAGGACAACGCCTCCAGTTATACAATCAGAAGTTACATCATGATGCCCAGCCCCCAAAAGCTCCAGGGGGCTGGGGCATGAGGCAAAATATTTTATTCATGTTTACTTATTTACTTCATTTATACACCTTTCTCCCCAACGACAACCCAACATAGCTTACATAATTCTCCAATTTATTCTCACAATAACCCTGTGAGGTAGGTTAGGCTGAGCGTATACAACTGGCCCAAGGTCACCCAGTGAACTTCCATGGCAGAGCAGGGATTCACACCTGGTTCTCCCAGAACTGAGTCCAACCCTCTAACCACTACCTTACATTGGCTCTCACTATAATAAAATAAAATAAAGGTACTTGTGAACATGGTGAGCTCATCGCATCTCAAAAGCTATGCCAAATCAGTCGTGGTTAGTAATTGGATGGAAGACCTCCAATGAAGACCAGGGTTGCAGAGGCAGGCAATGGCAAACCACCTCTGTTAGTCTCTTGCCCCAACAGGGGTTGCCATAAGTCAGCTATGACTTGAGGACACTCCACCACCACCACTTGTGAACATGTACCTCAAGGTAGGGCCTATATTTCTGGACTGTGTGGTACACCACAGAGTCTCGGAGAAACAGAAGTCCTAGAGTGACATCACATCCCTACTAAGTTCTCTCCCTTCCCCAGGCACCCTCCCAAAGCTCCAGGAATTTTCCCAAGCAATCAATGAACACAACCATTAACATAATCTGCCTGGATTGGTTTGAGTGTCTGCTACTACCTTTCTTCCCCATCCGCCCTCCCAGGATCTTGCCAGGCCCTCCACACACTCACCTTCTTCCCCAAAGGGCTGCCCACACTTGACACAGCAGAAGTGCTCAGGGTGCCAGTTCTTATCCAGTGCGGTCACCATTTTCTGAATAGGGCAGACACGGGTGGGGAGGAAGACACATCTATGTCCATTAGGAAGCAAGAACTTGCCGGCAATGGCTTGCATAGGAACATTAAGCCTTTCCAGGGCCTGCCACACACAGTCCAAGCACATACCATGGAACACTTTATTGGGTTCATGTTGTGGTGTAGCAACGCTCAGGTTCCAGCTGCATTGTGCTGCAGCATACCCTGCAGCCAGGGCTTTTTTTCAGCTGGAACGCGGTGGAATGGAGTTCCGGAACTCTTGAAAATGGTCACATGGCAGGTGGCCCCGCCCCCTGAACTCCAGACAGAGGGGAGCGATCTAAACTCCCCTCTGTCTGGAAATCAGGGGGCGGGGCCACCAGCCATGTGACCATTTTCACCAAGGGAGATTTAAACTTTTAAAAACTCTCCCCTTGTTCCAGCTGACCCAAAGTGACATCATTGGTCCTGGGAGCATGCGCGTACTTTGCGCGCGTGCATGTGGTACCAGGGCCACCATCTCCCACCAAGAGTTGCCCCCTGTACTGGCAACTCACTGAGTTCCACCACCTCTTCTCCCAGAAAAAAAGCCCTGTCTGTAGTCAAGCACACCTCAGAGCTTCCAAACTGTGTGGTTCAGTCAGCGGTGATAGCCAAGCACTGGATCCTACAGCATCACTGTATGCCGTCACTGTATTGGTCTGCGTCAGTTCGAATGTTGGAAAGTTCTGGCAGTTTGAGAGTTCGGTTTATGAGACAGCAGCATATGCATATACTACTGTCTCATAAACTGGGCTCTCAAATCATTAGTGTATTCACATTATATTATATATTTCAATATTAATATTATTATATTATATATTATATATATATAATATATTATATAATATATTGTATTATATATTATATTATATATTAAATATTATATATTTCAAACGCAAAATTCATTTTTTCAAACACAGTATTGCTGTGCCCCTGGACTATATTTTCAAGTGCCAGACACTGTGTTGCGGCATCTGGTCATTTGAAGCAAGGTAATTCAAAGATCCTCATCAGGGCTTTTTTTCAGCTGGAACGTGGTGGAACAGTGTTCCGGAACCTCTTGAAAATGGTCACATGGCTGGTGGCCCCGCCCCCTCATCTCCAGACAGAGGGGAGTTTAGATTGCCCTCCTCGCCGCTCAGCAGCGCGGAGGGCAATCTAAACTCCCCTCTGTCTGGAGATCAGGGGGTGGAGCCACCAGCCATGTGACCATTTTCTCTGAGGGCAACCCACTGAGCTCCACCACCTCTTTGCCCAGAAAAAAAAGCCCTGACCCTCAGGCTTTGTGCTGCTTCCTGCCTTTTCCCTTCTCTTTATCCTCTTTGAAAATGAGTAACGAAAGCAGCGCAGAAGGGGTTAGGAAGTAAGGAGTAGACTTGAACCTGCTCCTCTTTCCTCATCTCTTTCACTTTTTTTCCCAGTGGGACTCCCTCTGCTTCCTTTTTTGCTGCTGGTGTGTTAGAGGGGGGAACTGTTTGTTGTGGTAAAATACTTTTAAGTATACACACCCTGCTCTCTGTGTGAAGGTATTTTAGATGTGGCAGATGTTTAGGGGTGGGTTTCCCTGGCTGAGAGTGGGGCAGTAATAATAACAACAACTACAACATTCAATTTATATACCACCTTTTGGGACAGCTTAACGCCCACTCAGAGCAGTTTACAAAGTGTGTTGTTATTATTATCCTCATGACAATCCCCCTGTGAGGTGGGTGGGAATGAGAGAGCTCTAAGAGAGCTGTGACTGACCCAAGGTCACCCAGCTGGCTTCAAATGGAGGAGTGGAGAATCAAACCTGGCTCTCCAGATTAGTGTCCTTCCGCTCTTAACCACTATACCTATTCCTCCTACTCTGCTTGGTAAATAGTAAAAAAAGGAGTGAGTCCTTTTTTTGGTACCTTATGACATCCAGAAAAACTGGTGGCTCCTGAGGGGCACTTCTCTCTATTTCCAGGGTAACCTTGGAACATTATATCTCATAACGTGGCAGTGGGGGATGAGAAATAAATGAACAGATGAAATCCACTCATTCCATTCACAGCCTCTCAGAAAACAATTACGAATATTCAACTAGCTCCACATCATCATTTCCCAAAGCTGCATGGGGCTCTATGGAGAGGTAGGAGAAAGGGTGCTGAGGCAACTCACATCCAAGATGGGTTCATTGCAGAGGCCGCAGCGGGGAGAGAAGAGCTGGAAGTAATCTCTCTCGCAGTAAGGGGCACCGTCCTTCTCAAAGAAGTTGCTGCCCCCCATCTCCTTCTGGCAGTGGGTGCAGACAAAATGTTCTGGGTGCCAGGTGCTCCCCAGCGCCGTTACCACCTGGGTGGAGAAGAAAGAGACCAGGGTGGCCAAATAAAGAAGGGATGCATTTAATATTAATAATAACAACAACATTCGATTTATATACCGCCCTTCAGGACAACTTAACACCCACTCAGAGCAGTTTACAAAGTATGTTATTATTATCCCCACAACAATCACCCTGTGAGATGGGTGAGGCTGAGAGAGCTCTGAGAGAGCTGTGACTGACCTAGCTGGCTTCAAGCAGAGGAGTGGGGAATCAAACCCAGTTCTTCAGATTAGAGTCCTGCCACTAATCAGGAGTAGGTTCCCTGTAAATTTGGTGGAGTTTGGTTGATCCCTCTCTGTGGGAACTGGTTTTCTTTGTAGGGAGACAGTAAAGGAAACAGCCCAGCAGTTTACCCGAATTTGCTCAGAGTAAAAACTTCAGGATCCCAAATTAGATCGGGTCTGGGATTCGATTTTTTCCCTGAATCCCGGACCCGAATTTCACACCCCTACCCACCACTCCAGGGGCTTCTCATGCAGCTGCAGCAGTGGCAGGCAAGTGAGCGGGCCAGCAGCTGCCATGGTGGCAGGCTAATAAAGGAAGCTGCCACCTGGGCCAGCAGCTATGGCAGTAGCAGATGGCGGAGCAGCCATAGCAGGCCTGCTCTTCTTCACTTCTGCACCCTGTTGAGGGTCAAAGTTGGAAGCAGGGCCATTTCTGCCTCACAGTCAGGGCCTGGGGGAGGAAGGGGGGAATCAGCCCCCCAGAGCACGCAGTCCTCCCTTCCCTCTTTGCAGATGCAGCAGGTTCAGCTGTGTGGCATTGGAAGGGGACGCCCCCTAGTGATTTTGGGCCTCGTCCTTCAGTCTTGCCCAGGGCAAATCATTAAGACTGCTCCTGAATGAGTGGAAGCTTCTGGGAGCTTTCTTTGGCAGTCTTTGTGGGTGCGGCAGCACCTGGGAATGACCAGCAGATTCAGGGCAGTTTCAACAGCCTTTGGAACATTCCACGGCAGTCAAAAACAGCTGGCAGCATTCACAAGCGCTCACTGGCCAATCTCGCCCTAACTCCAAACTGGTCTACCTTTGCCTCATTTTCGGTTCTCAGCATCCACTCCCTCCTCTGCTGCCGCCACTGCTCACCTGCCCTGCAATGGGCTTCTGGCACGAAGCACACAGCCCCTTGGCCGTGGTGGAGATCCCCTGGCGGCTGAGGTCAGACTCCAGCATTACCAGCATGCTATCCAGATTCCCACTCGGCTGGGCCGGTGACGTCTGTGCGGGCGCAACAGGGGGGCTGGAGCAGACGGATGAGACCACTGGAAGCTGTGCAGAGGACACCCGGGCAGGAGCTGGAGGCGGAGACACTGTGGTTGGAGCAGCTGTTGGAAGCTAGAAGGCAAGGGGCCAGGAGTCAAACATGGTGAAGATTCAAGAATGGCAAGTCCTCTGCATGGGGCCAGAATGAGTTTAGTACCTTGCCCATCACCTTGTCAACATCAATGCCCCTATCCTATCCTATCTTCTTTCTAGAACTAAACTTCCAACCTTTGTCACAACAGCAGTGCAGTGAGCAAAGAAAAGTGTAGCCAGTCATCAGAAACTAGACCCACTTCTCTGATTTCAGAGACCACAGAGCCAGGTTCAAGCAATGGAGTAATACCTCCAAAACTGTGGAAGGGATTGATCATCTTCCTCCTTTTATTAGCAAGCAACAGGATCTGTCCTATCCGCACCATGAGGGAGGCAAGCAGATCCATTTCCAAAAATACTACTTAAAGACAGAACTGAGTTAGAAACATTTCAACAACATCTAAAAGGAACTGGGTGAAATTTTGCGGAAATGTCCAAATCATCGGGGGAAATTCACAGTGAGCTAACATGCATGAGAAGTCCTTGAAAGGGAGCTTCCTTCTGTACTGCTCTTGTGTCAAGCTGCATAACTTATCCAGGGCTATTTTATCCACTGGGGGTGATGGAGAGTGCCTTCAAGTTGTAGCTGACTTATGGCGCCCCCTGCTGGGGTTTTCAAGGCAAGAGAGGTTCAAAGGCAGTTTGCCATTGCCCACCTCTGCATAGCGACCTTGGTCTTCCTTAGGCGGTCTCCCATCCAATTACCATCCAAAACTTACCCTGCTTAGCTTCCAAGATCTGAGGAGATCATTTTTGCCAGGGCTATCCAGGTCATTCCATCTACTAGGCTGATGGAAAATTAGCAGGACTGTCTATGCTTTAAAGGAGGAAATCATTGTTCTAAACCAAGTAAGCCAAATTTTGCACCAGAAAAGTAGAGTACCATGAACTGAACAGATTAAGCAAAATAAAAGAGACATGTATGTGCATCATTTTACATAATTCTGCTTCTACAATTTTTTATATATATAATTTTTAATCTGCATGTTCAGAGTGGCTTGGCACAGGGAGGGAGAGAATGCAAGAATGCAGGCAGCGAACTGCTGTGCCCAGGAAATCTTCGTCTCTCTCTCACACACACAAAGATGGAAGAAGTATCTGAAGAAATGAGCTGTGGCTCACGAAAGCTCATACCCTACCACAAATTTTGTTAGCCTTATAGTTGCTACTGGACTCTTGCTCTTTTCTAGTGCTACTGCAAAGACATACAACATCTGTAATTTGCCCAGTCTTTGCTCCCTGTCTTAGCACTCATTCTGTGTCAAAATGACAGCTGGGGATTGCAGAATATCAGGATCTGTACCCACTTCCTTCATCTGTAGGCTGCAGTTGCCCGATCATATACAGCTCAGCAGGCAACTGACACCCCTCTCCTCTGCCCCAGTGCTAGCCGAGCCCGACACTCACGTTGCTCTGGACCCGGAAATCTGACAGAGAGGCCATCAGCTTGTCCAGCTCCAGGGTGGCCGATGTTGCCGATGGTTTCGCAGGAGCTGCTGGCCTGGTAAGAAGATCACACCCTTAGGGAGAGGAAGGTATGAGGCCAGGTGGCTCTCACCATTTCCAGGCAATGCAGATATTTTACAGGCGCAACCTCTACAAGAGCGTTGCTAAAAGATGTAGCTACTGACAGCTCTGAGCTATGAAGGCAAGTTCCGTGACATACACAGTACTGGGTTTAAAACAGATGCTTATACGGCTGCCCTCCTGAATGTAGCTGCTGCTAGATCAAGGGCCGTTCTGCCTTTAATCTCCAGTATTATTCCAGCGATCATACACTTACCGGGTTAAAGAGCCACCATCGGCAGAATCTTCAGACCTATCTTTGCCTTTATCCCCACCGGAACTTTTGCTGGATGGAAACTGGGACATTATTTCGTCTGTGGGGAGCAGAAAGGAGTGGGAGTGGGGGGTGGGGGTGGGAGAAGGGCAGATTGCATTGATTTTATCCTCCTGCAGTTTCAGATCCTCACCATCAGGGGGAAGCAGAGTGCTGCTCCCCCACTGTACTCATGTCTAGGAAGAGTGGCAAAGGTTTTCCCCAACTTGGCACTTCCAGACTCAACCTGGAGTTTCTGTCTATGTTACTGTTGGAAATTCCTAAGCAGAGGATGCAGCTGCTATGTCCACCTTCCTTTCTCCTCTGCTGTACCAAATAGGACTTTAGTTTCATCTCACAACAAGCAGGCAAGGAAGATGAGGAAAAGCACCGGCCGAGCAACAGGGGAGAGTCCTGGCAGCTGCGTCCGTCCTTCCCTTTCGAATTTTCCAAGGCATCTCCAGGTTGAGATGTGGCAACCCCATATAGGCGCAGCTTCCAGGTAGATTTAAGCCAAGCCCTCTTTTATTTTTGAAGTTCAGCAGAGAAGAAACTGAAGTTGTGACAGGAAGCGGCCAACACCCACAAGAATGGCCAGCGTATACAGGAAAACCTCACTTCTGCCCTCACTTGGTGCTTCCAATGAGAGGAAACCGGTTGTGACCCAGAGAGCAACAAGCATTCAAGAGCATCCTCGATGCGCACAGCTAGATGGCCTCCCTATGGCCACTGTACCAACAGCGTGCAAGTGGGTGGGAGAGCTGCAGTGGACTAAGAGCTGGGTGACCCAGGTTCGAATCCCTGTTCCGTCATGGAAGCTTGCCAGGTGCCCTCGGGCCAGTCACGTACTCTCAGTCTAACTTAACCTCACAGGGTGGTTGTGAGGATAAAATGGAGGAAAGGAGAATGATGTGAGTCATATTGGGTAGAAAAGTGGGGTATAAATCAAGTAAAATGGAAAAAAAATGAAAATCTTTGCAAGAAGAGGCAGCATACAAGAAGATGTAAGAATGTAAAAACTGACTCGCTGGATCAGTCTAAAAATCCCTCTGGTCCAGAATTTATCTTTATTCCATGCATTTTTATTTATTTATTCTTTGACCAGCGGCCAGCCAGATGCTCCGAGAAAGCTCCAAAGCAGAACATAATCACAGGAGCCACCCTCATCATACATCTTTAGCACTGTCAGGTATTCCAAGGTATACTGCTTCTGTACCTGGAGGATCTATTTTTAGCTACCTGGGCTAATAGGCCTCCAGCAGATCTATAGTCCCTGGATGTGCATGACCCTTTCGACAAGCCATCTAACCTAGCACCCGGTCATGCATCTTGTAGCAGCGTGGATAAGTTTTGTGGAGTGCATAAAAGAACAGCTTTCGTTCTAAGGGTGGAGCCTCACCTCAGCCTCGCCTTCCTTGCAGAAGGAAATTCATCTACTGAGCACCAATCCATCACCCCCCTAGCAGCCACCCCCTGTACCTGTGATGTTGAACTGGGTTGCATTAAGTTCCTGCAGGAGCCGGTCCAGTTCGCAAAGGCCAGCACCAAGAACGCCGCTGGATGAGGAGAAGGGCGGAGGACCTCCTTCCTTGGGCTTGGGAGATCGAGGCTTGCAGACTGTGCTGAAAAAGACAGGCAGGAGAGAAGAGTACTTTAAAGGTATGTGGGGCAGCCACCCCGAGGAGAACCCTTTTGGGGTGGGGGAGACCGTCTGACCACTCGTACCACACCCCACGGAGAAGGATGCGGCATCCAGCCACTACAAGGAAGATGAGGAAGGAGCAGGAAGGGGAGGCAGGGGGGCTGCTATTTATAGGATCCCTCCGCTTAATGGAAGCTCTGGAACAAGGCCAATTGCAGCTGGGCACAGCTCCCAGGGAGGCTGCCCTTCTTCAGAACCATCTCTCTCTCCCCCTCCTCTTTCCACCCTTCTGGTACCTGCACCCCAAATAAGGCCACGTTGGGAGGCCTGACTAGAGGCAGCAGCTTTCTATGGGATGCTTAATTCTATTGGAGACAAGGCTTCTGTTTTTCTAACATGTGCCTAGGAGGGAGAACTTTGGCAGCTGCTGCTTCTCCCATCAAAGAGCAGCACGAGCGAGAGAGAAACCACAAACACTTATAATTCTTCCCTAAGGCCAGTATTAAAGAGACAGGATTGTTGACCCTCATAGAAGCAGACAATCCCAAGGCTGCCTTCTCCACAGGTTATGGCAGCGGTGTCTGAAATTTTCTTATTGCCCCCTCCAGGGCTTTTTTTCCAGGAAAAGAGGTGGTGGAACTCAGTGGGTTGCCCTCGGAGAAAATGGTCACATGGCTGGTGGCCCTGCCCCCTGATCTCCAGACAGAGGGGAGTTTAGATTGCCCTCCGTGCCGCATGGCGCGGAGGGCAATCTAAACCCCCCTCTGTCTGGAGATCAGGGGGCGGGGCCACCAGCCATGTGACCATTTTCAAGAGGTGCCGGAACTCCGTTCCACTGTGTTCCAACTGAAAAAAAGCCCTGGCCCCCTCCCCCACAAGCCATCTTTCACAATTTGTCTCCTCCCCCATTTAGGGCTCCTGCTCCTCTCAATACTTTTCTCTCATTGTCTATCACAGACTGGTTTCCCTCTTGCTTTTAGGGTTGTTCGTTTTTCTAAACATGGGCCACTGACTGAGGAAACTGAAAGAGTGGTGACTCTAAATGCACCCCAGATACTTCCAGGTAAATGGAGAGAAGCCTTGGCTCAGTGGCAGAACTTCTGCTTGATATAGTGGTGTAGTGGTTAAGATCCAGTTGGTGTAGTGGTTAAGAGCGGCAGGACTGTAATCTGGAGAGCCAGGTTTGATTCCCCATTCTTCCGCTCGAAGACAGCTGAGTGACCTTCGGTCAGCCTCAGCTCTCTCAGAGCCGTCTCAGTCCCAATCCACCTCACAGGGTGATTGTCGTGAAGATAATAATAACACACTTTGTAAACCACTCCGAGTGGGTGTTAAATTGTCCCTAAGGGTGGTATATAAATCGAACATTATTGTGGTATGCTGAGGATTCCAGGTACAATACCTGGCATTGATGTGAAAGACCTCTACCTGAGACCCTGGAGTCAGAGTAGACAATACTGAACGTGAGAGACTTGTTATAAGGCAGCTTCATGCAAACACCTCCCAAGACCCCACAGCTTACCTGTATAGGTGTTCTTTGTCACTTCCACCCTGCAGGGTGGAAGCTGGGACTGGATCTATGGGCATAGCTGTGGGACCAGCCTGAGAAGAAGAGACAGGGGACATCATAAGGCACTGGGAAGTATTTGCATCTCACTCTGTTGCATAGGCTAATCGGCAAGTGTTTGTTAGAACGTTATGAACCTGACCAACTCACACACACACACAAAGCCAAATTGCAGAAGCCCGGCTGGAGATGGATCGTAGATTAGTTTGGGATTTTTCAGAGCATTGATGATGGTTTGGGAAAGAGACTGTTATTTTTCAGGTTTACTCACCCTGCCTTTGCCCTGATGAACAGGTCTAGCAGGTTTTTGTGTTGATTCTAAATCCTGAGAAACTTGTTTGATCAAAAGGGACAATAGTAAAAAAGAAATAGGCGTACATATACACTACGGCGAGCAAAGCCCCTTTCTGCTCCCTTAGGGAATACATAAACATACAGGATTTGAGTAGGAAGCCCACCAGGGAAGCACACTCACTCCATTTTGCTCAGGGACTCAATCTGCTCTTCCAGATGGAGCTCAGAGAAAACAGGCTCCACTCGTTATCAGCAGAAGCTGACTGTGGACAGCACGGATTGGCTAGAAACTATTCCATCACTAACCCATCTCTCCTGCCTCTCTCCCGAAGCCCTTTTTCAACATTTTAAACATTTATTCTGTCTTTCCTTTAAAGGGACAAATATACATTTAACTGAATAAACCTACACAAAGTATTTAACAACAAGAAGTCAGAAAGCCCACATGGAGCCGGGGGAAGGAGGAGGACAAGACTACAAAACTCAATTTACATTTGATTTGTTGGTCAGTGACTTGTAACTTCCATCTAGTAACTTCTGAAGGTAAGGAGAAGAAAGCTCAAGAAAAAAAAATGATGAGTCTTGCAGGGATGTTTTTGCACGCCTTTAAATACTGTCCCTAGGCTCGTTGCAACATGGTGTGGCTGTTTAAACTGAAGAACTCATACAAGGGACAACTAGCTTCCTTTGATATCAGCGTGGGGGCAACTGTTTCTTCATCACTGAATAATGAAGCATAGCAGATATTGATTTGGGAGCTCCCACCCAATTAGATAGGACTGATCATACTATGTAGTTCAGTGGTACTCACTCTGCTGCTTGCAGAGAACCATATTTGCAATTGCCATCAAGCAAAAAAGCCAGATTTATTTCCATTTCTGCAAGGTCTGCATTTCAAGGAGGCTCACAGCTTGCCCGTTCCTCTAACATAAACTGTTTTAAGGTGGGAAATACGTGCTGACCACAAGCCCTGCCAGGCAATGGCCTGGCCCACTCACCCGAAATATGAGGCAAGTGACACATTGGGGAAAAGTGCTCAGAAGGGCCACAGGTAGCATGTCAAAGAGCCATCAAGTGAGTATCAATGATGTAGATATTTCCCCCTTTTCGTGGACCGGCTGTCTCTTGAACAGCAGCAAAGCAGGCAGAAATGAAAATATGAAACTTTGCCTGTCATTCCATCCTCCTGCCTGGAAAAACATTACCAACTGGATTTTGCATCTCAGGCAGTCATTGAAGGCCCAGAGTTTTTGCTTGCAAAAAGTAAACGAGGGGTCTGCTGCCAGATTCATTGTGGTATAAAGTAATCGAGGGATAGGGTCCACTTCATCAAATGCATGAAGTTAATCCTCAGCAGGTGGAGATATACAGGAGATATACAGGACCAAATATGATGAATGGTGAGGCCATGGAATGCAGAAGGCAAAGTCTGAGACTTCTAATCAAAAAATACACAAGATAAGCACAGAGTGCTATAACTGGCGATTACTTAGCTTCATTAAGTCAATTTAAGAGCAGGTGAGAAATGCTCCTTCTTTATTTAATACAACAAAACCTACCGATGAGTTCTAATTCTGCTGTTTTGTGCTTTTCAGTAACTTTGCTGAAGAACCGTGATTTGAGGGGCAGCAGTAATATGCCCCAGGAAAGAGAAATGTTCTTTACTACTCCTAAAAGTGATGGCAATTCTCTTCATTCTAAAAACAGCAATTGTGTGTGTGGGGGGCCTACATAACACAATGCCATCAACGTTTGCTTCACCCAACTACCTCCCAACACATAAACCATTCCAAAGAGTCCCCCCCCCACCCCTGCACGCACTCACACCCATACACGGCAGCTTGCCTACCTGCTGTTGTGGATTGTAAGGCGGAGGCAGCGGCTTGGGATCTGAAGTCCCGTCTTGTTTCAGCCCGTTGGGGTGAGTTCCTCCTGAATCTGTGAGCAGAACTGGACGTTTGGAGATATGGGAGGTGGTCGTCTCCAGATCAGCCAGGAGTGCGTCTGGTACAGAAAGAGATGGGCAGGGTAAATGAAGGACACCAAGCCAGCAGAGGGTGGGGAGGGGGTGGCCTTGAAGGACCAGAAGAGAGAGAAATGCCAGGGCTCAGACAGGGTCCTAAGGACCCAAAGGACAGAACAGATAGGAGAACATGAGCGCACTTTTGCTGGACCATAACAAAGGTCCATCTAGTCCAGTGTCCGGCTTGCCATAGTGGCCAATAAGAAGCCCATGGAAGGCTGAAAGGGAGAACATAGAAGCTAAAGCCTCTCTCTGTTGCGCCCCACCACCCCAAGCACTGGTATTCTGAGGTTTACTGCCTCTGAACATGGAGGTTCCATTCAGCCATCATTACTAACAGCTGCTTTCCTACATCTAATCCCCTTTTAAAGCCATTTAAGTGAGTGGCCGCCACTACCTCTTATTATGGTACTATCTTTGGTCTGTCCCTAAATCCACTACCATATACATTAACTTCATTGAGTCCCGCACCTCCCAAATTCTAGTATGATAGAAGAGAGTGAAAAACATTTTCTCTCCCCACTTTTTCCACACAAAGGCACAACCAGTTCCAACTTTCTATTCTAATCCCTACATAGAAAAACCAGTCAACATCACTGCTGGCCCCACAGAAAAGCGATACATCTTTATCTAGCCCAGGCAAAGCCTCCAGAAGGAGGTCCTCCTTACTGTCAGAAGCAGCCAGAACATGTCCCAACAGCCTTTGAGGCAATGAGCAATTTCCCCACAAATCTCTTTTGAACTATAATACGACTACTCATTTCAAGGCCTGAGGCAGGAACCCTGTTCTAGGCCTGAACTGACCTCTGTGGGGAATGGATGGTAAAATCTTGGGGGTGGGAAACGAGAATCGAGCTTCTGAGTGTCTTCTTCCTAGAGCATTAAGTGCCTTAATGTGTAGTACTACTGAACACACACATGAAGCCTTATAATAAAGCCACTACTCTCTCCAGGTCAGCATTGTCTACTCTGACTAGAAGCTGTTCTCCAGGGTTTCAGGTCAACGCCCTTCACATCACCTAATACCTACAAGGGTCGCCAAGGACTGGACCTGCCAAGTAGTTGCTGTATCTGAGCCACAACACTTCCACTGCTGTTGTGTTAGGCTGCAAGGCACAGAACCAATGAAAAGCTGCATGATTGCTGTTCTGCCCGGCCTGCTGCTCTTATTCAGCCTCCAAGGAAGCCAGTACGTGGCTTTCCATTCACCACCTCAAGAATATTCCAAAGGGAAAAAGAAAAACAAACATTAAATATTACACATTTTAGCATTACTTGAATCATACTTCCCAGCTCAGCCCAGGCTGTAACAAACCTGAAACTAATTCACAAACCAAATACTAGAAGAAGTTGTCAGTTCCCTCTCTCCAACTATGACTTGTGTGTGTTATTAAAAATGAAGCAGAAGGGGTATCTCTTTTTACTTTCTCTACTGCACGTACAAGAAATGCCCAGACTGACACTACCAAAGTTACTAGCCCTCGTTACTTCTCCAGAGAACTGAAGATATTGGCTCCAAGCCCTTTCCCTAACAGCTGCTACTAACTAAAGATCCCATTGCTTCTGAACAAATATGGACTTTAGCAGGTTATACTTTATTTATTTAGTATTCAAGGAAGGGGCCAATAGAGGGTACATACCAAATGTGACAATACGGGGACCAAGCGAGAAAGAAGAGGGACTGGCGCTACCTGTAAAAAGGAAATAGGACAGGCCACTGAAAGGGGACAACCGGGAGAAAAGAGACAGTTCCACCTATTTCTATTTCTCTATTCCTCCAAGAAGCTTAAGGCAACATACGCAGCTCTGCCCTCTCCCATTTTACCCCTCACAACAACATGAGGTCAGCTGGGCCGAGAGTGAGAGATTTACAGGGTTGTGGCTGACCGTGGATTTCACCCTAGATTTCCCTAGACACTCCAACCATTACCCCACACGGCCCCTTACTTAGTTAGCAGGCCACCCCATAACATTACATAAGCACTTTGGAGCCATCATAGTCCTCTACCCCCACACTCTGCCTGTGTTAAAATTGGTGTGCCTTATTCAGAGGCGAGGGAATGATATTCTGCACATGCTCAGAGGGTCTCCTGACACCAGCGGTTCACAGCCTAAGCATTCAAAGAACTTTTCTGGCTCAGGCGTCCTTGGATTCAAATGTTTTAAATCCTACAGTTTGTAAGTCTTGCCCCCAACTTTGCCAGCAAACTATCCATCCCAGCCACAGGCAAACTTGTGCAGTTTCCCACACAATCCCCCTTTTGTACACACATCCCCAAGTTCAACAGACGGCTTTTCTTTCATTCCCCAAACTCAACGGCTCATAAACAGCAGATCACATGGGAATACACCCGCCAAAGTTTCGGACCCAGAAGCTAGAATATACTTTTGTACGAACACCCCTAATAACACACTGTGTGATACCCCCCTTTCTTTCCTTCACACCCATCCCTGCATCCTGCGGAACATTCTTCTCTACCACATGCTCTACTTTCAAAAAATTGCTTGCAGCAGCTTCTGAAAAAAGAGGGTATTAATAAATTGACCACAACCACCTCCTTCCTTTAAAGTCAAAGGATGTGTAATTCTCACAGTAGATCTGGTCAAGCTTAATATTTTTTTAAAAAACTACAACACAAACACATTCCAAAACTTTCCTATCATGATAAGCATCACGGGTGCGGCAATGGAAGCGAAGAGTTGAAGTTGGTTCCTGGGTTCCTTGTTTTGCAAATCCAAGCACAAATACTGATGATATTTAAAGACCTCTACACCCCAAAATAAGCTTTGGACTCTCCCAAACAGCACATCTCCAGATTCAATGGGCTGTGCCCTCCATGGGAACCCATGACATGCCCCAGTCCAAAGCCAGATTTTAGCACGAATCGCTCCAAAATGTGATGCACCATAGAGAAATGAAGAAACTGGGAGCAGCTGTGACCCCAACCAACCATTCCGTTGACTCTGACCTGGGGACTGTGTCCCAGAAGGGGCCGTAGACTGTTCCCCCAGCAATCCTAAGTCAGGTGCCCTCAGATATCCCCACAGTACAACTTATTCTGCATATCTTATTAAAGCAATGCAGTGGGATTTCTTGCAGCACCTGACTCCAAATGAAGTGGTCCAAAGCTCTCTCAAAAACCAAGGAGCAGAAGAGACACCTCTACCCGAGCTGTTCATTCAGTTCTCATCAATGTAGTGCAATTGCTGATATACAATGAACATTTTCAAAAAGGGACCTCCAAAGCTTTCATGAGGGGTAAAACGGGGACAGAAATTCAGAAGAGACGGGCATCAAAAAGCAGAATCTGGCCTGGCAAAGAGGTTTCCATTATTCCTATGGATGAATCACCCAGAACAAAAGATTTTATTGCTATTCTGCCCTATGAGAAAAATGATGTTTGCATAGTGTTTGAGAGCGCCGAATGCAATCCGATAACATTGGAGGGGACCCCGGATTTAATTACGATATTAAAGTCCTGGTCTGCTCACCCTTGCTTATCAAGCTCTTCAAACTTCTTTCCCATTATATTTGAGGAAACAGTAATATGAGTATGTGCTGTTAAGTCACAACTGACTCCTGGTGATCCCAGTGAGGGGCTTTCAAGGCAAGTGGGGAACAAAGCTGGTTTGCCACTGCCTTCCTCTGCAGGGCATTCTTCCTTGGAGGTGTCCCATCCAAGTATCGAACCCGCCTAAACTTCCATGCTGCCTTCCCAAGAATATTTAATACGTATCCAGATTTTTTTGTGTGGTGAATCATAGGATTGGAAGGGTCCTCTAGGGTCATCTAGACCAACCCCCTGCTCAATGCAGGAAATTCAGAACTACCTCCCCTCCCCACACCCCCAGTGACCCCTGCTCCATGCCAAGAAGGTGGCAAAATGCCTCCAGGATTCCTAGCCAAACTGGCCTGTAGAAAATTGCTTCCTGACCCCAAGGTGGCGATCAGTATTACCCAGGGCAAGTAAGAAGGGCCACAAGAACGAAGTACTGATGTAACCCATTCTGCCCCGCCGCCCCCCCCCCCCGCCATGAAGCTTTACATCATTTCAGAACTCCTTACCATTTCTCCATAAGGTAAGTCAGGAGGGCTCATTTCAAGGGGGAATGCACAGGAACACAGTTCCGGTATTTCCCCAAAGAGGTCACATGTCAGGTGGCCCCGCCTACCTGACTCTCGGCCATTTTGGGCCCGTTTCAGCCTGGATTGGGGCCAAAATGGCCTGGATTGGGCCTCTGACAGGTGGTGGATCACTCTCCCACTCAGCAGTGGCCTGATCCTGACCATTTTGGGTCCCTTTTCGGCCATTTTCAGCCCCTTTTTGCCATTTTGGGCCCAATTTCAGCCCTGAATGGCCAGGATTGGGTCCAAAACAGCCAGGATAGGTGATGTCAGGGGGTGTGGCACATGCAAATCAGTTATGCCAATGACACACTTCCGGTGATGGCAAGGGGTGTGGCATATGCTAATGAGTCATGCACTGAGCTATGCTAATGAGTTCCTCCAGCCTTTTTTCTACAAAATGACCCCTGTAAATCAGTATTATTGTTCCCTTACTGCAGACAGGGCAGGGGTAAGTACTAATGTTGAGAAACAAAGGCTTACAATAATGCAGGCACATAAGCCGGAGAGACACTCATACCCACCCTGTAAACTCCTGGCTGAGATTGGAAGCCGGGTCTACGCATCCCATACCAAAAGTACCTTCAAAACATCAGTTGTATAGGAAGTCCAACAACAGTACCCATAATAGTCTTGCCAGAACTAATTACACACAGATCTACCACCACTCTAAATGGCCT
Organism: Eublepharis macularius; assembly: GCF_028583425.1. Classification (NCBI taxonomy): domain Eukaryota; kingdom Metazoa; phylum Chordata; class Lepidosauria; order Squamata; family Eublepharidae; genus Eublepharis; species Eublepharis macularius. The sequence goes on along the minus strand of NC_072801.1, from coordinate 64,474,341 downwards.
GCTGCTGCTCTTTTGGCTCTGGAGTTGGCAAAAGGAGGGAGGGCAGATGGCAACCCACGCAGGCCTGAATTTTGGCCCAGGGTTGTGAGTTGCTGACTTTTGCTACAAATTTACCCTTGGTTTTTGAGAGAGCCTCAAAAATAGCGAAGCAACTCTTGTGTTTTTATTTTTAAAAGCTTTAAAGAATCTCACTCCACTGGACGGGACCAGAAGCCTTTTGACAAACAAAGGAAGAATAATTACCCCAGCCCTAATAAAAGAATGTTTTACAGAGACTCTTCAAATGTAAGCTGACCCACACAAGACTATGAGTACCAAAGAGACAGATGGAATCACCCACCCAGCTGCACACAACTTGGGTTAACGCCTCCCAAATATCCACGGCAGCCTTCTGCCGGCCCATCCGTTCTACTGGTCTGGTCCATTGGGCTGAACGCGTAAACTTTAAGGCAGGGACTCCGCTGCTTCCAGGCCCGTGCAACGTCTAGCGCACAGCGTGGGCACTACAGAAACCTTAGTAGCCGTTCAGCCTATGATAACAAAACATTTGGCGTTATTGAGAGACACTGCGAAATCTCAAAACAGCCTGTACGATCATCAGCCAAAATGTCTTTGTAAAAAAAATCCCCACTTTATTAAGCTAACAGATTCCCTGTACTGTAAAATTAAAATCACATGTGCAGCCAAAATGTGTTCACATGCGTGTCTCCAACTGGCTCTTCAGCCACATCTCCCCTCAAGCAAATGATTCCCACTCCATTTCTCCAACATGTGAATCCCTTCTTGCTGGCTTTCAAAGTATTCTTCAGTTTTGACCACACCGTTATAATTATAATGGATCCTTCCAAAGCCGTCTTCTTTCACCGGGCGGGAGTGCCATCATTTCTAGAAAAGCGGCCCTCTAACAGACCAATCAGCTTGGGTCTTCCTTGATCCCAGTTGGAATAAACCTCTCTATAGTAATCCATCTCTGTTTCAACAGAGTTCTAATATTTTTCCAGATCTCACATCCACTCTATGGATTCCACCCCTCCACCCCCAGCCTTAGGAGTTCCCAGCTTCACACCAGCCAGCCGTGTATATTTACTACCAGATACAAAAGAGCCTTCCCTCACCAACAAATCTTTCAGCGACACCCCTTGATCAGTGCTGCTGTCAAGCTAGCCGATCTTCCATCCTTCAAAATCCTTCTGTGGTGCTCACTAGCCGGACAGAAATTTCCCGTTCCTCGCTTTGACACGCAACCTCCCATCTCGCTCCTCCAGCCAGCCAAGAAACCTCTCCTACTATTGAACTCATTCCCCCACCCCGCCAGTGAACATTGCCAGAGAGGGTGCTCAGTGCTCATACAGCCAGCCTAGGCTTTCTCCTCCCTGGGTCATCCCAGGCCGAAAACCAAGGAAGCCGAACATGACAAGGGTCCTGTCCGGGGAGCATAATTAAGGAGAGAGAGAATATTTAAACTGTTATTCCAGCTGCTCGCTGGAATTGTGAACAGAAGGAATGGGGGGAATCTGAGCAAAATGAAAAGGATCTTTCTCTCCTACCCCCTCCCTCCCCACCCTTCTGGCTGATGTCACAGGGCAGAAATGTGTCAGGCTAGAAAGGAAACCACAGAGAGAGGGAGACAGGAATGTAACAGGCAAGAAGGGAGGATAAGAGGCATGTTGGGGAAAGCAGGAGCCGACACCCGGGCAGAAGTGCTTCCAGAGCACATTTTGCTGTTTATCCCAATTGTTTTAAGTGGGGATGAAGGGGGAAGGCTGGCACAAGATCACTTCCTCAGATAGGGTTGCCAACTCTGGGTTGGAAAATTCCTGGAGATTTGGGGCGGGATACTGGAGAGAGACTGCAGCACAGTATAGTGCCATAGAGAGCAGCCATTTTCCCCAGGGGAGCTGACCTCTGTCACCTGGAGATCTGTTGTAATTCTGGGAGATCTCCAGATCCCAGCTGGAGGTTGGAAACCCTATCTTCAGACTAAACATCATCATCATCATCATCATCATCATCATCAAATTAACCCAAAATATGCCAGCTCAAAACAGTTGGGTGTTCAAGGCAAAGTAGCATTATTTATACCCGTGCACGGGCCTGCCGGTTCACACATGCAGAGGAATAAGGTGGGAACGAAGTAGCAGAGAGAGACCTAAGGAGGCAGAAAGGAGAAAGGAGGGTATCACTTCAGACACCAGATAAAGGATCACAGAGAGTGAGAGTTTGCAATGATTGCTTTAAAACTCCCTGCCAACAGAAAGCCAGCAGAGCAATTCAAAGTGGAGTCCACTCCCTGCAAGCTGAAGAGGCATGGTCCATTCTAACCCCTCAGGGTTCTACCACCTCATTCTCCTGCATGTGTGAGCCACACCTAATTTACACAGGGCACTCTCTGCCAGGGAGGTTCCCCGGCACCATTCTCACTGACTGGAGTACCACTCGGACCACGTGGATAGTGTCTCACGTGGGTCGGTCTACCCGCCTCCCATTCTGCAGCCAAAATTTTAATGGCACCCAAAAAGCTGAGGCCGGAGGAGGCTGCCTCTCTCCTCACATCTGGTCAGGCTGCCCCTAATTTTTTGGAGGGGGGAATCACTTCAGTTCCATCTTTTTGAAGAAAGGTAGTGATCTACTCCACCTGCAACCAAACACTGAAAGAATAGGACTGCAGAACAAGAATAAAAAGAGGAGAGAGATTGTGTCCATCTGTTCAGCATTCTTTAGCCCACTGCCTCCCTAGGTGTAAATACTAAAATGTCAGAGCTTAAAGAGTAACCAGTCTACGTTAAGTGGCTTTCTATAGCCCACATAGTCAACCAGGCTGCCCCAATGAGCTTCTTGGCTAGCTTGGTCCTGGCTTATATTGCATTGTAAGGAGGCATAGGCCTGGTCTAGAAATGTGGCGGACTGAGGAGGCAGAGTATGGAGATGGTAGAACGGAGGGAACCACTGCAGAGGGGAGGTATTGCAAAACAGAGGGACCGCATAGTTCAAAGTCCCCCTCCTCCATTAATAATTCCCTGAATGTGGAAAACATGCACAGTGTGCAAAAAAAAAGCTAGGCTAGAAACCTTCTCTCAGTCAGAAATGCTACATTTTTATATGCAGGGAGGACTTTTTTTTAATATGTTGTGGTATTCAAAATGCCTCGCCTCCCACCTGAAGAATGAAGCAGGCCCATCGGACTCTACTACCTTGTTCCACACGGGTGCAGAACAGGCTGAGGTAACCACATCTTAGGTACAAATGCGTGGTGGAATGCGCCCTTCTCTATGGCATGTCAGAACCCAGAATGTGTCTTGGAGGACAGGGTGTGTGTGTGTGTATGAAAGTGGGGCTGAGGAGAAGATGGCGGTTGATGCCTGGCTTCTCTCAAACGTGCTTCTCTAAATAGGGTCCAGGCGGCATTCTACTTTCTACTTCGGTTGCCTGTTCCCAGCTTTATGGGGAAACCTCAGATTAACTGGGAGTGGGGGCAGTTCTGGGGTCCAGGGCTCCCAAGTTTCACCCTCAGCCCCAGGTCAGAGGAAGGAGTGATTCTCTTCTTGTTTCGCCCTGGACTGGTAAGGGCATACCAGCCACTTCCCAGGAGCATCGCTGGCCGTCCGCTGCCCTGAAGGGCCACAGGCCAGCAGAAGCAAGCTGAGCCAATCCCCAGTAGCTCTGTGTGGGCTACTTGGCTGGGACTAAGCTGACAACACCAGCACGGCTCACCTGTGGCCTTCTGCTGCACCACTTCTGACCAATGACAGGAGGAAACAACAGGTGAGCCAACACCCCATTGTTGGCATTGCTAGCCTGGTATGGGTTGCGTGGTGGAAAGTGCTGTCAAGTCATAGCTGACTGTTGGGGTTTTCAGGGTAAGAGACTCATGGAGGTGGTTTGTCACTGCCTGCCTCTGCATAGACATCTTGGTCTCCCCAGGAGATCTCCCATCCAATTACCAACCAAGGCCGATCCTCCTTAGCTTCTGAGATCTAATGAAATCGGGCTTGCCTGGGCTATCTAGGTCAAGGTTTACAGCGCCAAAAAGCCACTCTGCCTGCCCGCGCTTGGGCCATTTCACTCCTACTTCTGCCCCCTAACAGGGGGGCACCCCAGTTTGCCTGTCTCGCCTAGGCAGCTGCAGGAGGAGACTCCAGTCGGGAGTTTCTGCAAAAGCAACCCTTGTTCTCCTCTGGCGGGGCGCCTCTGTGCAGCTATTCCGCAAAGCCACAGGAATACGCTGAGAAATACATTCCTTCTCCGGATGGGAAGGGCTGAGGAAATTTGCCCTCTCCCCCCCTCTCCCGCCCCGCCAGCTACAAGGAGAGGGAGGGAGCGAGGAAGACGGTCATGAGAATGTATCAAGGGAGGGAAGAGAAAGGCAGAGTTGGGGAGGGAGAGAATATAGATGAGAGCAAGCAATAAGTTAATGGGCCACTTCCCAGATTACATTTTTTTCCTTCTTAAAGGAGCATACACAACACCACAATAGAGCCAATATGGTGTAGTATATAAATGACATAAATAAATAGTAGCTAAAGTGACAGGCTAGGATCTGGAAGATCCAGGTTCGATTCCCTGTTCTGCCATGGAAGCTTGCTGAGTGACCTTGGTCCAGTCACACACTCTCAGCCTAACCTACCTCACAGGGTTGTCGTGAGGATAAATGGAGGAAAGGAGAATGATGTAAGCCACACTGGGCCTTGCTAGGGAGAAAGGTGGGTTCTAAATGAAGGAAAAATTAATTTTTTTTTAAGCTAGGGCAACCTTCTGGAGCACTCTCATAAACAACTAAAAGGCCAGGTTGGTCTCAGCCCAATTTCACCCGCAGCCCCGTGTTGAACGCTGCACATCATATGGGAATGGAAGGAGAGGAATAGCCAGATGCGGAAAAGAAAGTCCGCCTGTCAAAGTCCGGGGGTTGCACAAGAGAAGCGGGAGGGAGCCGGCACAGCGCCGGGCACAAGACACATGTTGCACGCGCGAAGCGGCAGTGTGGATGAAGGTGGGTAACAGTGCAATCCTATGCAGAGTTACTCCGGTCAAAGCCCATTGAAATCCGTGAGTTTAAGCTGGAGAAACTCTGCATAGGGTTGCTCTGTAAAAAAAAAAAAGTTTTTAAGACTGCACCAGGAGCGCCAAAACACGACAAACGTGGACGAAGAAAGAAATTTTTAAAAGAGGGAGAGAGAGAGAAAAGGAAAAAAGAGACTCAGAAAGAGGGGGGGGGAAAGGGGCAGCAGCTCCGGGAGACTAGAAGAAAAGAAGAAAATGGGTTGCGTCCCTTTGGGAAGAAGGCGCGATCCTAAGAACGCGGTCCTGGGGGCAAGCCCCATTGGATAACGCAGGGCTTACTCCTAAGTAGACCTGCTTAGGCTTGCTCCCTGAGCCCGGGCGGGCGGGACCGGGCAAGCGCGGGGAGAGGCTCGGGGAGGAGAGGCGCAGCCCGCGAAGGGGCTCCCTTCTGCCGCGCCCGGGGGCTTTGCTTACCCAGATCGTCCATCCCGGGCGGGCGCGGACGGGCTCCCCGACTCCCGGGGCCGGTAGCTGGCGGCTGGGCGGCCCCCGCCCCGGTGACGCGCCTTCCCGGAGCTCAGCGCAGCCCCGCGCCTCGCCTCGCCACCGCCCGCTCCTCTCCCTGCTGCGGGTGACCATTTAAGGCAAAGGGGATCCCAGGCTCCAGCAGGAAGGATGGAGAGATCTCCCACCCCGCCCGGAGCGAGGGGGGGGAGGGAGGGACCGCCTTGGAATCTGTTTTACGTTCGCCCCCAGCTCCTGGTGGAGGGATCGTCGCGGGCGAGAAGGAGGCAGCCCGGAGGGAGAAGCCCCCTCCCGAGAACTTATACAGAGGAATCAAAGGAAGGGGGGAGGTTGCCAACTCCGGCCTGGAAAATTCCGGGAAATTTGGAGTCTGGGCCAGTGGAACTTGGGGAGGCCTTTCCCCTGGAACCCGCTCTCTGAGGTTGCCATTTTCTCCAGGGGAGCTGATCTTTGTGGTCTGGAGATCAATTGTCATTCCTGGAGGACTCCAGACCCCGCCTGGAGGGTGGCAAGCCTGAACTCCCGAGGTGTCTCGGAGGAAAGTGGGGTTGGCCCCCTGCTCCAGGGAAAGAGAACGGAGTGTACGGGAAGAGGGAATTACGAGGGCCTGGGATGCCTAAGCTGGGATAACTGGGAAGGCTGAGAGGTGGGACTGCTGGGTTCTCTAGCTAAGAAGCAGGACATACTGGCGAGTAAACGGCATGGAAGGGGCTTGTGTTCTTGCTAAAGAGACCTGGTCTCTTGGAGAGGGTGGCCAGAAACTCCTGGCTCCTCCAGAGTGGAAAATGATGGTGGGGTGAGAGTTTGTACAAAGCCTAGCACAGCTCATCCAGCAAAGGCAGCCTAGAAGCTCTGGGTTCTAAACACAGACCACACTGCCATCAGAGAAATAACATGGGCTGGCCCCCAGAGGGCTGCTGGGTGTGGTTTTGTCCCCAAGGACACACACTTGGGGGTCGGGGGAAGAGCTTGCCCTCTTCTTTTGCAAACCCTGTGATGCCGTCTCTGCTTCCAGATCCAGCAGCTCCTTCAACTTCAGGTGCCAAACCGGGAAGGGACTGCTGCCTCCAGCAGAGGTCACAAGGGCTTTGGCCAGAGCTGGATTTTGGCTGAGCGGCCACTGGGAAGATCCATAATCTCCAGCCACATGAGCCGATTTGATTCAGAGGATGTTTATGGGATAGAAGAAACACAAGATGTAAAATGGCGTGAGCCAAGGAAGTTGGAAAAAGAGAGGACGACAGAACGGGGAGTGGAAGATCCAACTGAGCTCAAATAAAGCAGTGCAAATATTTTGTCAGGTTAAGGTAGATGAAGGCAAGTGAGAGGGAGAGAAGTTGAGGGCCCCCCTCAGTCTGCACCCTCCTATTTCTCCCAAGGGGCAGCTTACCTGCCAGCAGAGCACTGATTGGGACGGTAGGAGTCAAGAGTGCAAGGCAAGATTGTCCCTGCTTGAACACACGAAGCCGCCTGATGCTATGACTCTTGGACGAGCAAAGCCAGGCTCATCTACTCGGACTGGCAGCCGCCCTCCAGTGCCCTGGGTAGAGATCTTCCACATCATCACCTACCTGATCCTTAATAGTAAAGAGTCCAGTAGCACCTTTAAGACTAACCTTTATTGTAGCACAAGCTTTTTGAGAACCACAGCTCTCTTCATCTGACAAAGAGCGCTTTGGTTCTCAAAAGCTTATGCTACAATAAAGTTGGTTAGTCTTAAAAGGTGCTACTGGACTCTTTACTATTTTGCAATTACAAACTAACATGGCTAACTCCTCTGGATCTACCTGATCCTTGCAATTAGAGATGCCAGGGATTGACCTGGGGGCCTTCTGCATACCAACCAGGTGCTCTAAACAACATCCCAAGACCCTTTAGTGATTCAGGCAAGCCTCTCTCAGCTTCCCCAGCTGTAACACAGGCACAATTCTACTGACCCTGGCTTACAGGTGAATTGTAAAGAGAAAATGCTAAGGAGCCACATGGATTCTAAGTCTACCACTTAATGGATGCATTTGGGCTGCTACACACACTCGGTTTCGGAACCGCAGCTCATTATATTTTGAGACCAAGACATGCATGTGGCCTTCTGCATTTTTGGGTTCTCATTCTAAGTGGACACTTCATTAGAGCTTCCCAAAGGCATGTTACTGGACCTCATGGAAGAAGCTTGGCCAGAGTGTGAAATCCCCCCGAAAAGCACAACTGTCGGCGTAAGGCCAGCAAAGTCGTAGGTGGAGGGGAGGCATATGAACCCCCCCCCCCCCCGAGTCCAGCAGATGGAGAGTCGGGAAACAAAACTGTCTTCCGTAGTAGAACGTTCATTCCAGGATGTTTCTGGAAACACACCGATTAGCTGACTGGTGAGAATTAGAGTCAACACCATTTGTACTGACCTCTGCTCCTGTGATTGGAAGAGCAAAACATCATACAAGGGACAGTAATTCCCCGCTTGGAAAGAAGTGATAGGAAAAACTTCACCTGCTCAGGCATCAGGGCCAACTAGTTTTTAAAAAATCACCAGCAGGAAGATGGAAGTTATAATGCTCCAAAGCTCCACATACATACACACAATGTCAAGATTCAATGCACGTGTGTGTGGGTCGCAGGAGGAGTATGTCCCTAACTGGACTTTCCAGCTGGAATTTTACACTAGCCTCTCTAGCAAGAGGACATTCAGAATTAAATCAACGGTCAATTTCATGCATCTAGTATACGCCTGGCAGGGTGGAATCAGACAACAATCAACCCTCAAAAAAAGATGTCGGGAAGAAAACAGGAGCAGGCTGTTTTAGAAAAAAAGAGCCCAGCCAGGGGACCCTTTCCTAGTCCTCCCTAGCCAAAGAGGGCCTATCGCTACCGCCAACCTCTCCGGAAGTGGTTCCTCCCTCCCCCTCACCAGTTCTCCAGACCATCTGGATGCAGTTAGGAGCAGGCGTTTCCTGCTCTTGGCGTGGAATGAAGGCTGGGAGGGGAGGGGACAGCGGTCGACCACCTCTCCGTTCCGTGCAGATACTCAAACTGGCATGACGGGGCATCCAGTTCTCGATCCCACCCGCTGAGCATTTAGCCAGACACGCAAACCCCGGCCCCACGTTCTCCTTTTTGCGTCCATATGTCTCCTCCAGTTCCACCAGTACAATACCAAGTCTGTGAGAAGAGGGAAGGGAAATGGGTAATCCGACCGGTCGGTTAGCAAAGCAGTGCCTCCAAAATTTGTCCCAGGCGGTTTTGGCAGTGACAGAAATCATATGACCTTTCCCCATCAGTGGAGAGAAGCTGTCCGTCTCTCACTTATTAGCTCAATAAATAAAGCAAGACCACATGGACATGTAGGACATCTCTGAATCTATATTTCTCTATGTACAATAGCTTAGATGCAACAGAATTCTACCTGCACGACTGAGCCAGACCCCTCCAATTAGCCTCCCGATTTACAAAGCACCCCCCGACACACACACGCGCGCGCGCCTTCTCTTCTTATGGATCCCAGAAGGAGCAAGTCAAAGTGGCGCATTCTGCAGGATCTTCCTCCTCTTCTTTCAGGCTCCTTTCGTTACTTATTAATGCCCCTCCAATACCTCCACTGCAAAGACATCCTCTCGCACAGTGGAGGAGGAATTTCTGCAGAGCCGCCTCCTCGTGGTGTGGTAGCCATCTGAATACTTGGGTGTGCAATCTGGAGCCCCTTCCCTTGAGTTCCCCCCTACCAGGAAGGGACCCACCACCCACTTTCCATTGCTGCCACACCCAGAACCACTTAAGAGAATGCCAGCGTGCTCCTCCCATTACTGGAAGGGAACTTCTCTGCAAATAAAAGGGGAAGGGAGACAATGTTGCGGTTGACCAGGATTTCCAGCCACAATTCCTTTGCAAATTTCTCCAACTCTTCTTTTAAAGCTTTCTTCTGCCAACTTTACAAGCTGGCAGGGTTAGCACCATCTTTCCAACAGCCCATATCCCTGTTCTTTGCTTTTCCCAGTGCAGTTGCCTCCACCACCCCCCCACCTCATATACACAACCCACTTTGCTGTGGGACTCATTGCCACTCCATCCCCCAAGACTGTCCACTCAGGAGTGTCGAACCTCATACCACTGTGGGACTGGCCACTGGACCACCCTTCTTGGAAGAACATCCCGTTTATTCTTTGCATTCCTGATGCACGTGCATTGGTGTGTTCCACTACAACACTAATACTTTGGTCATGTGTGTGTGAGATTGGAGAGCAAGGAGGCAAGTGCACAGGCTTTCATCCTAGCTGCCCTTCACAACCAGATCCCCACGGAGATGCCAGGACTGCCCTCAGGAGCTCCTCAGCCAACTCACTGGGATGTCCAGTGGATCCGACTAGTTCAGCCAACACAGCGGCTTGCTGGGTGGGTTCTGCCAACTCCCAGAGAGCGTAGGAGGCACATCGCTGGAGCAGGCAGGGCCGGTTCTGCCGCTCAGCCAAGCAGTACACCTCTCCAATAGTCCCAGGGTGTAAGTAGTCCTGGCACATGGCATCATCAACCAGAGACTGGAGCTCGGGGAGGAGGTATTGTTCAGCAACCGTGAAAATTTCTTCTGCCAAAGCGAGGGAGAACGGCACACCCAGCACCGGGCAAGGCTTCCCCCGGCAGCCGTGAAGGAAGTGTGCAAGGGCCAGGAAGGGCTCAGGCGACAGACCATGGAGCGCCACAGCAGCACGGCTTGACTCAGCAAACCCTCCACCCAGCATGGCACGGAAGACCTCGGAGGCTGCGCTTACCGCCTGACGCGAGGCGGGCACTGAGGCGCCGTCGTCAAGCTGGAAGTGCAGGTCAGCCCTGCCTTCATCCACCAAGTGGAGGTAAGAACAGGGCAGGAGGGGGTCCAGGCGGGGCCGCTTTAAGGCAGGAGCAGAGACCCCAGCAGCAGGTGGAGCTTGAGAGCCCAGGAGGAAGGAGAGTGAATCGGAGGCATAGAAGATGAAGTGGGGGTCAGGGCCTCGCACCAGGGCGCCCAGCAGGAGACGCAGGCCAGAGTGGTCCAGGAGAAGCTTCCGGCAAAGGGAATCCTTCCTGCGGCAGAAGCAAGAGAAGAATGTCACACCCTCACCCGTTGGGGCTGCTTTGACCTTTTCCTTACATCGCCACGTGATTTTAGTTTAAATTTTTGAGGAAACACATTGTGCTGACCACACATACATGTTCTCCTGAATACCTCCCCCCCCCCCCGCCCCGGGAATGCCTTGGATCCTGCCAATGGAACGGAGCACGAATTCCTTGCCTCCCCTCATTCTCCAGTACAAAATGCCCCCCAATGCTGTTCCTGGGAGACAGGAACCCCCCCTCCCTAAAAAACAGCAAGGGGGAGTAGAAAGGCTGCTGCGAGAGGAGGAAACCCCACCCGTCTACAGAAATTCTCCACGAGATCCAGTTTTATTTAATTTTCACATTCCCAGCACTGCCACCATTTCTTCTCACAGACTTTGCCTGACTTTCCAATTCCTTTCCAATCTAGTGGGTCATCCTCAACCCCTTGGTAAATGCAAAAGAAAGGCTGAGTGGAAATTTTGCTTCCTCCCCCAACATCTGATGTGGGAAAGGAGCAAGACTATCAGCCCTCCCTTCTCCAGGCCACCGTCTACCTCTTGTTCAAACAGGCGGGCCTCCTTGCGCGCTGGCTGCCCTGCTGACATGAGCAAGAAGCCGCTGCCACAGAAGGCCACCCCGAGGGATCGAGCTCGAGCTCCCCCTGCTGGTTTCAAGAGGAAGAAACATCCATGGGACCCACCTGCAGATGAGGGGCAGGGCAAGCGCACAGGCCACCTGGTCTGACTCGGGGCCCGACAGCAGCATGTGGTTGAGGACCCCCACGCCAAAAGGGGACTCCGCTTGTACGCGCAAGTTCATCAGCAGCGTCTCACCTGGCAAAGGAAGGAGGAAGAGCAGTAAAGTCAAATGCTGCAATGGGCAGTCCGCCCCCCCCCCCGCCCACCAGCTTTTCCCAGTTCCACTTCAAAACAGCTGGAAACGCATCTCATTGATCACTTTCACACCTCTCAGCAGGGATCTGCTTTGCAAACCACGTGGGAAATGAAAGGCTCCCTTGGATCTGGAAGCACACGTGCACACGCACACACACACCCCGCATGTCAGCAATGCAAAGAAGGCAAAAATAGCCCTGCTTGACCAGATCAAAGAGTCATTCAACCTGCTTGTGTTTGCCAGCCACATGCTTCCAAGCCCACAAGCAAGGCAGGAAGGCAACTGCCCCTCACCACCGTTTCCCACAGCAACTGGTATTCAGAGGCCAGCAGCCTCTTGACTGTGGCAGTTCCCCTTTAGCCACAACAGACTAGCAACATCTATCGGTCAACTTTCATGAACTTGTCTAATCTGCTTTGCAAACCACCCACAACAGAAAGCACCTGTGCCATCGGAGAGAACCCTGAGTGTGGTCCAGGTTGCCACGTACGGAGGCCCAGGTCACGACAGCTGCCCTGATCGGCGTTTCTCCATCTCCACCAAATTCAGCCACTTTTCCCTGACCTCTCGACCCGTGACCTGGCTACTGTGACTCGTGCAACCGTCACCTCCAGGCTGGACTACTGTAACTTGCTCTACGCTGGGCTACTCCTGGGCCTGCTCCCGAAGTTCCAGCTGGTCCAGAATGCAGCAGCGTCTCTTTTGACCAGGACTTCATTCCGGTCACACATAACACCCGTATAGCACCAACCGCACTGGCTCCCAGTGCCATTTCGGACCAGGCTCAAGGTCTTGGTCTTCACCTTTAAAGCCCTTAGCAGACTGGGACCCGCATATGTAGGGGACCGCCTCTCACCCTATGTTCCCTGGAGGACACTTAGATCAATGGATAAACTTCTCCAAAGAGATCTGCCTTGCCTCAACCAGGATCTTCTGAGAGAGCCCTGGTCGAGGCCCATTCTGTCAGAGAACCTCACTGGGTGCCCCTGGGCCAGCCTCTCTCTCAGCCTAACCTAAGGATATAAGAAAAGCTGGGCCAGACTGGTGGTCCGTGTTATCACGCAGTGGCCAACTGGAAACTCTGGAGGCCACCGACAGGACACTGAGGCCGAGGCCTTCCCTTGGTGTTGCCTCCTGGCAGTATACTTAGAGATTTACTGCCTCTGAATGTGGAGGCTCCCTTTAGTCACCGGGGCGAGCACTCACTGATAGTCCTGACTGCCATGAATCTGGATAATTCACTTTTTAAGATACCTATGCCTGGGGCCATCACTACAACCTCTGGCAGGGAAGTCCACATTTTAATCACCTATTAGCCTACCTTACCAGGTTGTTGTTGTGAGTATAAAATGGAGAAGGAGAGAATAATGTATGTTTCTGGTCTCCACTGGGGGGTGAAACAGGGTATAAATAACTAAATAAGCTCAGAAAGAGTCTGCATGATTCCTCACTGGTGGCAGGGGTGGGTGGGAGCTCCTTTGCACTGAAACCTGATTCTGCTGAGCCTTGGGTTCGTATTAAGCCTTCTGGTGCAGAGGAAGAGAATATCTTGGCATTTCAGACCAGATATTAATTAGACTTTGGATTAACTAGACCCCAGGAACCAGTCAACTGAGCCTCTGAACCACAAAGGCAGAGGGGTGGGGAGCCCAATGCAGGAACCCTCCCCCCCCTCCAGCTCCGAAAACACCCAACACGAGCATAGCTTGGTCACTGCAAGCACAACATGTGTATAGTTGAGGCATCTTAAAGACAAATGGGTATTCTTGGATCTCAGCTCACTTTATCAGATATATGAGCTGTTCGCTTCAGCATCCTTCAAGATACATGCAGCTGGTTACTTTCGATATTTAGCCCAGAATCATCACCTCTTACATGCCATGATCTTTTGATCCCATTTTGACCATTCTTTCCCTCTACACCCAGGTATTTCTCCATCATGCATAAGAGGAAATAGGCTCTAGTCCCTGAAAGTCTGGGCCGCAATAAACTTGCTCATCCTTAATGGGTGACCACAAGACTTGGCTGCCATGAGTGCTAGTTTGAACCCCGGAATCCCGGAACACAAGGCTAAGGGATGAGACAGAAAGAAAAAACACGCACCCAGTTCCTTGAATTTCCCAGTGTTGCGGTGTCCAACATCAGGATTCCTTGGCTCCATCTCTTTCTGCTCAGTAGCACTAGCAGCTTCCTCTGGGGACACACCCAGCACTAGCCAGGCACGGATGAGCGAGGCCCCGAAGGAACGGACAAAGGCCTCCAGACAGGCGGGGTTGCAGGTGAGACGATGCAGCAGCCGAAGGCAGCGGGATGAGGGGGAGGGGCTCCCCGTGATATAGCGGAGCAGACCACGCAATGTGGTCGGTGTCACCAAGGTGCGACTGGGATCCTCAGCTTGAGAAAACCTCGAGAGCAGCAGCAGGGCCGGGGCTTCAGGGGCATGCAGCTCTCTGTCGCCCCCGTGTGGAGAGAAAGAGAGCGGCAAGGCCAAGGAGAGCAGCTGAGATGAGGTCTCTCCAGTGGGGCGTGAGGTTTGAGGAGGCGCAGCTTGCTCGGATGCTAACCGAAACTTGGCACGCCGCTTCCAGCAGAAGGTAGGTGGCCTGGATTCCTCAGGAGAACCTGGGGAATTCTGAAGGGTCAGCTTTTTGGGTGCCAGACATGCCTCTCCTGTGTTCAGCAATTTGGTACCACACCTGGGTGACGGCTGGTTTTGGCCACCCTTGCTTGGAAGAGATACAGCTGTGTGCAGGCTCCCAGGCCCTGGCTCATTCTCATCTGTTGCCAGCACAAGCCGAGTTGACCATTCTGTTTTTCTAGGAGCTTCTGCTGAGCTTGCCTCCGGCAATACTGTCGCCGGACCCTTCTGCCGCTGATCAGTCCCAACTGCTTCGTGCTCCTTGACCCCCGATGGATCCATGGTCTCTAGGAAAGGTGACTGTGCTGAACAGAGACTTCCATTTTCTTCTGAGACAGGCAAGGCAGCCGGGCAAAGACTCTCTTCCGAATGCGTGCCACCTTCTTCTGCCAGGTTTACTGGCTCAGAACAGCCTGGCTGTTCTTCAAGCGTGACATCCAACAACGGACAATTTAAGAAATCGGGGGATTCTGCCCTGGACTGGGTTTGGACTTCCGATGGGGCTTGGCAAGACCCCAGGGGCTCATCTTGCAGTTCCTGATTGGGGCTGATGCATACTTGGGCATCCAGTTCAGAAAGGGTGGTGTCAGGGGACCACTGTGGGGAAAGGTCACCGGGACTAGCAATATAGCCTTCGGAGAGGAGCCAGGACCTGCAGTAGATCGGGGTGGGGGCAAAAAGCCATGGAGAAGGGAGGGAAAGATAGAGGAACCAAGGTCAGAAGTACGCTCACAGACATCCATTGGTAGGAATACAGAAGGCATTAAAAAAGCCTGCATGTGGTGATCACACGCAGGCCACAACCACCCCATGCATGAATCCCCTTTCAGCATGCTGCTTGAAAGTCAGTGCTAGTAACTAACATCATATAATTCTCCCTGTTGTTGAATGAGCTTGTCAGCAGGCCCAGAGAACACAGAGAAAGTAGACCACAAACTGCACCCACGTGCAGTGCGATCCTAGGAAAGCAAGCCACGTGGCACCAAATCCTGAGAAACACAGCTCCCATTTGTGTGTGGAGTGGGGGGGGCAGCTAGTTTGTAACTCTTCAGACTGCAGAGGAGGTTTTGAAAACAAACCAGAAGTGGGTCTGCTGAGGCGCCAGTGGCCAAGGGGCAGGGCAACAGTCCTGCCCAGCTTCTTTCCTCAATGCCAACAGCCCCAACCCAGACCCCTTTATTCCTCTGCTGCTTTCTCCCTCTCCTGGCTGGCCCAAATTCCCACTGGTCTGAAAACTAAAGTGAGAAGTGCAAAATATTTAGTGTGCCAAGCTTGCGCAAGATCGTTCTAATCCAGGAATGGATTTTGTTGTCCTTTCTTAAATAACAATTCGGTGTCGTTGCAACAGACTTCTGGCGACCCCCCTCAGGGGGATTTCAAGAAAGACACAAGCAGAGGTAGTTTGCCGTTGCCTTCCTCTGCATAAGTCTGCATTGTTTAGGTGCAGAAAACCTATGGGCTCTGACCTTTCCAAGCAGCCGCTGCTGTTCTCAGATCCTGTCAACAGACCCCGATCAAAGCTAGCGCCCAGCTCAAGGCAGCACATACCTGAGACTCTGGAAGCTGGAAGACTCTGCTCCAGGCATGGCCTGCTCCCCACGGCGCCCCTCTGCAGGGAAGTCGGAAGACGCAGCATCTCTCTCGTCTTCCCGTTCTTCAGCCTCCTCTTGTTCCTGGCTACTCCACTGGCCATGAGCTGTCAGCCTCCCCACCAGTAAAGGCACCAGCCCTCTGGCCTGCAGGATCTCCAAGGCCTCTTCATCGTAGAGGAAAGCCACAAAAGCCACCACCACACGGGCGTGGAAGGAACTATAGCCTCGATCCCGCAACAGGGAGAGCAGCAGCTCCAGCCCCCCCGCCTCACGTATCCGGCTTCTGTTGACCGCCTCCCGGCACAGCAAGCAGAGAGCTCTCACCAGCGCATGGAGGGAAACTCCTGGAGCACCAGCGCTTTTCCGTCTCTGGATCTCCCCCACCAGCACTTCCACCCCACCGGCGTTGCCCACGGCCGGACGCAGCACACCCTGAAGGCAAAGGTTGGCGAGGGCTGCGAGGGCAGACTCCCGCACTGTTTGCTTGTCGTGGCTCGCCAAGGTCACCAGGGGTGCCACCCCACCCCCCAGGCTGAGCTGCTCGGCACAGTCACGGTTGCAGCCCTTCGTTAGCTCAAGCAGGGCCCGCACGGCTGCGGCAACCAGGGCGATGTCATCCAGGGAGGAAGTCAAGCGCTCGGCAATGGGGCGCACTGCCCCCTGCTGGGCCAAGGCCAGGCGATGAGCAGGCGAGTCAGCCAGGTACCGCACCGCTCGCATCACGCTCTGCAAACACTCGCTGTCCTGGGAGGTGGTGAGGATCTGGACCAGCAAGGGAGCAGCTCCTGCAAGAGGGTATCGGGGATGGAACAGAAGAGAGGCCAAGGGGAAAAGTCAGGCTCTCCCACCGAACTTCCTCCTCCCACAACTAGGCCCTCTCTTACTCCTGGTGCCTGTTGGGATACCATAAAAGTACAGGATGACGCCGCAAATGCAGCATTACGAGACCGGCCACCTAAGAAGAGACAAGTAACTTTGCCGCCTCGTTTCTCTTAGTTACTGGAGACTACTAAATAAATCACTGCAAACATTAGCAGAGAAGGAAATCCTAAGAAGAACCCCTTAGTCTACACACACACGCACGCACACGCACGCACACACACACACACACACACACATACATACATACTCTGGAAGCAATCTACCTGCCCCGCACTCAATGATCTGTGGCTGGTATCCAAAGGAAAACAGCCTCCTCTTGCATGGAAATCAAGCACCTAAGTTCTCCAGTTACAGCAGAGAAAAGATCATTTTCTAGCAAGATGCACTCCACCGCAAGAGTAAGTCCATCACAACTGGGAGCTGCTTCATGTGTTGCAAAACTGAGCTTGCAAACCCACACATAGTGCGTCTCACACTGCATTTGCACCTTGCCTGTTAATTCCTGCACTGAAGTGCCCCCCCCATTCAAATTTTGCAACACGCAAAGCAACTTTTAAACCAAGAAATGGTCATTCTTGTGCATTAAAAATTACACAGCACATTTCAAATAGTCAAAGCATTTCACAAGCCCTGTAAGGTCATTTATTTGTTTGTTTAAGAAATTTCTGTGCCACCTCATCATAGCCCTCTTAAGGTGGCTTCCAATTAAAACAAGTTATCAATATAAAAACAACAAGCTATTAAAAGAAGGTGGTATTATTACCCCCACACTACAGAGATGGGCTGAGAGGCTTGTCTAAGATCACTGAAGCAGTCCACCACTGGGGCGTTGTTCGAAGTGGGGATCCCTCAGCTCCGACATTCGGCCCCCGGGCTTTGCTAGAAGGCTACTGATTGCCAAGTACTGGTAGGGATGCCATGAGACGCAAACCCACCTCAGTCCCATTTGTGGAAAAGAGGAGCGCTTCATCATGGAAGAGGGCAATCATGTCCTTTATTGCAAGGTATTTCATGCCCCACGTTCTCAGCCACTTCTGTTCTCGAGGCAGCTTCCTCCACGTTGCACAGAAGGGCGCCGAAGAGGCTGGCCGTTGCCCCGCCTTCACAGAGCAAGGTCACAACACCGGTGCAACTTGTACAGACAGAGTGGGTGCCAAACCCTATAACCCTTGCCGCAGATCCTTCACCACCACCCCCATCAAGAATACTGCCCCTCATTCAACCTGCTTCATGGATGGCCTGGCAGTTCTCTGTGTCTACAGCCAAGTTGCCGAGAGCCCGAGCTGTCCGGTTCTGGATACTTTCCACAGCGAGCGATTTCAGGACGGTAACTACAAGCAATAGAATGTGGGGGAAAGACAATCTTGTTATAAATCCACAGCTGGCTCTCCTCCCCCCCCCCCGCCCCCAACCCCAGCCTTAGCTCTGCTTGGAAGCGGCTGTGTATAGAAGGCAGCTTTTCCTGACCAATTATTTTCCTCATTCAGTTTGGCCCGTCTCAGACCACCCTCCTCTGGCCAAGAAACGGCATTACGGTCCGGGTTCTATGCACAACGGTATCAAATATAATGCCACACTGTGAAAAAGCAGCTGCTCTCTCACATGTCCAGTACATACATTATTTCACAATTACACATGAGATTTTGCTCCCTGCTGGAAGGCAGACGCCATGGCTCAGTGGTACGGCAAATGCTTTACATGCAGAAGGTGCCACATTCAGTACCTGCCGTTAAAAGGCTCTCAGAGAGCAAACGTCAAGGTAAACCTTGCAGCGCTGCCCATTAAAAGTCAACAATACTGAGCTAAAAGGATCCCAGGTCTGAAGACAGCTTCATGCACAGGCCACAAAGTACCACTCATGCTCTGAGGGCTGCCACCGTTGTCTTCTTCAGAGAAAATGCCAATTTCACCGGAAAAAGTTCAAAAGGAAATTATTAAAAAGTGATAGAACTTGTAAGATGGTTCGGATGGTTTTAAGCCCGCCACTTAGCCAGCCAGCAGCTATCTCATCGCCAAATTTCAAAGGTTGAGGCTGGGGCACACAAGCAGGCAGGCAGGGGGCGTGTTCCAGCTGCAAAGCAAAGTACAAGTTGGGACGTGTTCTCAAGCTGCAGCCATCCCGTAAAAGCAAAGGCCGACATTTCAAGTATTCCACTTAAAAAGCCTCAAGTCCAACCTGCATTGCCCAGCATTTCACGTGCATACACTGGGCCGGATTTCACAAAACCCTCACAAGGCTTAAAGTGAATCTTGTCTGAAAATCCTCAGGAGAACATCAGACGAGATGCCTACATATTTCAGCAACCATCCATGAATGCCCTGAGGCAAACCTGACATTTCTGCCTGGCAACCCTCAACGTCCTTTCAGCACAAGACAAACCTTAAAGGTGACATTAACTCACTTGAGCAGGCAGAGATGCCTCTTGCACTATACAAGGCACCCAAAAGGAGAACCCCGCTACTTGGCAGCTCAGAAAGAGCCAATTCAGGACTGAACCCCGCTTCCAGCACCAATAAATCCACTTTGGCCCAAATGGCAGAGAGCTACTGCTCCTGGGAAACCCCCATCTGCTTCCCCACCCTTGGCAAGAAAAGCCACTTCATCTAGTTTAAGACGAGGGCAAGGGGAAAGGGGGGGGGAGTAGACCCCTCACATTGAGGGATGTAACCCGAGTCTGGACTCCTTCCATTTGGGGGCGCGACCCGAGTCTGGACCTTTCACATTTAAGGCAGCCCCAACTCCATAGTACAGTTGCCAACTCTAGTTTGGGAAATTCCTGGAGATTTCAGGGGACCTTGGGGAGGGACCTCAATGGGGTATAATGCCCTAGAGTCCCCCTTCCAAAACAACCTATTTCGTCCAGAGGAACTGTTCTCTGAAAGGTGGAGTTCAGTTGTAATTCCGGGAGATCTCCAGCCACCACCTGGAGGTTGGCAACATTGGTCTGGTCCCCTCAATTTCAGGGGCGGGTCTAGTCTGGACCCCGCAGAGCCCCTCCTCCCCACACACACCCTGGACTCACCGAGGGGCGGGATCCCCCCAAGCTCGCGCACCTGGGTGCGGCTGCCCCCCTCGGTGCAGCAGTTGCCCAGGATGCTGAGGGCCAGGTCGAGGGTGCGCCGCGGGCGGGGGGCGCTGGCCAGGACCCCCAGGAGGGGCGCCAGCCCCCCGCGGCTCCTGAAGCGAGCGATGCCCCCGGCCTCCTTGATGTGCTGCGTCCTGAGGGCCAGCAGGGCCCGGCCGAGGCCCGGCTCCGTCCCCTTCTGCAACTGGGCCAGGCAGTAGCTGAGAGAACCGCCGGGGGAGCCGCCCCCACCCTTCGGAGCAGAAGCTGCCATCTTGGGAGATGCCCCTAGCCCGGGGGGCGGGGGGGAGGTCAGAGGGAGGGGGGCTAAGGCGTCCCAGCGGCCGCACCCTGGTGCACTGTGGGAATTGTAGTTCTCGCCTTTAAAATAATAGTGGAATCTACTACAAATCCCGGCGCACATCGCAAACGGCAAGCCTTTGTAGAGGGAAGTATTGGCGCATGACGGTAGTTGTAGGCTCATTGTCATCGTTTAGCGAGAGGATACGGCGAGGAAGAAACTACAACTCCCCAAGAGTCACGCGGCACCAACAGCCGTAATGGGGCCTGGCACTATGGGAACTATAGTTCCCTTCGTCATAGATCTAGAGGAGTTAGCCGTGTTAGTCTGTAGTAGCAAAATCAAAAAGAGTCCAGTAGTCCAGGTGCTACTGGACTCTTTTTGATAGTTCCCTTCGTAATAGAACAAAAGGACAGGGATACTACAACACCCACGAGGTCTTCTCACCGATCTAGGGCTCTTAAAGGCGCATGATGGGGGCTGTAGTTTCGCAGGCAGGATACGCGACCATAAACTCTGGCGGGGTTGTATTTTTTTTTGTAATCGGTTTTCCTGGGCTTGCCAACCTCCAGGCGGAGCCAGGAGAGATCTTGGAATTACAACTGACTTCCAAACTACAGAGATCAGTTCCCGTGGGGAAAACAGTTGCTTTGTACTGTGGTCTCTAGAGTCTATAGTATTTGCGAGGTCCCTCCCCAGATCTCCAGGAATTTTCGAATCTGGAGTTGGCAATCATGGTTTTGAAGGATATGGAAATCTGTGATCAACCTTTAATGGGATCTTTGTGAGTTACAAATAACTGGAAACAAAAAGCTAGTGCTTGCTTGAGTTTTCTGTACATTTGTTCGCAAGGGTCCAAGTGTGTATACCCTTGTGTATGTGATTATTAGGGCATCATGAATAAACATCATGTTTACTGAAGAAGAAGAAAGTTACAAAACAAAAATAGGCAATAATAACAGAGTTTCAAGATTTGCCTCATCAGCTGACATAAATTCAGTTGCTTACAGTTCCTAACAATTCATAGCAATATATATATTGCAGGTGGATATATATATCCACCTGCTTTATACTGAATGTATACTGCAATATGCTCTTTGCTGAAGTCTGTTTTATCAGTAGTTCAAAATAGACAACAACCATCACTTCGGTATGGTAATAGGTTGTGCACTGCTTGATGTCTTTGTATTGTATTGTTCATGTGCACTAGAGGCAAGAACCCCAAGTCCAACTTCCAAAGACTTTGGGGGTGAGGTGAACTCTGATGAATAAATAAATCAGTAACGAGGCACCAAAGATGAAAAACGGTGACAGCAATTTACCAAGGACAGGTATCAGAAAATGCTAGAATAAATTGTATTAGGCTTTCAGGTGCCACAGGACTCCCATTTTATTTTGCTGCTACACAGACTAACATGGCCAAACCACCCTGAAATCAGGACAGTTGGAAATGTATGATAGGGGGAGGTCACATCTTAATTAAAGGTGGAAACTTCACCAGATTAACCACATTAATGAATTAATAGCGGGTGATCTCCAGGGGGGCTTTCCATCTCCCACCAATCAGCAGTGATTGACAGGCAACGGCACAGACCCCCGGGAGATTGGCTGCCACCAGAGGGCAACTGGAAAGCCTAGGGCAGCTCCTTGGAGGCCATCCCTTTCTCGGGGACCAGCCTGGGTTAACTAGGCTATCTTCTGGAGAACTGGTCTTGGCAGGAGGTAAAAGCATCACCCATTACCTTCTCTCTAATGGAGAGTAAACAGAGAGCTGATGACAGTATAAACCTAAAGACCTTCCACACAAATGTATTCAATTGAGTGCAGATATATTGGGGGAGGGGTGTCCCCAGGGAGAGCAAGCCCAACGAACACACATTTTCCCAAAACACACACATCAGATGACCTGTCCGTCAAGTCAGCTTTATCAACCGGACAATCTTAAGAACTGTAGGCCAAACATAAAACACAGGACCAAGCCCAGAGGTATTGCTTTCCAACCTTTATTCTTTGAGGACTGGTTTGGATAAACTTAGAGGTTGTGGACAGCATGGGATGCCGCCCATAATGCACACTTGTCTCCCTGCTGGACCCACTGGGTGTAATGTTTGCATACGAGTTGTGTCTACATAGGCCTCGTCATGAAAATACCTAAAATCCAGGAAATGTCAGTTTCACATGGGCCTCAGTGAATGAGAGTTTATGCCTGTCTCTCATATGAAAATGTGACTTTCCTCCCCACCCATCAAACAGATATCCCATTGGCCCAGGGCACGGACAGGTATGGTCCTCCTTTCTCACCAACAACTTGGGTGCCAACCCTCGTATAGCAACTGTTCTCACCTCAAGGTCAAAACCAGTTTGGAAAGCAGAAAGACATTTTGCCATCTAGCAGTGGAGTTGAGTAAGGTGCTCCCAGGGTGCTTCTTATCTCATCATTCATGCAGATTCGCTGCTACCTGTATTTGTTTCCTCATCAGATGAAGCTCAGGCCTGGCAGGAAGGGTGACTAAACGGATTTCCACCCCCAAGTTGCGGCATACAAAGACAACACTTTCAGTTGCTTCTTTCTCTGCCTCAGGGCTCTTTAACTGACTCACAATAAAGAAAATAAAATCACAACTGGGTTGAGACAACTGGGAAAAAACCCTTGGCTTCCGTACTCCCTGTCAAAATTTCTTCCTGGATCCTGAAGGCAAGGAGTGTAGGCTTCCCCTTGCCCACTAGGCAGCACTCCTGTGACATCTGTTTCCATGAGATCCCACTTCTGACACTGTCACTCACTACCCCAGTGTCTGGGGATACACCCAGTCCACAATTTCTTTTTTCAGTGGGGCCTCATCAGGAAATGCAGCTGACTCTTGAGATTGCTTTTTATGTACTCCCAAATCCCTGCACTTTAGTGTAGTTTCCCCCATCAAATAGGGTGCTTCTCAAGCAGAAACCTCCCTCTTTGTGGGTGCCCCATTTTGCTGCTCTAGTTACTGACAACAGGGCGACGAAGAGAACTTGATTCTCGAAAGCTTATGCTACAATAAAATTGGTTAGTCTTAAAGGTGCTACTGGACTCTTTTTGATTTTGCTACTACAGACTAACACGGCTAACTCCTCTGGATCTATGACCACTTTACTATTAGAAGCAACAAACTGGAAGCCTGTGAAAAGTCGGGTGGGGGGAGGGATTGTCCCCTTAACCTAAATCACCCCCTTCAGGAGACTAAAAAGCTCTAAACACTGGCCAGGGGTGGGTGTGGAATTAGCTTACTCAGTGGGTCACAAGACTCAAGTTTTCTTCTATGTATTTACATGTTGTCAAGTCACAGCCAACCTATGGCAACCATAGCAAGGGGCTTTCAAGACAGGAGATGGTTTGCTAATGCCTTCCTCTGCAGTCTTCCTTGGTGGTCCTTCTCCAAGTATGGACCTTGCTTAGCTTCTAAGATCTGACAAGATCATGCTAAACCACGCTGTTCCACATCCCTTTTTAAACTTACAAACTAATATGTTTCTGCTTTGGATTCCCCCATGCATGCACAAACCTCTACCCCTTGTTTGAGGGTGGGCTCATTTCAAGACCTTCCTGACAGGTGACTATCAAATTTGCTATTAGAAGGAACAAGCAGGGGGAATCACAAGGGAAATGTTGGGGGGGGTTTGGTTAGGAAATTATCCACCAACACTACATTTACAGACAAATCTCTCTGCCCAAGTTTCTGTACCTCTCCTCTCCCTTTGTTTTTTTCTTTAAAACCCACATCCACCCTCCTGGAGCATGCCTGGTCCTCATCAGCCATATTTTGAGTACTGGTGCCGTGAGGTAATTTTAGACTCTGAACGGAGTGATGGGGGGTGCTCTTGAAACGGTAAGGCGTCCTTCAAATGTAAAGCACAGAATTAACGTTTAACATGTTTGTCTCCTCCCAGTTTACAGTCTCCACAAATAAACCCATATCACACAATCTGATTCTATGCATATTTACTTCCAGAGTGTTAATGGGAAAGTTTGCTAGCCACGGTTTATTCTCAGGATCAGCTTCTGAGCTCATGAGATCCCAGACTTCCACTGTAAAGTCCAGCCCTGACAACACCTCTGTTGGGATAAGGTGGCGATCCTTTTTCATTTGGTCAATTTTCAGCCTTGTTTTAAATCCATACCTGGGAAGTCCCTCGGGTATGTAGAACCCCCAAGCGTTGTCTGTGAGAGTGGCTGTGGCTTAGTGGCAGAGCATCTGCTTGGCGGGCCAAAAAACCCTGGTTCCATCCCCAGCACCTCCACTTTAAAAGAATCTAGTAGCAGGGGGTGTGAAAGACCTCGGCTTGGGGCCCTGGAGAGCTGCTGCCAAGCAGAGGAGACAAGACTGACCTTGCTAGACCCAGTATAAGGCAGCTGCAGGTGTTCGTGCACGTGGCTGACCTGTTTTCCCTGCTTTCCCCATCGGCACAGTTGGAACCATGAGATACAGTAACGTTGAATTTCTTAATCTCCAGGGGTGGGGCATGAATGGACCAACTGATGAAACAGAGTAACAAAACAAATTGGTAGGTGCCATGGCATAAGCTTCCGTGAAAGTCTTACACTGTGACCCAGAAACCCTTCTAGTCCGAGAGAAACAGTTCGGCAGCGGCTTGATACTCATCATCTGTTCCCTTTCCGTTGCCAGCCTCAGCCTCAAGCCAAGCCTAGCTTAGCTGGCTCTTGTTCCTGTTGCCCCTGCCCCATCAGCTCTGCTAGCTCTACCCTAAGGACAGGAACTCGTTCAAATCCACGCCTGTCCCTTTCTCGAGAACCCAAGCCGTCCATCCCATGCCCCCCCCCAGCACTATTGACTCGATGGCCTCCCCAGTCTGAAAGGACTGGTTTTTCTCCAAAGCGTCCCTTTCACAGAAGTCCTGTCCTGCCCCTCACTTGACCCCATCACTTCCCACCACCGGACATCCCAACCTCCAGCTTGGTCTCTCTCCAAAGCTTCTTTCACCTTTCCAGAGAAGTCCCATTCTTTAGGCACTTGGCCAAAGCATTTCTTTCTACTCAGGCTTTTAACAGAGAGGTTCCATCTTTTTTAGCTGTTTTGTGGTCTGCTTCTAATCTGAGGAGGGCCGTTTTATTAATATAATTTTAGGCTGCTTAATGTTTGTTTTATACTTTTTGTGCCCTGACTAGTTATGTTTTCTTGTATTGTTTTAGTTGTCAAATGCCTCCAGCAGGGCTGCTTCCATACAGAGATGATTCTCTGTGCCACTCTCCTCGCTTCTGGGAATGCAGAGGAATTAGCAGCAGCAATTGACCATTTACCCCACATTTTCTTTGTCTCCATCCCTTGCCGTTGTTATTCCGCCATCACTAACTCCAAAGGGCTTTTTTTCAAGCTCTTTTTAAAAATAATGGACAGATTGCTATAGCATTATGACAATCTATTGCAACAATTCTAAGCTTTCTTTTAAAAAAAACAACTCTAGCCTTTTTGTTGCTCAGTTATAAGGGGAAATGTGCAGCCTGCAGCCCTGATATCTGCAGGGCTTTTTTTCTGGGAAAAGAGGTGGTGGAACTCAGGACCGCACAATGACATCACTTTGGGTCAGCTGGAACAAGGGGGGGTTAAAGTTTAAATCTCCCTCAGCGAAAATGGTCACATGGCTGGTGGTCCCGCCCCCTGATCTCCAGACAGAGTGGAGCTTAGATTGTTTAGAAATCTAAACTCCCCTCTGGAGATCAGGGGGCAGAGCCACCGGCCATGTGACTATTTTCAAGAGGTGCCAGAACTCTGTTCCACCATGTTCCATCTGAAAAAAAGCCCTGGTAATCTGTCAATTACTCATCTTTTTTTTTTTTAAAGCCCTTTGTGAGGGGAAAGGGCAGCCACAGGGATTGAGGTACAGAAAATTGCACCAACATGGGTGGGATTTGCAAAAATGTGCATCTTCCCAGGGGTACTCTGACTGCAATCTTGCCAAAAAGGTCAGACCAAACCTGGACTGGGGCAGATTGAAGCAAAGTAATGGAAAACACAGAAACAGCATGAACAGAGGGAAGCATCGTGTGGATGTCCTCAAAACAGCGCTGTGAGAAAACTGAGGCGGAACAAAACAGCCAGGGCTCTAGAGAGGACGCGTAAAACATTTCTAAATAAAGAAACACCTTGCCCACCACTTACCCCACCACCTCCCACTGACGGAAGCCCTGACCTTCGGCCTTGCTTTTTGATCACGACACCTCACTTATTTTCAAGGAGCTCAAGAATCTTCATACACAGCCACCCCATAACCATTTATTCTACTGCCTGCAGCCCAAGGGGGAATAAAACTGCGGGGCCTGCCTAGCCTCCCCACACTTTGAGCTCAGTCCTAAGGTGATGGAGAAAGTCTGAACAGTAGGTGATGGATAACAACTACTACTACATTTATATACCACTCTCCTAGACAGATTACTATCCCTCTCAGAGTGGTGAACAAAATATGTGTTGTTGTTATCCCCGCAATACAGCCAGGGATCTGGATCTGAAAGGAGTGGCTTACCCACGGCCAACTGCTGAGCTCCTGGCAGAAGTGGGATTCAATCAGTGGGGCGCTTATTTGCAGCCCATGCACTTAACCAGTATGCTGTTTAATAGGGTTGCCAGCCTCCAGGTGGTAGCTGGAGATCTCCTGGAATTACAACTGATCTCCAGGCCACAGAATCAGTTCTCCTGGATAAAATGGTGGCATTATACCCTCCTGAGGTCCCTCCCCCTCCTCAAAACCTGTCATCTCCAGGCTTCACTCCTAAAATCTCCAGGAATGTCCCAACTTGGAGCTGGCAACCCTAAAGCACCTCTTTAAGGCGGGGAGGGGGGGGAATCAAGCTAGTCTGTCCACGTGCCGCTGCCACCACAACCGGTTCCCCTGAATTTGACGCTAGACGGGGAGGTTTATTGTGATGACAAAGCAGCAACTCACAAGTGGGCTGGAAGCCGGTTTGTCTGGCACAAGAAGCGTCCCTTTGCTCTCAGACCGCAACACTGGGGGGTAGGGAGGAGGCCAGAAAGACTCCTGGGCCCTCTTCCCAGCAGCTGGGGCTCAAGAAGTGGAGAGAAAGTCAGGAGTTTTCCCCACTGCTGGGAAAAGAAGAGAGGAGGAGCCAAGATACCACTTTCCCCCCTGGAAGCAGTCCTCTGCCTACTTTCAACAGCTGCACCCCAGGCAGGAATTCAACACAGATTTCTGCCTTAGCATGGAAATATATCTCCACCTGCTGAATTTCTGCCTGTTCAGCAGTTATTATAAGCATAGGTGGCCTGCAAAGCAGAGGGAGGCAGCAGCCCTAGTATTGTGGGAGAGCTTCAATGGAGGAAAACTGTATGGGGCAGAAACCTCTTGATGGAGCTGGAAAAAACCACCAAGCCCCAAACTTCATACTTCACCTGTGAGAGGCCAAGAGAGCTCAGTGTTTGGGTGCCAGGCACTCAAATGCAACCTCTCCAGAAAGGGGGGGGCAGATTTTAAGTTGCCTTAACGTCTGTCAATACTTTGACCTGCAGATCTGAGGTGATAATTCTGTGAAAAGCCTCAGCCGCTGATCTCTGCAGATCAAGCCACTGTTAAAAAGCAGAGGAGGAGTGCAGGAATGGGGTTTTGTTTGTTTGTTTGGGTCAGTTGGCAATTCACTGTGAGTTAGGAACACTAGATTCTTATTTCATTTTCCATTTTTTGCTCCAGGCATGAAGTTTTCCAAAGTGCAGCCTAAGAAGCTGTAACAGGCCAAAAGGGAAATAGTTGCCAACTCACCATTCCCACAGGGCTCCTGTAAATTCAATAGTTGTATCACAAGCAGAAATTTAGCAGGCAGATCTTCTCCCTCCTCCCCCAGTCGCTGCGGAGGCAGGAAAAGCCAATCTCCACCTGGGGTCTGGAGATCTCCTGGAATTACAACTGTTTGCCAGATGACAGAAATCAGTTTCCCTGGAGAAAACAGCTGTTTTGGAGGGTGGACTCTACAGCATTATACCCGGCTCAGGTCCCTCCCCTCCCCAAACCCTGCCCGCCCCAGGCTCCACCTCCAATATCTCCAATGATTTCCCAACCTGGAGCTGGAAACCCTAGGAAAAGTTGGGTTTCTCTTCACCATCTTCACCATCCAGAAAAGTACAGAAGCTCTTTCAGGGTGCAGGGTGGGTTAGAGGCAAAGGAGCCTGGGCTGTCTAGGAACAGGTGGGGGTTCATATTAAAACAAACAGGGCAGCCAATAGAAAACTGAACGCTGAACTGCACATGTCTGAAGCAGTAGAATTCAGTGGCTAGAGCAGCAGGCCTTACAGACTCCTAGAAGTCTTGACAGCAGGGGAGTGCCTCTGGGAAACCTGAACGTGATCTTTCTCATGTTCAAAGGCTGGGAGTCATTTCCTAGTTGTGAAATTGCTTGCTCACTTCTGTAGTTCAATGACTCCCTGTAGAGACAGGCGCAGGGGGACTAGCCTGGTGAATTTCTGTGAGCCCCGGCCAGTCCTCTGCTTGTTTCCCTCCTCCTTTTCCTTTCCTGCCTCCCTTCAGTTCTTCTCCCTTTCCTCCCTTGTAATCTACCCTCCCTTTCTTGGTAATTCCACCCGCCCCAGCAGCCAGACTGGGCGGTGATCTCGGTGCCTATACATGTATATAAGACGCCAGGATGCTATCTGGCCCTCGTCCCGTGTCACCTTGTCCAGTGGGACAGAGGCAGAGACGCACACTTGACAGGTGAGCTGTCGGGGCCAGGAGGGGAGAAATGAGAGGGACTGGAGGTGGCACATTTTGCCTCTAGGGGGCATCCAGACCCAGGGTGGGAAGAAGAGGGGTTGCTGAGGGGGTGCCCAGAAAGGTCGATTTTGCTCTAGCTGCTTATTTCTCATAACCGCTCAGGTGGGGGAAGCCCTGCATCCCAGTCCTAGAGGAGGGAGTGTGTGGGGTGCCGTGTGGTTATTTTCAGGGATTTCAAAATGTATTTTGCATGTGCTTAGAGGCACACTGCTCTTCACTAAGAACATGGCTGGATTAATTCAAGGCTAGTTAGTCCAGCAACTGGCCAGTTGCTTTGGGGCACTCACAAACAGAACCTGGCTAATGATCGCCTGTTGGCTGCCCCCTTATTTGCTGTTCAGACAGGTAAGCTACTTCTGATTGTAGAGATTCTGCAGAGCTATGGTAGCTGACGAGACTTCTTCTCCATGAGTCAGTCTAATCAATTTTTAAAGCCATCTAAACTGGTGCACATCATTCCATCTAGTGGCATTGAGTTCCATAAGTTAATTATGCATTGTTATTGCTTCATGTGTTCTAGGACTTAGACCAGGCATTTAAAAAAAAAAACGAGGATTCTAGGGCTGAGTTCTGACTCCTGTTAAAGGTACTTTAAATGATTTGTCTTTTCTATTTAAAAATTTCTGTACCAGAACTGGTGTGACGGTGGCAAGTAGATTGCTGTCTGGGTATTTTCAAAAACTTTTGTAAGCACCC
Source organism: Eublepharis macularius (assembly GCF_028583425.1). Lineage (NCBI taxonomy): Eukaryota > Metazoa > Chordata > Lepidosauria > Squamata > Eublepharidae > Eublepharis > Eublepharis macularius. The sequence goes on along the minus strand of NC_072801.1, from coordinate 64,444,926 downwards.
TGTGTGTGTAGATACAGTGGAAGTGCGGTGTATGCAATTGTTGCGTATGAGGCTCAACACAGAACTTTAATCTGGATCCCAGCAATTACAGGAAAGTTAGAACTTTCCAAACAGCTTCTAACATGCTTAGAACATTCTCACCACAATGTTAACTCTCCTTGCCCTCCACCAAACCACTAATATAATCAATAAAGAACATCTTAACTCTGTGAATAGTTCCTTGGTTTTATTATATAACAAGAAGAAGAAGAAGAAGAAGAAGAAGAAGAAGAAGAAGAAGAAGAAGAAGAAGAAGAAGAAGAAGAAGAAGAAGAAGAAGAAGAAGAAGAAGTGTTCTTATATACTGCCCTTCTGGACAGATTAGTGCTGCACTCAAAGCGGAGAACGGAGTCAGCGTTATGAGATATTTTTAATACTGCTTCTCAGCCAGAAATTGCCAGCAAAAGCGATTCAAAAGAAAACACAAATGACAATGAATACACATTTCCGGGGGGCGCTCTCTGCTGGCTGTTTCCCTCACTCTGCTGGCCCTGTGGAAGGTGTGGGGGGTCCTCGTGCTAACCCCCAGCTCAGTGGAAAGGAGTCAGTTGAGGCTCCCTTCCAAGTCAGACGGCTGGTCCGTTTAGTCCTGTATGATGGATTGGAAGCAGCTCTCCAAGTTCTTGGGGCAGGGTGGGAAATTTCTTGGCAGCTTCTGGCTTTTAGCAGGAGATGTCATAAATCAAACCTGGGACCTCTGACACTCAAAGACTGTGCTGTTAAGCTGTTGCTTTCCCCAAAGGTACAGCCTCAGACAACAAGGGCAGGAAGAAAAGCTTTTGGGGCGGCTGCCCCACAAATGTAGCACACCTTCCCCCTTCTCCGACGCTTACCGGGCTTGCTAAATCCTGCAATTCTCCGGCAAGCCTTACAGGACCTGTCTGTCTGGGGTGGCTTTGGCAGCCAGGATTAAGCTTTTAATTAGCTGTGAGGTTTAAGCGTCATGTTTTATTTCACTTTTTGCGCACGTGCATTTTATTGCGCAGGTATGACACCATTGTGGATTACAACTCACTGTGTTAAAACTCCACCCATCTTGGTACAAGTTTTTTAAAATCTTGATTTTTTTTTAACCTTTAAAAAGTAAGTTTCTAGACCTTGTGGTCACTTGGGAAGCGGGGAATCTTGACCTTTTAAAAATTTTATTTTTATAACAAGAGTAAGATGAATACGACGGTAGATTTGTGACACGGTATTTCCTAGTGTTATATTTATTGAACTACGTATAATCTGCATCACCTTTAGGGGGTAGAATTGCTCGATGGGTGACTTAGAAGTAGAGTCGCCAACTCTGGGTTGGGAAATTCCTGGAGATTTCCTGGAGAATCTGGAGAAGGCAGGGTTTGGAAAGGGTGGTTATATTGCCATAGAATCCACCCTCCGATGCAGACATTTCCTCCAGGGGAACAGATCTCTGTCTTCTGGAAATCAGTTGTAATTCTGGGAGATCTTCAAGCCCTACCTGGAAGGTGGCAACCCTACTTCGAGGGACAGAGTTGCTAGAAGCATGACTCCTCCTCCGTCACCACTACACAGGCAATGGAGAAGTCCAGCATCCTGCTATCTATCCGCACTCGTTCAAGATGTGCGTCATTTAATACCTTTTCCTGCTCCTTTCTCCACAGTAGCACTGCACACCATGGGTCATCTATGGGTACAAGGAATCTTCATTGCGGTTCTCCTTTCAGGGGAATGCCATGCCAGTTCGGAAGGTAATACCTACCGTGTACGCAAGTACCTGCCATGTCTTTTTTTTGCTTGAGGAAGCAATGAAGCGGTGGGAATTGTACTGCCGCCCCCCCTCCCCGCCCCCCTGTATCTCTCTAGTACTGGAGTCAGCATTGCAACCTTTTATGATTAAAGAGCAAAACTACATCAGGATTCAGAGCGAGAGATCAAGAAAGAGCGAGTAGAATGCCTCACATGTCTCACAATAAGTAATAAAAATACACAAGAACACGCTGTGTGATTGTTTTAGTGAACTGGCATTAATGTATGCATGGTTTGCACTTGGATTACTGGAGACTGTTCAGCTCTATCATTTTCCTTTCCAAAGGCCTCTATGAAGCCCTTCAGTGTCTGCTCTTTGCTTTACTTACCAGCAGGGCTTTTTTCTGGGAAAAGAGGCGGTGGAACTCAGTGGGTTGCCCTAGGAGAAAATGGTCACATAGCTGGTGGCCCCGCCCCCTGATCTCCAGACAGAGGGGAGTTGAGATTGCCCTCCGCGCTGCTTGGCAGCACGGAGGACAATCTCAACTCCCCTCTGTCTGGAGATCAGGGGGCGGGGCCACCGGCCATGTGTCCATTTTCAAGAGGTTCCGGAACTCCGTTCCACCACGTTCCTGCTGAAAAAAAGCCCTGCTTACCAGCCATTCTAACATCCCTACCCTCCTCTTACGTAAAGATTCCCTGTTATTTTAAAATAGCCATATTGGTTTCCATACTGAGCTGGATTTTTGCTCTGGAGACATTGGTCACAGGCCCCTGCCCTTTATCTAGTCCATTTTTATCCCACTGACCCCCAAAGAAGCTCAGAGCATATCGTCAAGTTCTTCTTTTCTTATTTTATCCTCACAACAACCCCTCTCAGGTAGGTAAGGCTGAGGGAAAGAGTGACTGGCCTGAGTTCATCCCGCAAACCTCATGACACAAGTAGGGATTCGAACCCAGCTCTCCCGGATCCTAATCCAACACTCTAACCCCTTTTACATGGCTTGAGATGCTTTCACCTAAATTCATGCTTGCTCTGCTTCTTTCCTTTGCAGGCTCCTGGTGCTACATTGACGAAGCGTGTGGTAAGGAACTGCAGCTCTTCTCTTTAACTCCAGTTTTTAAACAAGGCTTATTTTGAACAACTGTGCCCAGAATTTACTTTCACAGGGGAATGCATTAATGTATCTTTGAAGGTAGGCAGAGAGTACTTTTCTCGCCACTTAAGAAACTGCATCTACCTATGTAATAGATTTAAGCTATAGCAGGAGAGTTACATATCAATGGGGTATAGTTTTCTGAATGGTTAAAGTCACAGGGGTACTTGTATATTTCCTCCCTTATGTGGCAAATAGCAGTTTCCCAAGGGCCATTAGGGGTAAAATGGCACAGGGGGAAAAGGGTTAAGCCCCTCTCTTCCTGAGTGCTGCAGACCCAGTCTGAACTGGACCCTCTTGTAATTGCTTTTATCTTTAACAAAGGGGGGGTAGTTCTTAACCACGCATAGCTCTAGTTTGGCCCGCAGCATTTCTTTTTGAAAACTAATCAAGTTTACCAAATCTCATTCCCAGGCCTTTTTTTCAGCTGGAACGTGGTGGAACGGAGTTCTGGCACCTCTTGAAAATTATCATATGGCTGGTGGCCCCACCCCCTGGGGGCAGGGCCACCAACCATGTGACCATTTAAACTTTTTAAAACTCCCCCCTTGTTCCAGATGACCCAAAGTGACGTCAATGTGTGGTCCTGTGCTGGCAACCCACTGAGTTCCACCACCTTTTTCCAGAAAAAAAGCCCCGCTCATTCCCATTCTGACTCCTCCTTTGTTTTTGGCTCTGCCTCTTCTTGCCCAGGACCGACTACATGGGAGTCCCTTGGTCATTGTGATGGTGACCGACAGTCTCCCATTGACATCATCTCCTCCAAAGCCATCAGTAACTCCACCTTGGGCCCTGTGACCCTTTCTAAGAGCTACGAAGACCCCAAAAAGCTGCTGGAAATGAAGAACACTGGAAAAACAGGTGAGCAGTTGTTTTTTCAAACCATTTGGGTTCTAGTCCCTAAGGTACTGGGGGAAAGTTTGAAAGCAGGAATTACCTGGAAGAAAGTGAGGCAGTTCTGCCTTCTCTTGAACTCTTTCTACATTCTTCATTCCTTCTAGTTGCATCAAATTTCCTGTTAAAGGGTGTCTTCCCTTCCACTCTAGTGCCCTTGTAAAATGAGTCATATAAAGTGTCCCTCTATCTCCTAGATGGTTAGCTGTGTTAGTCTGTAGCAGTGGAAAAGAGCAAGAGTCCAGTATAAGACTGTAAGACTAACAAAATTAGTAGTAGGGTATGAGCTTTCGTGAGTCACAGCTCACTTCTTCAGATACCTGAAGAAGTGATACCTGGTATCTGAAGAAGTGAGCTGTGGCTCATGAAAGCTCATACCCTACCACTAATTTTGTTAGTCTTACAGCCTTATACTGGACTCTTGCTCTCCTCCATCTTCTGAGAGTTAAATAAAAACCAGAGACACTTTTCATTCTTACACCTGAAAAGCTTTTCTTTTAGACTAAGAATTCCTGCCCTCTGGACACAACAGGTGTGTTGATGCTGTTTGCAACCTGCCTTCTCATGGCAAGGAAGCAACCTTGAGCAGCAACTCATGCAGAGATGCACCAGGCAACTGTCTCTGAGGGCAGATAGTTCAGGTGCATTTCTCTCATGGATGATTCAATTGCATCTGATGCAGAGAGAGGGCAGCATTCAGTTAACTTGATTCTAACAGAGCTTAATTGGAAACAAGCAAGGTCCAAACAATAAATCATGCAGAGACACAATGAGCAGCCTCCTCTATGGATTGGTAATGTGGTCTCCCAGGGACCATTCCTGATTTAATTGACGTAGTTCTTGCAGCAATCTAGCCATTTCCTTGTGGTCACAGTTTGGGAACTACTAACACAGGCCCTTCTCCCAGCCTCAGTTGGTTATGACTACGTTCCCTTGAAACTGGTGGGATGGGAGTCAAACCAGACTGACACAACACAGTCATGATTAGGAATGCTGGTAGGTTTTTATAAAGCTAATGAGTTCACCCACAGGGCTGCTTTGAAGGCTGGAGAAAGGTTGCTGGGTGTTTGTGCGTGTGCATGCAGCTGTGTCCTTCCCCTCAATTACAGCTTTGGGACAGAAGAATTAAGCCCTGCTTCCCACAGTGACCTTTACCCAGTCTGCAAAGCTGCTGTTAATTATCACTTTTTTAAAAAAGTCCTGAATCACGTATCTCCCACCTCACTTCTGATTTTACTCAATGTCATGCTGGTTTCCTGGGGGCTGAGTAATGGCCACTTTAACTGGCTCAAGGCCCTTTCCCTTCCGCGGTGGTTGTTCTCAGGGCTTTTTTTCAGCTGGAATGTGGGGGAACAGAGTTCCGGAACCTCTTGAAAATGGTCACATGGCTGGTGGCCCCGCCCCCTGATCTCCAGACAGAGGGGAGTTTAGATTGCCCTCCGCGTGAGAATGATAATAAATAGTGGTCGAATCCACATTACTCATTCTAAGTCGCATGTTCCCCGCATTCCCCACGCAATCCCGAGTGCCGGTCACATTACCTCATTAAACAGACGCATTTCATTCGCATTTCTCCCGAATATGTGGTCACAGGTTTTCAACGGGAGTTTCACGGTGGCCGTGAACGGGCCAATGCGCAATTTATGCGTTTTTTTAAAACCCCCCCACTTCCTGTCTCTCCGGCCGTTCTGAGAGTTCCTATTGGCTGATTCAACTTGCAAGTGCTCCGTAGTCTGCAAAAGACTGTTTTTGACTTCATAGCATTGGATTTATTGATTATGCTGTTTCTGAATCAAATCTGGTAGTTTGAAAAATCATTTTGGGGTGAATCCATTCTCAGAACGGACTCGTGAAACTTCCTTTTTAACTGTTTTTTATTTTTTTATTTTATATTACTGTAATATCGAAATTATGAAATATCGAAATAATGACACTCCAAGGAAGTGAAACTTCAGTAAACTTCAGGCACTGAACTGTCCTGCATAGGAAATGCCCACAAAAGCTTCCCACATGCTTCCAAATTTCCAAAAAAGAAATGGGAGAGAGCCATCAGTGCTGTCAGTGGGGGAAAGAGAGGCATCATTATCTTCAATGATGTTTCTTTATAAGGTAAGATCGAAATAACGGAAAAGTGTGCTAAATTTTTTTAAAAAAAAATGGGCGGGGAAAAAAGGTCCCGCCCAAAAAAGCGGTTTTTGAGCGGCCATGTGACCGGAGGGACGCGCAAGAAAGACGGATTGGAAGCAGGGATGTGAACGAAGAGGAAAAAATCACGGATTGGAGGCAAACGGAAGATATCCGATAAACATGCGGGTAATGGGTGAATGTGGATTCGACCAGTGTAAACGGTACATATGGTGCAAAATTAGCAAAATGATATCATTACACTGACCCCCAAAATGATATCATTACAACAAGACGGGATACCGGCATCGTTCCTGTTTCAATGTAATGAATCTTCATCCGTCATGAGTGACCTTGTGCAAATAATTGTGGATACAGAAGTTCAGAAGCTAATTGGTGGGATGTAATATGTTGTAACTTCAAAGAATACATATCATGGCTTCAATCTTCATTAGTCATAAACAACCTTACACTTATAAATTCATAATGTGTAGTTTCAAAGACAAACAGTGTAGCTCATATCAACAAGGGCAAGTTGTGTAAGTGTTGTATGGACATGATTTGGGTGGAGAATTCCAGACCTCTTCATTCATAAAAATGTGTTCAGTTTTTGCTTTTTGTCTACAGTCGATGTGGAACTGGGAGAGGGCCTCTTCCTCAGCGGGCCTGGCCTTCCAGGTGCATACATGGCCAAATCCTTCCATTTCCACTGGGGAGATGGTGTCTCCAAACCAGGATCTGAGCACTATATTGATGGCAGACAGTACTCTATGGAGGTGAGGATATAATTTGTGTTCAGGCCAGTTGGGGAGGTTAGATCCAGAGTCGGAGGAGGCCACTATGCACAGAAGGGACAATTCCATCAACTTCAGCTTCAAGGCACTAACGTGACAGGACAAATTACAAATTGTTGTTATCCTAAATTGAGCCAGAGTTCTGCTTTGCAAGTGGACAAGCAATGATAAAGAATAGTGTTCCTCTGAGCATGTATAAAGTGCATTGTTTTTGACCACTAAATAACCATACATTTTGGCTCAATATGCGTGGCTTTCAAGCCAAAAGACTTTTTAATAACAACAATTAACAACAACATTCGATTTATATACCGCCTTTTGGGACAACTTAACACCCACTCCAAATGGTTTGCAAAACATGTTATTATCCTCCCAACAATTACCCTGTGAGGTGGGTGGGAATGAGAGAGCTCTGAGAGAGCTGCGGCTGACCCAAGGTCACCCAGCTGGCTTCAGGTGGAGGAGTGGGGAATCAAACCTGGTTCTCCAGATTAGAGTCCTGCTGCCCTTGACCACTTCACCAAACTGGCTTTTAAAAAGTAAGAGAGAGAAATAACATATTTGAAGTGAGTGATATCTGCCAATCGGTCTGCAGAAGGATCCCAAACTGAGCCTGTTTTTCTCCCTTCAGTTGCACATCGTGCATACCAGAAACAACATGAGTGTCTCGGATGCCTTGGACGATCCACAAGGAATTGCTGTGCTGGGTTTTTTTGTCCAGGTGAGGGATGCAAACCAAACTCTTATGGCTAACCTACAGAGCAAACTTCTATCTGTGTTGCATCACTTTAATGCTCAGGGTTTCCCCCTCCCCAAAAAAATAATACTGGGAGTTATAGTTTAATGAAGCCCCAGAATTCTCTGGGGAAAGGGAATGGGATGTTTCAACCAAAGTTTAAAATAGCAAATGGAAGAGCTGGAGGAAACAAAATTTCTTTACAGGTGATAGATTTTACTGCACAATACACACATCTTTCCTCAAGAAGCACACACGTTGTGGGGGTAACACATTTCCTTTGCATTCCGAACTGTAGCATTCTGTCTCTGGAAAAATACGATTCGCCCCTCCCACTAGCACCTCCAACATAAGTTAGTTTCAGGCACTTCCTTGAATGTTGCACCTATTGAACAGTGCCTGTGGACATCTAAGAATAGCACAGCTTCTGCTTTTGGGGCCCATGATTTTTAACCTAGTTCTGGAAAGAGGGAGGAGAGAAAAATGTAGTTAATTAAAGCGAGGAAACGCTAGTTGCTACTCCAGGGTGCCTGGTTTCTTTACCACGCGGTTGTTCCATGCCTCAGTTTACACTTCTTTATGTTTTCTCTCTGCTACAGGGCTCTGAGACGGCCAAAGGCAAGACAGCTAAAGCATGGGAATCCCTTTCAAAGAATCTACAAGACGTCAAAGAAAAAGGTGAGTATGTGAGGGGGAAAGTTAAGAAGGAAGGACACTTCCCCCAGCTCTGAAAAAGGCAGCGGTGCCCATAGTAGTTAACACAATAAAAAATATATTTCTCCTGTGATGCCAGTTTTGGAGTGGAAAGTGCCATCAAGTCATAGCTGCATTATGGTGACCCTTGCTGGGGTTTTCAAGGCAAGAGACTAACAGAGGTGGTTAACCATTGCTTGCCTCTGCCTATCAACCCTGGTCTTCCTTGGGAGGTCTCCCATCCAATTACTAACGAAGGCCAAACCCTACTAAGACTCTCTCTACATGTGTCCCTCAAATGTAGGGAGATGCAATGTTAGCCAAGAAGCATAGTTTAAAAATACCGAGCCGATCCCTCCTCAGAGAGTTTGTTAATTTCATCTTTGCCTCCCCCAAGGCTGTGTCAATTTCACCTCTCCAGTCTAAAACTGTGTGGGATTGCAACCAGAGGTCAGCGAGGAATGCTCAAGTGAAGGGAGACGCAATGTTAGCCGGGAAGTGTTGTTTGAATTTCATCTCTACCTATAGAGCTGGAGAAGATTGCTCCTCAAAGGGTTTGCTAATTTCATCTCTCTACAGAGTGGGCAAAGATGGCTTCTCAGAGGGTTTGCCAATAATTGACAGAGCCTTCTGGGAGGCAAAGAGGAAATTAACAAAGCCTCTGAGGAGCGATCTTTGCTGGCTCTGTAGAGAGAAGTGAAATTCAAACTATGCTTCCCAGCTAACATTGAGTCTCCCTTCACATGAGCATCCTTGAGTAATTCGTCTCGTGTAGTTTAGCTCTGAGTTTCTGAGATCTAAAGAGAGCAGGCTAGCCTGCCCTGGGCTATCCAGGTCAGTGTACTACCAATTTTAGCCAGTTTGAAAGTGATGAAATTGTCATGGTTTCTCCTGAGGAATCCTGGGAATTATAGTTTTCATGAAAAGGCTGGGATTTCTGCAAAGCAGGGATTTGCAAAATAAAACACCTCTTCCCAAAATAAGTCCAGTGACACCTTAAGGACTCATTTTTATTTCAATATGAGCTTTCATGAGTCACAGCTAGGTTATTCAGATATATAGAAAAAAATTAAGTCTTTAAATGCCACTGGATCTTTGTTCCATTTTTTCTGTTCAGTGTCCAGCAATTTTAGGAAGAACTATAAACCTTCAGGGCCCTTGGTTGGAAGCCATCATCATTCAAACATGTTTGAAGCTGATTTAAATTTGGAACAGAGAGATGAATTGCTTTTCCTCCTCATCCATCTTTCACACAGGTGAAGACAAGAACCTGCACAGCACTGTCTCCCTCCAGGACTTACTGGGTCCCACAAATCTTGGCCGCTATTTCCGCTACAGTGGATCTCTCACCACACCTGGCTGCGATGAGGTTGTGATTTGGACTGTCTTTGCTGATCCAATTCTGGTGCCATCCAAAGTGGTGAGTGCAGCATGGGAAGAGAGATGCTGGAATATAGAGGGGAGGGCTTAGCTGGGTTAAAGAGGAAAGCCGTTAGCTTTTGAGCTGGCTCCTCTCTCTTCATGTGTGCACTATAAAATTTGGCTTCATCTACTGACTTCTGCATATCAAAACCCTGTTAAAGGGACAGAAGGAAGGCGGGTGTTTTGTCCTGGCCAGGTAGTGGCTTTAGAGGTAACTGGCTAGAGGTCAAGGACAATAAAATGCTGCAATAGTCTAAAGGAGAGTTGGCCTGGTGAGCTGAGAAGGTGCTGCTATCAGAGACAGCGCAAGAGACTTTCTTCAAGTCTTAAGAAGGATGCAATGGAAAGGGCCCTTCCAACTGCATGCTAAAGCCTCCCATTTTGCTTTTTGTGCCCTTGATTTGCCTTACTGCTAATTTAATGGGTATTGTTTGATATCCTATCTCCTGCTACAGGGTGACCAGTGTGGCCCCAGGTCCTGCCTCCCATTTATTTATTAAAAACCTTTCCGTGCCACCTTTCCATGCAAATAGGGTCCCCAAGATGATGAACAGCAAGGCATTAAAACATTTAAAACAGCATTTTAAACGTATACGTAAAATATGCAGTCCTTAGAACTTGTCCTCTTCCTTCTCCCCTCTTCCCAACAGGTGGCATTTTTCCCATTCAGTCTCCGTTCTACAGATTCTTCTGAGGGGCCTCACCTAAAGAACAACTTCCGCCCCCTACAGAAGATCAGTGATAGAAAGGTGGAAACATCCGCCTTTTTGACGCACCGTTCAGCTGCTTCCCGAGCCTCACAGCCTGTAGCGTTCATCTTGCTCTTCCTTTGTATCAGTGCTTTTGGGTTCTTCCCTGTATAAAGGCTGTGGGTAATCGGAACCACATGGAGGAGGAGTTGGCACGATCTCGTGAGAGGATAAAACTAGGTCACAACTCTTCCTATCCCCCCTCCCCAGAAACTCCAGTCTTCTTCCATCTACCTCTCCATCAGTTTCCCAGTAGCAAAAATCACTGGCAATCAACACTAAAAGGGTGGGAGGTTTATATTATAGGGAGAAACAGGAGTGCAGTGAAGACAGTAATAGGAGGCAGTGTTTCTTGGTATTTATCCACAGGTCTGGGCAGGTAGCCTGCTTTCAGCTACTTATAGCTACAGCTGAGCTGAGAGATTTCTCATAAAATTCAGAAATAGACGGGTTTTTAACACCCGAAATTTAAGAGCATTTAAAAGGTTAATGCTTGAGTTTCCAAGTCAACTTTCAGGGTGGAACACAAAAAACCAGTCGTCCTAATGCGAGCGTTGACAAATCTGCGTTAATAATTAACTCAGCAAAACCTAAAATCCACACAAAAACAGATTTGGTTTGGATTTTGAGATTTATGTTTTTGGACACAGAAATTCAAACTAATGATGTAAAAAACATACTTTTGACTCTAATTGTAGCAGGATGACAGAAAAGCTGTGGATCTTAAAGCTGGTTCACACATACATGGACATCAAATTATGACAACCTGGGCAGCTCATTCAAACTTGCATTTACACCACATCAAAGTTTTATATATCCCAGATGTTACCTCAAAGGCAATAACGTCACAATGGAGTCAGTTCACACCTTCGGTGCCATTTCAGCATCAAAGGTTGCATGGTGTTCATGTCTGCTTGAAACACTCCCTTATTCTTTTCCCATCATGCCACAGGCCACAATGGGGCATTCTGAGGTATAATCCCTGACCTTGCGTTTGTGTTCAAAATTTCCCCTCAACTGAAAAACTGGGGCAAACACCCCCCTTTTAACTACCTCATCTGGCCTCTTTTTTCATTCTTTCTTGCTACATGTTGTTCCTTAATAGCAGGAAGGATTTCTGTAATCCTCTATTACAAAAGAGTGTAATTTCTTGAATTGACTATAAGCCACTCCCTAAAGGTGGAAAAAAACTTTAAAATGTTAAGTGGAAACTTTCAGGGGCTGGAAGGTGTGTAATGTAACTTTCCCATATTTGGGGATCTTTAATGTGAAAACTGTTTTGAAAACAACTGACTCTCAAGAAATGAGCTGTGATGTACAGAATGAATATGTGTGGCATTTAATGTTATTTAGTGAATTTAGTGAATGTGTGTTTGTGTTCATATGAACAGAGGCAAATAGTAATAAATATTTTCTGTGGAGGCTATGTGGGAAGATGCATCTTACTCTGTGTATAGTTCACACACTTTTTATGTACAAGAGGACATCCTCCTACTTTTTTCCAGCCAAGAAGCATCATATATCCGGGAGAGTCATGTAAGTCTATCCAGGGCTTTTTTTCCGCAGAAACATGGTGGAATGGAGTTCCAGAACCTCTTGAAAATGGTCACATGGCTGGTGGCCCCACCCCCTGATCTCCAGACAGAGGGGATTTTATATTGCCCTCCGCACCGCTGAGCGGCGTGGAGGGCAATCTCAACTCCCCTCTGTCTGAAGGTCAGGGGGCGGGGCCACCAGCCATGTGACCATTTTCTCTGAGAGCAACCCACTGAGTTCCACCACCTTTTCCCAGAAAAAAAGCCCTGGCCGTTTCCACACGGCTTACCTGTGCCTGTAATGTCCCGGTAGATCGTGCAAAAACCGTGGAAGATCGCGTTTCCTCACGTGAGATTTGCGCAACGTCGCGTGACATCGCGCAAATCTCGTGCGAGAAAACGCGATCTTCCGCGTTTTTTGTGTGATCTACCAGGACGATACAGGCACAGGTAAGCCATGTGGAAATGGCCCCTGAGTCTATCCCAGAATTCTCCTCTGATTTGCTGTCTAGGCAGGAGATCATTCTCTTCTCCATGGTAAAAAGAGGTAATCTGGGAAGGAAAGATGACGACTCTTCATGCAAAGACAACAAGAATTCATTTTGATTAAATGCAAGCAACTTTTTGCATGTTTGTAGTTTCAGCCCATGCACAGCAAAAGCAAGGGAGCTGTCTTCCTCAATTGCGGGGAGTGGAGATCAGGAATTGCTCCACTTCTGTGTGCAGAGCGACAAGCATGCAGCTTTCCAAAATGCCTCCCTGTTCTGAGTTTGATTCCTGAAAAGTACCACAATATGGTTGCGCTTGGGCTGGAAAAACCACAAGTTTGTATCTAATGAATGTGATTACAGATTGAATAAATATAAGTCTTCCGAGAGATAACGGCACTTTAATTGTTAAACATTGGATCATACCAGTTATTAGCACCCAAAAAAGATGAAAGGACACTATCCGCTGATGGAAGTTTAGTGTATGAAAAGTACTGATATTGGAAAGGGGGAGAGAGGGAGGGAACTTTGGTTTTAAGTTGGATCATCCAGACAGAGGGACTCTGTTAGTGATTGCTAGCCACAGTGCCCCCCTGCTTGCCAAAACGTCCAGATGAGGTCAGATCATTAGAGTGTTTTGATTCCTCGAAGTAAAAGACCTTTTGCTTCTTTATTGGCTGCACTGGACGGAAATTGTCCTGCATCCTTCTGCCTTCTGCTTTAGTGGTAAAATAGAGTGAGTCAATGAATTTTTTCACCTGGAAAACAAGGAAGAAATGAGGGATGGGGAGATACCATTAGGAAAGGAAAAGTGGCTGTGGACAGAAGCCCAGAAAGCCTGTGTAAACTAAAGGACTGTGTTCTTCTAATCTCTAAAGTAAAGCAGTAATACCAGGACCCCAGGATTCATTTCAGTCTTCCCAACAGTAGGGAAACTTTTCTGACCACTAGGAGGGGCCCTCGCTGGCCAGAGTGCCACACAAAGGCATTCCATGGAGGTAGAGCAAGATGGGTAGCCATGTTAGCTTGTCTGTAGTAGTAGAAAAGAGCAAGAGTCCAGTTGCACCTATAAGACTAACAAAATTTGTGGTAAGGTATGAGCTTTCATGAGTCACAGCTCACTTCTTCAGATCTGAAGTAACCTGTGACTCACAAAAGCTCATACCCTACCACAAATGTTGTTAATAGGTGCTACTGGACACTTGCTCTTTTCTACTAACACAACGGCATTATTTGTGACAGGCTTGGGTGTACAAAACTCCTCAAAGTTCCCTGATTCCTCTCTCCCAGAATTCTGGGAAGCACTCAAACGGTACAGGAGGCTGAAGTTGGTTCCCCGTTCCCAATTCTTAATTCCTGTTTGTGCATCAAACTGCAGCTATGGAGATAAGCTCGGCATACCAAAATAAACTTTGGACCACAGCATATTATACACCCTCACATTCAGGGGATTCTGCCCTCCAAGAGGACCTACACTGTTTTGGGTCAAGTCCTAGGTGATGGAGAACATCACTGAACTGTCTAGGCAACAATTGAACAGAGATGATACGCTCCAATTCTTTGTTCAGTGGCAAGGAACTCTGGGCTGTAATCTTGAGTTAATAACAGAGGGAAGAACTGGGATCTGGATGAGGGGCTTCTGGTTTTCAGCAGCAATCCTGTGGTCCATGTCTTCACAGATCTAATGTTCTTCCCAAAAATCTCAAAAGTTTCTGCTTTTAGATCACACCCTGTTCTGACACACATGGGCCGTTTCCACACGGCTCCCCGCTGCTCGTAACAAGCCGGAAGATCGCGCAAAAAACGCGAAAGATCGCGTTTTCTCGTGCGAGATTTGTGCGACGTCACGTGAGGTTGTGCAAATCTCACGCGAGAAAACGTGATCTTCTGCGGTTTTTGGGCGATCTTCCAACTTGTTACGAGCAGCTGGGAGCCGTGTGGAAATGGCCAAGGTTCCCAACTTCCTTTCGGAGACTTTAATGACCTCTGCCCTCCAGCTGCCCCCTCCTCGACTTGGTCAATGTTAAGCACTCACCACTTTGTGAGTTATCGAGATGGGTTCAGGGAACACGGTCCAGATCACAGATTCGTTGCAGTCTGGAGTGGTGAGGGAGCCACGGTAGCGAAAATAGTTGTTGACAACTGCTTTACTCAGTAACCCTCCCATGGAGAACTCTCCAGCCAGGAGTACAGAATCCCCTGGAGAAAGGTAACAGAGATGGGAGAAATGGTTAAAAGACTTGGTAGGAATCTGCCTCATATTCTAGAGCATTTGGGGGGTTGGGAGGGGGAGGCTCACCCTTCTCTGGAATTAATTCCAGCCGATCGGCCAGAGTCTTCCATGCATCAATTTTTGAAGCACCATTATCTCCCTATGGGAAAGCAAATGAAAAGGGCATGAATTATGCTTTAGAATGATCTCTCAAGATGTCTTGCTCTACACTTTTTAGAATAAAAGCCAAATTACCCACCATGGCATTGGAGGGGGACTCATGTAATATTATGGCCTTTGACAATCATTCAGATTTTCCAACCATTCAAACACACCTTTCGGACACCAAGTTTCCCACCTGTAAGAAGAATCCCAAGACAGCAAATCCTTCGGGGTCCTTTCTTGCTTCTTCAGAACTCATGTTGTTTTTGGTGTGAACTATGTGTAGCTGGTACAAAAGGAAGAAAGAGAGAGAGGGAGAGGAGAGGGAGAACAAGATTCCTATGTTATGATGGTGTAAGACAATAGGAGGGTTCTTGAGTTCCTTTTAGGAGACCCCGATTTACCTTCCTGCCGTGCCATAAAACTCACCTGTTGGCTAGTCTCTGTTTGGAAGGCTAAACGATAATGCTGAGTGAACATTCTGCTTTAAGCAGTTTGCTGGTTCCTAGTCTGATGATCAGCTGGTATTTCCTCAAGGCAACAGTGCCATAGCCAGAGGAATAATGTAGGGGTCTGGCCCCTCTCAGGGATCTTCCAGGCTGCCCCTCTGAATTTTTAAGCTTTCCTTTAAAAAAGACCCCAGCTCTTTTACTTCTGGAGATATAAGGGATGCCAGGGAGGCAATATTAACAATAATAGTAACATTCCATTTATATACCGACTTTCGGGACAACTTAACACCCATTCAGAGCAGTTTACGAAGTATGTTGTTATTGTCGCCACAACAATCACCCTGTGAGGTGAGTGGGGCTGAGAGAGCTCTAGAGAGTTGTGAATGACCCAAGGTCACCCAGCTGGCTTCAAGCAGAGGAGTGGGGAATCAAATCCGGTTCTCCAGATTAGAGTCCTGCCGCTCTTAATTGACCCCATTGTGGTCATGGCATCCGACATATGAAGGGAGCGATTCACAGATAATGTACCTGTAATTGTATGACTGGAGACAACGGTTCAATAATTCCTTTTGCTCCTGAGGAAGCAACTACATGCGAAACAAACCCCAGCTAGCCGTTTGTTGAGCTGTATATATTTTGGGCTCTGCACAGAACTTCAAGAAAGAGTCATTATTCGGCTGAACCACTGTCTGTGTTCATGGTCTCCCATTCATTATATGAGGAACGGAAATATGGGTGGAAACATGAACAGAATGCTTTAGACGCTTGAATGAAATTATTTTCGATACTATTGATTTAAAGGAATGGAAGATGTATTGAGGATTGATTAAGTGTATTACTGAGTACTAACTTTTGTTATGTTTGCTAATAGAAAGCACTTTGAGCACAGAGCACTTTAATTGTAGTAAACTTTCTGAGATATTGTTAATAGTGTGGGAACGAGGGCTTTTGTTGAGTCTGCTCTTAATCACTACACCAAACTGGCTCTATTCATATCTAGTCAATTGGTCATTTCAGAAAAATAAACTTGCTTCTTTCTTCCATTGGTGTGGTCCGAGGTTGCTACACTCAAAGCCAATAGGATAAAAGGACAAGGGCTAAGCCCTTATTTTTTCAATTTCATTTTAATTCATTTTTTTAATTCTTAAAAATATTTATATCCTGCATTCTCAGTAAGGTAGCTAGCAAGGCAGCTACCTTATATATATAAATAATAAATAAAATAAATAATAATAAATATATATATATAAATAACAGAAGCATTAAATATATATCTCATACAGACCAACTGCAGCAAAATCTGGCACAATTAAATCGCTTCAGATACAAGATCCATCTTCTTCAGTGATTCCCTTCGTTCCCTGTACCACATAATTTCTGGTTATGGGCTTGCAAAGAGCTCTGTTGTGTGATGTTTTCCTGAATGGGTGATTGATTTGCAGGGTGGGGTCTGAACACAGTCTTCTGGAGGGTGTGTTATAATGCATGAGAAAATGGAGCAGTTGAAAAAGGAGCAGCTGGAAACGGGCTGGAACTGATGTATCTTTTGGATCCCCTTGCTCTCTGTGAAGAACTGATTAGGAACTTTATCTCCAACTCAGATTGTTGGAATAGGCGACTCAGCCTGCCTTTGGACCCTGGGGGGTGCTGCATGTCTCTTTGAATGTAATGTATAAGTCTAGCAATCTGCCACTCTCTTGTCTAAATTGGGAACGCCTACTGACTCCTCCTCTCTTGCCTCTGTGCCTCTTGGGAGATTTCACACCTTCCCTCATGCTCTCCCAAGAGAAATGATGTAAAGCCACCATGCTCCTAATGGAGCCCTTCTTTTTGTCCACAGACCCACTTCTAGCCTCGCTTCCTAGTTTCAGGCCGTGGCATAGACTAGGGAATGTAACTCTTTAGATTAGGATCTTTCCCTTCTTATTACCAGAAGATATTGCTATGGAAGAAATCTGCTACAATAAACTGTAAGTTCTATCTTTCTATGAATTTTGTCTGAGGATTAATTAATGCACGTTTGTAAAGGTTTAAATGCTTCTGACTAAATTGCTCTGCTATGTTACTCTGCTAAGTTACTAAACTAAACCAAACTAAATATATATATATATATATAATCCTAACAGGGTTATGGGCCCAGTCTTGAATAAATTCCTCAGGGCCAAAGAAAAGCCCATAGTTGAATCTAAGAAGCAAAAAAGTTGCTGAATCTAGAAGTAAAGAGTTTTAAACTGCAAAGTTTTTTTCCCCTTGAAACTGCAAAGGTTTTACAGCCATGCAGAACAAAAGGACATAATTAGCACGTGAATGCCCTCACAGGCAACCTCACGAGGAACAAAGAAAGAAATTAGGTGAAAAGCCTAACAGCTTTTTCAACTGGCCTGCTCCTCCAAGGTTTGAGCAGGCCAGTTTCTCCAGCTCCTCCGTTTCCTCTCCCTCTGACTCTTAAACTGCTCTCAACAGCAGTAAGCACGCTCACTCCTGATCAGGACTTTGGGGAGAGGGAATCCCAACCTTCTCTATAGGTGGGCTGTTTGCATTATCTTCATAACAGGACTTCACGGTAAAGTCTATTAGTAGGAACAAACCGGGAACCTGAGAAAGATGGCAGGGTGGAATGGAGACGCAAACAATTTGAAATTTCTCACTTATACACACACTCAGGGCAATGTTCCCTCTAAGCTTTGCAGTGTTGTGAGCTAAAAATCTACTTTGTGAGCCGAAACAAATAAAAGCCATTAGGCGAAACGGCCACAAAAATCAGAGTATACTTCTGTATAAAAATGGATGTGTCCATGCTGATTACAAAGGGGTAGTTGTATTAGTCTGTTGCTGCAAAATAAAGCAGACACGCAATGGCACCTTAAAGACTAGCATGTTTATTTCAAGATGAGCTTTTGTGAGTCAGTGCTTACTTCTTCAGCCTCCTTCTGCGCCAAGGTCAAGTTAAATGACGCTTTCACCATGGTGGTGGATGAGGCGCTACCTCCTCTCCTCTGCTCTCTGGGGCTGAGGGGATCCTAGCAATTTCAGGCTGCATGGGTCAGGCCAGACCCGATCACTCAGCTCTGCTCTGTTCCCCAGCTAGAGAGCCAGCAGTGGCTGGAGGCGCTCTCTGGCACCACCCTGGGGGCCAAACCAGCCACAGCCAGGAAGGGAGGAGAGAAGTGGGATGAGGCTCCATCCCTGCTCCATCCCTATAGGGCCCACCTGCAGATGCTGGCTGACTGGGAGGGCGGGGCCACCTGAGGGTTAGTATCTGTGAGCTACATCTGAGAAGCTGTGAGCAGAGGAGTCAGAATCTGTGAGCGATTGCTCACGTGCTCACATTAGCGGGAACACTGACTCAGGGCTTTTTTTCTGGGAAAAGAGGTGGTGGAACTCAGTGGGTTGCCCTTGGAGAAGCGGCGCGGAGGGCAATCTAAACTCTCCTCTGTCTGGAGATCACGGGGCGGGGCCACCAGCCATGTGACCATTTTCAAGAGGTTCCAGAACTCCATTCCACTGTGTTCCCGCTGAAAAAAAGCCCTGCACACAACTCAAATCCCTCCCCGTTCAGGATTTTATAACCACTTCAGAGTCTGAGCAAGCTAATTTTCTAATCTCCCTCCCCCCATTTAACCAGCTATCAGCACGTTGAAACCCATATATAGTGTGGGGGCATCATTATGCTACCATTTTACTATTGTAGATAGTATAACAATGATGATTACAGAGACATAGTAAATCTCCATTGTGCCACTGTGGTGTAGTGGCTAGAATGACAGACTAGTACAGGGTTGTTGTGAGGAAAGAATGGAGGACAAGAGAATGATGTAAGTTGCTTTGAGTTCCCACTGGGGAGAAAGGCAGGGCACAAAGGGAGTAAAATTAAATAAATAAATTTCTCTTATCCAAAAAAGTGCTATCCCTAGATTTCTCACCCAAGGGAAAAATGGGAAACTCTTAACAATATTGTAAGTTGTGCTTTATGTCTGGAAAGGTGGCTGATAATTTTTTTAAAATGTTTTTAAAAATAACATATCTTAAGCCCATGGAAGATTCATCTAAAAACTGGATGTTGTCTTTCGTCTTCCTGTATGCTTCTGATTGGCTGGGCTGCTGTGATGTCATCTGTCTGCAAACATTCTAACTGCTGAAAGGAAGAGGATGCCCAGGCCTCTAGCTCCATGGGAAGAATGCGGCACTACTTGCACTTGGAGTTTACAAAGAAGAGGTGGGATTAGGGTTGCCAGGTCTCCTGGCAAGAGAGATCTGGCACTCACTTTGGTGACGTCCTCACATGCGGGCACTCCCGGGCTACGTGATGACGTCACTTCCAGGAAATGATGTCATTGCATAAGTCACGTGTTGCTCCTGGGAGCACTCCTGTGTTCCACAGTGGGCCAATTTGGGCCCGTTTGGTGCTGAATCATACCACTGTGGAGCACAAGAGAGCTGTCAGGGTGGAGTGCTCGTGCGTTCTGCAGCAGGCTGATTTCAGCTCATTTGGGGCCAAATTGGGCCCGTTTCAAGCCAAAATCGGCCCTCTGGGGCATGGAGGAGCATGCCACACCGCCCAAGAGTGCACCTTGGGAGGCGCTTTCCCCTGCTTTCCCCCCCACCAGCCAGGTAAGTGTGGGCGGGGGATAGAGGGTGGAAGTGGGGGATCCCCTGCCCCCAGCAGGGGACCAGCAACCCTAGGTGGGATGTAGATTCAGTAATCTCAAGGTAAAAAGATTAAGTAAAAGGCAAAGGAGAAGCAACATAGAGTGAGCGCCACATAGGGTGAGTGAGTTTTAGATGAAGACGCTGCACAGAGGTCTTGGGATGTTGTCGGCATGGAAGACCTACGAAGGGCCATTCCATGATGCCTGCGAGTAACGATGTACATGATTGGAGGATCAGCACCAAGCTGGAAGAGAGTGTAACACTCTAGTGCCATGTTCTCCTCCCGTGCCATCAGGCTCTGCCCTCCCCAAGATCCACGCCCCCCATCTCAAGGAACCAGTCCCAACCCACAGTTGGCAGTCCTCTGCTGTACTGACATCCCAGCTCCACCCCTTCAGTTCCTAAATCCTAGTGTTCCCCTTTTACTCCCTTTGTTGCTTCCACCTATTGTTTGCACAACTTACTTCTATGTCATAGCGTTTGCCGTCGACGGCATGCTCTGATCCTGGCTTGTTGTGTTTGCCCCAGTGGAAGTGGAACGACTTTAGGTAATACGTCGCCGGAAGCCCTTTCCCGAAGATAGCAGCTCCACTCCTCATTTCAACTTCAGCTGCAATAAACCCAAAGTGTAACAGAAGAACAAGGACGTGTTTTCATGAGCTTTTATTGAAAAGGGGAAAAATGTCTAAATTTCTCCCAAGGAGAAGAACTTATCCGGTGTAGCATCATGTCTCTAAAATGGAACTGGGAACAAAGCATTGCCCAGATAGCCTGAGACCAGTTTCATTCTTAGAGACGATACACACAGCCAAAACGGCACAGTGAGGTCCAAAAAAGATGTTTATGGGAAGATCTGGAATTCCCTACTGAATATCTAAAAAGTGGCTCAGAAAAATGGGATTGGAAGAGAAGAAGTGAGAAACTGGGAAAGACTGATTAACCCTCCTCCCTCCTTTTCCTCCGCTCCTCTTCCCAAACCCATCCCCTCACATTTGCCCAGCCAGGCTTCTCTGACGCATGTTTGCTTTGCTGAGAGAGGCCTACCCTCGCCTGCAGGTGTTTAGAAAAGGCTGTTATTTAAAGTACTTGTGTTCAAGAAGCTACACAGAGACCTTTAATAATCCCAGAGCTTATTTTTAAGCCTCTTGAAGTTGTTAACAGCGAACATACAACAAGTTTTACCATCCTTACAATCAAGGTCTTATTGAAGTACAGCTTTAGCTGCATTTTAGATTAATTTGATTACACAGCAATTAATTTACAATTAATTTGACTACACAGATTGGTTTTTTTGGAACAGGAGGATAAAAATGAGAGAGATGGAGACCTGTGCATGTAATAGACAGTTTACACATGAATCTGCCTTACACTGAATCAGACCATCGGCTCATCAAATATTGGCCGATTCCACATGGGCCGTCGTCACACGGACATCTCTTCCATTAAATTTACAGCATATAGCGTCCTACCTGCTATCGGCACAGTAACGTTTCTTTGGGTCACCTAACGGCTCTTCGCGCCACCAGCTGTCCACACCGAAGCACTCTGTTCTGTTCTCTCTAACCGCGCAGAAGCAGCTCCTCCCCCCCTTTTTTTATTTTTCTGGCGTTTAATTCCGCTATAACGGAATAACAGCATATAAACATTCCGTTAGAGCAAAACATCACGAACCTTTTGTTTTACCAACTTTGAAATTATATAAATAGCCCTTTGCCGGCAGAAAACTCCCTGTCTGAGGTGATCCCCATCGCTGACGACTCTGCCATGGCGATTGAGTCATTTTTACTTCAGCAGAAAGTTTGCATTGTGTTATGTCGTTATGGCATTATAAGGACATAATAAAATAAAAAAAGGGGAGTCGCAGGAAGAAATGGATTCTGGGATTGAAGGGAGGGCATAGGACGTTGTGAGGCGAAATACATCGATGTGAGGCATTCACACTGAGGCAGAAAATAGCGCGACTATCAAGCACAAAGCAGAAAAGAGAAAATCGCTACAGTGTTGGAATAAGGTGGGTGTTTGCCGGGAAATAGCGCCATTTTAGCGCTAAATAAAAGCCCGTGTGACGACGGCCATGGCTTACCTGAAGCCGGGACATTGCGCTACGTTGCGGATCATGCCGGGAAAAATGCGAAATATCGCATTTTCTCGCACAAGTTTTGCGTGACATCACACAAAACTCGTGCGAGAAAATGCAATATTTCGCGTTTTTCCCGGCGTTTTTCCCGGCATGATCCACAACGTAGCGCATGTAAGCCATGTGGCTTACACATGGCTTTAGGTAAGCCATGTGGAATCGGCCATTGTCTTCTCAGATTGGCAGTGGCTTTCCAGGGTCTCAGGTAGAGGCCCTACAACCTATTCCTTTTAAGTGGAAATTGGACCTGGGCCCTTCTGCATGCCAAGCCAGTGCTCTATTCTGAGCCATTGCCCCTCTCCTATGTCACCTCACTCTGTGTCCCATAATCATAGTGTCATACTCATGGCTAAGAAATGAAACCCAGCAGCGGAACTACTAGGGTTGCCAGTCCCCCACTGGAGGTGGGGGATCCCTCACTCCCACCCTCCATCCCCTGCTCCCACTTACCTGGCTGATGGGGGAGGCATGGGCCTCCTAGGGGCGTGCTCCCAGGCGGCACTGCATGCTTCTGCCAGCCAAGTAAGCAAATCAGCTCAGATCGGGCCACTGCGGAGCATGGGAATGCTCCCACGCTCTGCAGTGGCCCATTTCAGCCGATTTGAGCCTGATCCAGGCCAATATCCACCCCCCCCCCGTGGAGCACAGGAGTGCTCCTGGGTACAGCCACGGCCTGTGTGATGACGTCACTTCCTGGAAGTGATGTCATCGCGCAGGCCCGGGGGCGTGCGTACATGAGCGAAAGAAGACAAACCAGGTAGGAGCCAGGGCGCCCACCACTCACCTAGGAACTACACAGACATAAGAGGTTGATAGAGGACTGCATGCATTAATTCTATGGAACCATCAGGAATACTATTGGGAAAGGAACCTTACCCCTCTCCCCACTGTCAGAAACTGGTGTCACCAAAGGCAGATTCAAGGCCCCAGTCCTAAGCAGACTTTCACTTCCTTCTTTTATTGAGCTGGACTTAAGGTTGCCAGGACCCTATATCCTTCCAGTGAGGGAGGGGGACACCCTGACACTTACCTCGAACCTTGTGCATGCTTCTTTTCCTGGTGCTTGCATGATGACGTCACTTCTGGGAAGTAACATCATCACACCAGCCATGGGCAGGCTCCTGTGCTTTGCGCAGGGCAAATTCAGCCGGTTTGGGGCTAAAACCGGTCCCAGCAAAGCGCAGAAGGATGCCCACAGCTGGCGCGACAAGATCACTTCAGGAAATGACGTTGTCACACCCTACTGGGAGTAAACCAGTGCATTCTTTCCCGGGTTGCCTGCCAGTGACAGACAATCTCCTGGGGCCTTGCCACCTCCCTCCAATCGCCAGTGATTGGCAGCCAATGGGGTAAGCCTTTGGGAGATTCCCTGCCACCGATGGCAACTGGGAAGCCTAGCTGGACCTCATAGGGTGTGCGATGCAGCCCTGTTCATATGCTACAGCAAATGTTACCATACGACTTGGACGTATGTGCATACATCTATTTGCAAGAAACAGCCAACACTAATTTCCTTTACAATTGAAAATGAGTACCAGTACCTGAATAAACATGGGATTTTAAATCACACATTCAGCTCTGTGTATTGGGCATAAGCATGTATACAGAAAAATCAAGTGTACACTGTACAGATAAGGCCTGTTCAGACAACCCCTCGGTGTGCTGACTCACCTTGTGGGGAGGGAGAGAGCGCAGGAGGGGCTGGCCTCACCCCTCACCTCTGTGTGATCATCAAGTTGTCTGCAGAGTGTGAACATGTAGGGGAAGCACACACTCTGTCTCTTTGATAAGCAAAGTTCAGAAGGAAGCATCGCTGATCGCAGGGAGGGAGGAATATGTGCAGGCACTTCCTCTGCATGTTCATATCATGCAAACGACTCATGTGGAGGTGAGGGGCAGGGCCAGGACACTCATGCACACTCAACCTACCACCATGGTCTCTTACCACCATGGCAACTGTAGTCATGACAGTCATGTGATTCCTCTCCTCACAGCACAACTTGTATACCACTCCACCACAGAATGGTCATCTGTCCAAGGAGAACTGAACTATTATGTAGTATGTTTGCCATCTTAGGTCCCTGTTCTCTACATTACCTCTGATCACTCTAGTATCAAGGCTGGCCTGGGAGGGGGCACATAGGAAGCTGGAGGTCTGAAGGAAAACACATACCAACCAGGCAGGATAGACAAGCCTTCAAACAAGAGCCGGCAGTGAGGTACGTAGGCAGGCAGTCCAAGAGCAGCTCCATTTGAACTCAAGCTATGACTGAGAAGCCGGAGTAAACTCAGAAGCCTGATAAGATGAGGTGGTGCCCCACTGGTTCCTTGTGCCATATGACCCTTGTTAAGCTGGCAGTTGCAACACCACCCTCTTGCCACCTGCAGTGGTGGTCCTGAAAAGGATCAGAGAGCAGCCCCTTTTTCTGGCAAGTGACCACAGGCAGGCGGTCATTAAGGCACCTGGACCCAGCTGCCAATGTCCTAATTCTGACACCAGCGCCCTCTACCACATTACCTTGCGGCCTCTCATAGTCCCTTCTTACCATAGTGCCCTGTGTTGGTCAGAGATTTCGGAAGCATACGGTTTTCATAACCAATAAAATTCAGCGGACCCAAATGGGTTCCAGGCAGGGCTTTCCTGGTTTCAATGTTGATGGGAGACTGATAGGCACCACTGCACTGACCGAGGGAATACCATGTGTGAGGCCCTAGGAAAGCAGAGACAAAAAGGGCAGAGCCAATGAAGGAGCGGCAACAACAGCATTAAAGGGAAGGATCCAAATGCAAATTTGACAGTTGTCCTCTTTTGATTCTGTTTGGGAGACGCACAATTAGGTCACATTGGAGCAGAAGTGGTGGCTACCTAAGTCATGTGGCGCCACATACACAAAATAATGCTTTTAAGCATTTAAATTAATTCTTCTGAGAAAATTGCCGTCTCAGTGACTGTATATGCCCACCACCAACAGCTGCCGCTATCATGAACTGAAGTTGACAGCTAGTGTCGCCAAGCAAAGGGTCCTTGTATAATTATCTCGATGCTGTACATAGAAGTGGCATGCTCTTCTCATTCCAAAAAGACCCAAGGCCCAGCACCGCAATATTAATCCCTGAGGTTTCTTCACAGAAACCAGTAATTGCAACAGGGAAGCCCTGTGGGTAGCTCAAGTTGCTGAGCAACCACACAAGTATCTTCTAGTGCTTCCAAGAGGAAGTACTGAATGGGTGGTTGTCTAGCAACCATTTCCCCTGCGGCCCTTTCCTTAATAAGCCTATGGCCTCAAATGGCAGCCATTTCATGGATAAGCAAAAGAGGAACCTGAGGCAAACAGGGGTATGTATATTTTGAGGCTGAAGTCCAGATACATGATTTGGAGCAGTCCAGGGTTTGGGGGGTATAGAGCAGTTTAAAGTTCTGTTCCTTACACAAGCTAGGCCAGAACATTTGAACTTGATGTCTGTATTTTTTTAAAAAACGAAGTCCCACCATTCTACTGTAAAAAGTCTCCAAGGCAGCTTAAACTTCAGTTACAACTACTAAAAGATAAATTTTGAAAATCTTTTCTAAAAACAACATACATATCAATTTAAAGAACTTTTCAGCTCCTCTCTTATCAATGTAGACGTGAAAAAAAAAACACAGGCCGTTTTCACATTACTAACCTGCTTCTGTAACGTTGCAAAACGTCACGCAAAAAACACGGAAGATAGCGTCTTCTTGTAAGATAGTGGGAAGATCCTATCTTCCGTGTTTTTTGCGCGACATTTCACAATGTTACGGAAGCAGGTTAGTAGTGCGAAAACGGCCACAATTCTAAAATGTACTTGTTTTACATTTCTAAATCAATTATTGGCTATGCTGGAAGACTGATTTACAACTGGATTTCAACCCTTGGGCACTTGACAACAAGATGTGCGATTTCAGCCATAGATAAACTCAGTGTATGCAACCACCAATAAAAAGCAATTGATGATAGAGGCTTGTAAAAGCTCAGGCAAACAGGTTGGCGCAGCATCTTAAAGACAATAATAACACCAGGTGATAAGAAAATGAGGGCACCTTGCTGGGGGGGGGGGGAATTCCACAGCAGGAATGGAAAAAACTTGCTACCGCAAATCAACCAAGGGATCAAAATTCAACTTCAGCTTTGTGCTTACATTTGGGTCGGTAGGCCAGCTAGGTTGAAAGAGTCTCCGGGCCACCAGACCAACCACCCTCTTCTAGCAGGATCAGAGATACTTGTGGACCGAGTCATCAAAATTCTCCCTAGGAAGCCACCTAAAGGAACTTGCTTTCCTTTCTGTGCCCCGTTGGTCTAATCGGCCCAATGAGATAACTGCCTACGCTTCCTACGTTGGGAAGTTTCTTTGAGGCCGCATGTGAAACTGAGGGAATGAATGTTTTGCTTACCACAGCTGGGTTTGTCATAGCACCACTCTGGAAAGGAGAGAGAAAAAGATGGCTATATAAGAGACTCATGAATGCAGCAGCCCCCTCCCCAAGTAAGAGGGGAAGCTCTTTGCTAGTCCCAGTAACTCCTGCTTATCCCACAATTCTGACTGTAGATATTTTGGCTTCCTTTCTTTTTTCTCTAACAAATTTCACATTTCTCTTGAAACTTGCATTCTTATATAAACATATGAATATTTAAATATCTAGATCTCCTTCACAAAAGCTTTAAAAAAACTTTTTCTTTTGTTATCTGGATTTATGTGAGATGACAACTAATTCAAGTATTACATGGCTTTGGGGGTTTCCTTTGGACAGATACAATTAACTGCAACCTCCGTCTAAAATTCAGTGAGAACTCTTCTGTTCTCCCAGGAAGAGACCTGAGGTTTCTGGCCCCACAGCAACAAACAACCAGCCGACAGCAGCAAGCCATCTGGCTTTGAGCAGAATAAGCTAATAGCCAACTTCCCTGGACACTGGTGTGAAATCTTTGAGAGCAGCTGTGGATTCTTACCTTCACAGGTAACATAGGATCCTCCCAAAAGAAGCAGCAGCAGTATGTGCAGTGCCGGTTTCCAAGTCCCCATTGTCACCTGCACAGAAAGGACTTAATATTGGATGGCTGAAGACCTTTCCCCGTCCAGCGTCATTACTCAGACAACACCAAACATCAGTGTACCAGCACCATTCCTATTCACAATTCCTCCACTTTCCTTGGCTGTTTGATCACTGTACCAAATTAGTACCTCTCTCGGTGTCCGCCTGTTTGTCTAGGGTAAGCCTACTGATATGACGTACAAATGCCTTCATGCAACTTTGCTTCAGTGCATGGGCCCCTTGATCACCTGCCCACTAATGGAAGATGCTTGGATTAATTAACAAGGATTATGCAGAGAGCCAGCTTCCTGTGGTAGTTAGATTGTCAGGCTGTGATGTGGGAGATCCAGGTTCAAATCCCCACTCTGCCGTGGAAGTTTGCTGGCTTGGTGATCTTGGACCAGTCACAGGCTCAGCCTAACCTAACCCAGAGGGTTGTTGTGAAGTTAACATGGAGAAGGATTGTAAGCCGCTTTGGTTCCCCACTCAGGAGGAAAGCGAGGTATAAATGAAGTAAAATAAATGTAACCCAAAGAAAGGCCAAATAAAATGTCACAATGCCATATTTATAGTGAAAGACATTCACTAGCCTACTGTTCCCACTATATAAAGTAAAGCACTTAAAGGAGACATTTGGATGGAGTTCCTGTTGGAAGAGCAACCCTGGGCAAAGGCTTCCTTGTTAATCTGTTCCTGCTTAAAACTGTGGAGATTGCAAGATTATTTATTTTGTAATCCATGGTTCAGCCAAGATCAGCTCCCAAAGCTTTGAATGCAGTATAAGATATTAACCATCTGCCTTGAGTCTCTGAGTGAGAAAGGCGAACTATAAATAAATCAAGAGCTTGACCACCCAGCCCATTTCTAGGCTCTTCCCTCTCAAGGGAGCTGGCAGAAATATTTGCATGAGGGCTCATAATAACCTGCCTGCCAATCTACAGGAGCAGCCTGTCCTCTGATCTACAAGCAGATAGCAAGCTTGGAAGGTTTCAAGCCCAAAACTCCCCAAAGGTGGCATCATAAATATTTTTTTGTTAATACTATGTGTGGATCAAGCTATAATTCATTCCAGAACTCCCTATGCCACAAACAGAGAACAGATACACTTCAGCAAGATACGCACAGAGCAAAGAAATGGAGATTCCTTGTAATTAAGCAGAGAAGAGGAAAAACATGTCTAGATCCTACACACTCCTGGACAAATGTTCCCCGCTGCTTACCTGCTTATGAGAGTCACCCCAGATTGTTGCTGAAGCTTCTTCAAACAGCTTCTTCCTAAGAGCTTATTATATCTATCATGGGCCACCTCCCCAGGGAGGAGGGGAGCACTAGGTGAGAAAGGCAAACCATCCCGAGGTGGCGATTGGACACGCCTCACAGCACAAGAAACCTGGACCTGACAAACAGGCACCTACTGAGAATTGCCAAAGCTTGGTGACAAAGAGGTTTACAATGTATTTACATACAAGAAGGAAATTATTTGGCCAGCCAAATGATTAAATAAAATTACTATATCTATCATCTAAGTTTTACGTGGAGAACAGATGCATGCTCTCTCTCTCTCTCTTTTTCTCTCTCTCATTGTTAAAAAGATATCGTGATTTAACATTCTCTTTTCATCATTTTGATGTAGTGGTATGGTGTAGTGGTTAAGAACGGCAGGACTCTAATCTGGAGAACTGAGTTTGATTCCCCACTTCTCCATTTGAAGCCAGCTGGGTGGCTTTAAGTCAGTCACAGCTTCTCAGAGCTCTCTCAGCCCCACCCACCTCACAGGGTGATTGTTGTGAGGATAACAATGACACACTTTGTAAACTGCTCTGAGTGAGCATTAAGTTGTCCTGAAGAGAGGTATATAAATCAAATGTTGTCATTGTCATTGTCATCATTGTTATTTTGGGACCCTAGAATATAGAACATTCCATGGGGGTATACCAAGACCCAGGGCTTTTTTTCTGGGAAAAGAGGTGGTGGAACTCAGTGGTGGAACTCAAGACCGCACAATGACATCACTTTGGGTCAGCTGGAACGGGGGGGGGGAGTTTTTTAAAGTTTAAATTGCCCTCGGTGAAAATGGTCACATGGCCGGTGGCCCTGCCCCCTGATCTCCAGACAGAGGGGAGTTTAGATTGTCCTCTGTGCCGCTCGGCAGTGCGGAGGGCAATCTAAACTCCCCTCTGTCTGGAGATCAGAGGGTGGGGCCAAGAGCCATGTGACCATTTTTTAGAGGTGCCGGAACTCCATTCCACCGCGTTCCCCGCTGAAAAAAGCCCTGCCAAGACCACCTGTTAAGTGCTGGTGGGATGCTGCTTTGTTACCAGACAATTGGAAGTATTGCAAAGAGAGGTCTGGCCTTAACATGCAGGATCATGAAGCTGTTGCTTTGAGCAGCAGATTCCAGAGAAGGCTTCATCTTCCTATCTCCAATTTCTAATTCCTGTCACAAGGAAGTTTTGTTTCAACTGTTTGCTCATTAGATATTTTTGAGATATGCGAAAGGGCAATTTGTCCTGTTTAAAAAAATCACAAATTGGGCAAGATAGAATCAAAATGCCCTAAGCCCTTTCAAAAGTCCACAGATTTCAGTAGGAAAGAGTTAAGCAAGAGCACAGGCAGCCCCTACTGTGAAGGGGCCCATCTCATGAGGTGAATTTGGATGCTCCTAAGAACAACAGAGTGGGAGCCAGCGTGGGAGCAGCCCGTAGGGATCATCTCCTGTGCTAGCCCCATTAAAATGAGCAATGGGCCTTGGGGAGGAGAATTCCCCAAGGATTGTGCCCTGTGTTCATTACAGGGGCACAACACTGTTTGCGTTTTCCGTGTCAGGCACCAAAATATTTTATGCCTTTCCTAAGTACTTACCTTTCTCTGAAATTCATGGATCTTAAATATGCTTAAATGGTCAATGGAAATGGACCCTCCATGCTCTTACAGTTGCTAAAAGACTTGTACTACAGCACTGGAGAGATGAGAGCCCACTTTCCATAATTCCCTGGATCGAGGACTTTATAATCTTGGCAACCAAGAAGGGGGGGGGGACTTCCTTCCTTCTCCTTGAGTAGTGACTTTATAATCTTATCAGCATTTGAACGCATCACATATAAGATACAATTGCATACAGACTTATTTTTAGATATTTACAGTCCTTTTGTTCTGTGTTCTTTTCTCTTTTTTTGCTTTGCACAAATAATTTTTTTAAAAAGTTTAAAAACCTTTGCCTGTCTCTTATCCAAAAACTCACAATTATATTTATTACATTTTTATATATGTATGTATGTATGTATGTCATTTATAGTTTGCCTTTCTCACTGAGACTCAAGGCGGATTACAAAGTGTGAGACCAGTACAGTCAATTTCAAGGCTATTTCCATAAACAATGCCGTAGGGTAAATAAACACAAGTTTACAAAAACATAGCATTAGTAAGAATCCAATACAGAGCTGGAGAAATGCTGAAACAGAACATAAGCAATTCTAGGGCTGACATTAGACCACATGAAGCATAGGAGCGCATATTTAAGACAACAGTATGTAAGGCAACATAGTGGTGAAGTCTACGGTCCTTAACTCATTAGCGAAGCATCTGAGAGCCCCTCCCTACAATACAAAAGCCTTTTTGAATAATTTAGTTTTGCATCATTTGCAGAAAGCTAGGAGAGTGAGGGTGCTCCGATATAATTTATTATAATTATAACAAAATATTTTATTTTATTGCACTCATATTCTGCTCTCCCTGTAAAACAGGCTCAGAGATAATCACATCAAAAATATAAAACAAGGTAGCATAATAATTAAAAAACATTCCTCTGTCCTCTCCTCCCTCACAGTATTCTACAATCATCTAGAATTCTGAAGCTAGTTTAGAACAGTTCCCTCCCCCCAAATCCTCCACATAGAGCATCACTCCCAAATTACTTGCTAATCTGAGCATTGCCAGTGACATTTTGAAGGATAAACTCAGGGCTTTTTTTCAGGGGGAACACGGGGGAACGGAGTTCTGGAACCTCTTGAAAATGGTCGCATGGCTGGTGGCCCCGCCCTCTGATCTCCAGACAGAGGGGAGTTTAGATTGCCCTGCTCTGCACTGCTCAGTGCACTGCTCAGCGTGGAAGGCAATCTAAGCTCCCCTCTGTCTGGAGATCAGGGGGCAGGGCCACCAGCCATGTGACCATTTTTCTCTGAGGGCAACCCACTGAGTTCTACCACCTCTTTTCCCAGAAAAAAAGCCCTGGATAAACTGAAACCCAAAGTTTGTCCTTGAGTGCAAGCCACCCATGCAAACCACCCACACATTTGTGTAGCACAACATTACCACAGGAAGAGCTGGTTTCTGCTTCGGGGTCAATGGAGTTGAAGGTATCCCTCAAAATGTACCTGAGGCTTTGATGTGCCCTGCCTGGCTCATAAAAGTTTCAGTTTAAGCCTAGGATCGGAAGGGATTAAAATCCAAAAGCTGTTTTCAGTGCTGGGACCTAGAATATAATCCACTCACCATCAACCAATCTTTATTGTACGGCAAACTATAGCTCGAGAGTATATCAAGCAGATCCAAATAAATCCATTCAGGTATAATCTGTTGTGATCAACAGAGATAAGACCACATTCCCCCAAACAACTTTTTTAAATAGTGGAAAGGAGAAATAGTGGAAAGAACAGGAATGCAGTTATCCTGTTACAAACATCTGAATTTTCTATACGAACTGAGCAGAGACTCAGAAAGGTAAGCTGGGGTCTGGAGCAAAGCACATTCTGAGGGCCCTTCTCATCCACTCCCTCCAAATCAGTAGATCACATTGCATATTTATTCATGTGGGATATCAACATAATAAATGTATTATATAGTTTAGTATGTAGTATTTAACAGTGCATGCTGATTCGCTAGATAGCTCTATTTGACACCCCCATGTGGCTGCCCTGAAGGTCAATGGTGAAAGTTCAGAGAAGAGTAACCTTTTTAGTCCACTATCATCAGACAATATGAATCAATATTTTGGGGGCCCTCAGCTTTGTGGGGCCCCAGACAGTTTCCCCACTTTGCCCCCACTGTACCCTGGTAAGTGACTGATGGCAACTGCACCTTTAGGGGCTAGTGTCATAGGAGGCAGAGACATATTAAACCCATCAATAATGTAATAACAAAGATGGTGGCTTCAAGCATGTACAGAGAGAATCTTTTCCTTACCAGCAAAGAAACTGAGTGTCTCCACACATCTGGAGGAAGAAATGTTTCCAGGATATAGGCAAGAGTTCCGCACGGATTTAGCCCCCATTATTTCTCACTAATTAAATTCATATAACCAACATATGTACATACGGATACACACGTATGGCGTTCATCTTTTTCTCCAATGGGTCTATGTATCCTTAATAGGTGTTTCTGGTAGGCAGAAATGTAATAGGCGTAGCTTTCCACACCAATAAAATGGAGCAATGGGGGGGGGGAAGTCCCTTGTTTCTAAGAGTCTTCAGCTGATAAAGACAGAAGCCATGCCAGGAAATTTTTTTTTAAAACCGTAGCAATTCAGTGTGGATGCCAAAGTTAATACACATTGGAACAGAAAGTCTGTGTTCTAATCCTTGTCCACTTTTTAAAAAGTGTTTGTTTCAGCTGTGAGATACGAAATGTGTTTTGCACAAGGATTTAACACATGAAATGCAAAACGACCCAGAGAAAACATTTCATCAGGACTACTGAAGCAAATCAGACAAGCTCCTTACAGTGGAGGAAGGCTTCAATTAGCAGATTGCCTGAGAGCAGGCTGTCAACCATCAGCGGCAACTGACAGCCCTAAACCGTTCCCACTTCTTTATCAATGGATGAAAACTCTCCCAGGATGAAGCAGTCACATCACTATTGTGAGAATGCCTACCTCCAACTGGGCAAGGGTAGCTAGAAATAGGCTCTGGTGAGTGCTGGGCTTCAGCTATTGGAGGAAGGTGAAACTCTTGAGGCGGATTCACACAAACAAAGTACACAGACTGGGTCTGGGGACCCCAGTCAGACATGGGGTGTGGGTTCTCTTCAATCCATGTATACATAGAAAAGGGGCTTCAATTTTCCTCCCCCATTTTCCAGATCTGAAATGGTCTAGAGGATGCTATTTGTTCCTTTGGGGAAGCCTCATGTTTCCTGGGATACTGTAGGGCTGCCAGGTCTACTGCTACTGACAGATCAGTAGACTTGGCAGCTCCCACCAGCAGCCCAGGCTGTTTGCTAGAGCTGAGAAGTTGGAGGGAATACACGGCATTCAGCTATGGCAACGTCACTTCCACTTAGGCTGCCAGTCCTCTAGCCAGGGCAGGGCATCCCCTGCCCCCAGCTGATTTCCCACCACTCCAAGCAGCAGTGGGAGGGGAAAAAATTAAATGGAAGCATTGCATGCTCCTTTGTGTCACTTTTTGGGGAAACCTGAAAGTTATAGGAATAGCTCTAGGAATTTCTGGAAACTTGATGGGTTTATCATAGAGTTTCCATCAGTTCCTAGAGCTAACCTATGTCACTTTCAGGTTTTCACCAGAAGTGTCATAGCAATGATGTGATGTTGGGGTCCCCATATCCCCACCCCCAAACCTCCCACTGGTAGTCAGGCATAGCCTAAAAACTCTACTTCTGGCATGATCGATTGCTACAGCATCCCCAGTTATCTGTGACATTTCTTCTGGTTATATGTCTGGAAGTGTCATCCCAGTGGTCCATGATGTTATGTAACATGCAGCCCCACCACCACAAGTTCCCAGGGGTACTGGTCCTTGGCTGGCAAACCTAGGAGAACCTGCATGTATGTCTGATAGTTAGAAAGGCTGGGGAACCAAGATCCGATCTGCGTACTCCATAATGTGTGAACTGTCAAAGCTCTCAGCAAGCCTAGACGGAAGAAGCCTGGGTCATATTTCACCTAGGTTTGCCCATCTAGGCTTGGGAAAGACAAGCTCTGAGGAGGCAGGTGCTTGAAGTGGTAGATTCTTCTTCTTGAGGTTCCAAAAACTTTCTCTCCAAGTGTTCAACTTAGCTGTGCTTGTCTACCTCTTCCAATTCCATAAACTGTGATCAAGGCTAGGAGACTGAAATAGGCTCTTCTCTGCCTTATCTTCCAACATATAGAGGACTTCTTAGTATTTTGATGATGTTATCAGCAGAGTATGAGCGTTCAGTACTATGAACACTAGATACTCAACAACAGGGCTTTTTTTCTGAGAAAAGAGGTGGTGGAACTCAGTGGGTTGCCCTTGGAGAAAATGGTCACATGGCTGGTGGCCCCGCCCCCTGATCTCCAGACAGAGGGGAGTTTAGATTGCCCTCGGAGGGCAATCTAAACTCCCCTCTGTCAAGATCAGGGGGCGGGGCCACCAGCCATGTGACCATTTTCAAGAGGTTCTGGAACTCCGTTCCCCCACGTTCCAGCTGAAAAAAAGCCCTGCTCAACACTACTGCAACATATATTCAGTTTAATGCTCATCAGCTGGGTTGGCCCTCTGCCAAAAGGTTTGGAAAACAATTGTTGGGAAAGGGACTGACTACACTTTTTGCCTTGACCTTGCAGCAAGGAAGTGCACGCAGTGACACAACCAAAATACCTGGAACCGTTTCTGAAGGTATGCCACATATAATATTAGGCCACATTATTAATGTTTTTGGCTTCATAGCAACTCTGTTCTGCGGAATGATGACTGATCACTGACTGTATTGATTTCAAAATGGGAATCTCGCCCCCCTCCCCAAGCTCTGATAAGGAATATGGTGGAACCTTCTCTCTAGTATCACAGAAAGCATTTGTTAATCTTTGAGGAAGCTACGAGTATTTCTCAAGCAAATCAGTTAGGCCATCCTTGAACTTAAACATAATGTGGCCTAGTATTGACTCAAAGACAGGGCTCAAGAGAGACAGAGGTTGTATTAGATCAAAATGGGTAGCCGTGTTAGTCTGTAGCAGTAGAAAACAGCAAGAATCCAGTAGCACCTATAAGACTAATAACATTAATAATAATAACATTTGATTTATATCACACCCTTCAGGACAACTTAACACCCACTCAGAGCAGTTTACAAAGTATGTTGTTATTATCTCCACAACAGTCACCCTGTGAGGTGGGTGGGGCTGAGAGAGCTCCTAGAAGCTGTGACTGACCCAAAGTCACCCAGCTGGCTTCAAGCAGAGGAGTGGGGAATCAAACCTGGTTCTCCAGATTAGAGTCCTGCCACTCTTAACCATTACACCAAACTGGCTCTCAAACAAAAATTGTGGTAGGGTATGAGCTTTTGTGATTCACAGCTCACTTCTTCAGATGCCTGAGGAGTCTGAAGAAGTGAGAGGTGGTATTGTTGTTGTTGTTATTATTGTTACTACAACTATTGTTATTACTACTACAGACACGGAAATAAATCTTAGATCCAAAAATATATTTTATTGCTGTTAAAACAGTCGTAAGTATGTCAAAAATTATTTCACAAATACCTAAATCACAAATAAAATGAGATGTAAAACAAAACACACAATAACCATCTACAACACAACAGAACTTGCAATGATACAAAATATTTCCAAACACATGCAACAAAAGCTTTTCATGTCTGAAGAAGGGTTTCTATGTATCCCAGAAGTCTGAGTACCACTACCACACAAACCTTGGTTTAAAACAATTCCTCATTTTCAAAGTAATAATCCTAGACCCAACAAAACTATTAACAAAACAAATAAACATTTGATTGGATTATCTGCACCAACTCTTTGTGCCAAGTGACAAACGTGGTTGCTGTCTGGCCAGAAATTTTGACCCCTAGGCTGGTTTTTCTAGTGTAAGGCCAGTTGCTGGGATAAGCTTTTATATTTGCATGGAGAAATCAGTTTGGCTTTCCCTAGCCATTCCCATCCCCTTCCAATCCTCTATGCTCTCACTTTCACCACACCCTTTTAAAATAGCACATGAAGCTGTATGTGCCCAATAGGGTTTCCCAGACTGTTGCAAGATACTTTCCTTCTGCATAAGTTCAGCCATTACCATGTTGGCTGTCGCAAAATAAGAATTTAGATTTTGGCAGGTTTCTCTGTCTTGGCTTGTTATGTACACGTATATTACTTTGTGAGATTTGTAAACACGTGGCATACCTGTAGAAAAGAGCAAGAGTTCAGTAACACCTATAAGACTAACAAAATATATGGTAGGGTATGAGCTTTCGTGAGTCACAGACTAACACCCTTCTTGATGGGCATGAACTGAAATACGAACCAAAATTCGTGACGAACCAGGCCGGTTCGTGGTTCGTGAACCAGCAGTTTGTCAGATCCCATTTTTGACGAACTGCCATGAACTTCAGGCTGGTTCATTTGGTTCATTTTTCGGTTCATCACTGCAGACAGCCTGGCGCTGATCAATGTTTCCTAGGCAACAGGTGATGGACTTCCTGCAGACCTTCTGCTGACCCGGAAGTGGTGATTTGCTGGCCCAGATGTGACATTTTCACTAACCAAAATGAACCAATTCGTGAAACGGAGCAGATTCGTGAAAATTCGTGATTCATGGTTCATGAAATGTAATGAACCACGAACTGCATGGTTTGTTTGTTTGGTATGGTTTGTGCCCATCTCTAACCTACATGGCATACCTGTGCACCTTAGTGTAATTTCTTATGGCCCCACCTCTTGATCCTAGATGAGTCCCATTGTATGCTGTCCAAGAATTGGCAACCCTAATGACAGGATTAGCCTAGTTGATTAACCTTGACATTGTTGCTGATCTTTCCTCAACTAGACCTTCATAGCAACCAGGCACATTCATAGAAGTAGAATTGAGGGAATGCCTCTGGGCATGAAAAATACTGTTCTCAGAATTCGCACACCCATTATCATTTGCAGTGCAGGACTGCATTAATAATGATGCTACCAGAGAAGGGCTCTATGATGCTTTCACTGGAAGA
Source organism: Eublepharis macularius (assembly GCF_028583425.1). Lineage (NCBI taxonomy): Eukaryota > Metazoa > Chordata > Lepidosauria > Squamata > Eublepharidae > Eublepharis > Eublepharis macularius. Next base: position 64,408,007 of record NC_072801.1, on the reverse strand, counting down.
GTTCCTCTACAAGTGGGGGCTTATTAGATGGAAGAATAATGAAGAAAGAGCAACGGACTAGGTACTTTTTAAATATTACTTCACACACACTGGAGTCAAAAAACAGCACAGAAATCCAGGGGCTAAACTCTACCTAGCAAGCCCTACTCTCCTTTAATCCCTGCAGCTGAACACAAAGGGTTAGAGCAGAGAAAACACAAACAGTTTATGGGTTTCCAAGCAGAGGAAAGCACAGGGTTGCTAACTTCCAGGTGGTGGCTGAAGATCCCCCAGAATTACAGTAAATCTCCAGGTTGCACAGATCAGTTCCCCTGGAGAAAATGGCTAGTTTGGAAGGCAGTCAGAACAGAGATTGCTGGCATTATCACAGCTGCTACATTTTATGACTGCTATAGGAAGAGATGCACAGTGGTGCACATTAGAATGGAGGAACCCAGGAGGACGCAGTGGGATATCACCACTTCCAGCATGTATCTCGTGTGTCTAAAGAGGAAAAATGTGGGTTTGCTCCCCACTCCTTGTAATCCTCCTTCTTTCCCCTGGGATTTTGCGGTTCCTGCCATCTCCATGGCATCGCATGACTCTAGATCTCAGAAGAACAATGGCCACCTCACAAGTTGCAATCACAGAATGACACGTCAAGATTCTTGAATCTCCCCCCTAGGGAGCGAGTGCTGGGAAGAAGGCAGCTCTGTACAGGTATTCCACAAAGCCTGCCTGGGGACATGAACAATTCGTTCTGTTTCCACAGGTTTTACAAGAGAAAAGCAACCCTCATTTTCAACCCAAATGATATAGCGAGGACGACGGCTGTGTTAACCCTCCCATGGTCCTTAAATCGGGGACCAGGCAGCCAATTTTCAGATTCAGTTCCTTCACATATTTGCAGCACAAATCCACCACAGATGGTAAAAGATATGGGTCCAAGATGCCTTTATTATTTTTGCAGATGACAATTTAGAATACTTTAAGAGAGAAATGGAGGGAAGTTGGCATGGTATAACCTGGGCCATTTCCACATGGCTTACCTTTGCTCGGAACGACCCGGAACATCGCGCAAAAACTGCAGAAGATCGCGTTTTCTCGCGCGAGAAAACGTGATCTTCCGCGTTTTCTCGTGCAAGAAAACGCGATCTTCCGTGTTTTTTGCGCGATGTTCTGGGTCATTCCAAGCAAAGGTAAGTGATGTGGAAGCAGCCAAGATCTCATCAAATCTCGGTCAGTATTTGGATGGGCAACCAGCAAGGAGGACTCTGCAGAGGAAGACACTGGCAAGCCACCTCTGCTCCTCACTTGCCTTGAAAGCCCCTTACTGAGGTCACTGGGGTCTGTTGCAACTTAACAACACATATATACACACAAGAGAGAAAGCTCACTACCCCATGCTGCTTTTCATTTCTTTTCCCCTCGGTGTTCTAGCTGCGTATGAAATTTACATCTATGGAAGACACACATCCTCTATCGCATCAGTCTCACCGGCAAAATGGCCACTGGTTAAGTACTTTCAAGCACCACAAAATCAGAGGTTCCCAGAACCCATTTTAAAATAGATCTGTCAATCAACCCTTTCCCCCAGGCGGGGTTCTTTTATTCAGACCCTCTTGAGCCACCGTAGATTCCCCTTGTTCTTTGTTTGCACTCTTCTCCTAGCTTTATTACTTTACTTCTCATTCCATCCTTCACAGAATCAATTGGGCTTGTCCCTATAATCGGTCATGTCCCAGTCTGAGCTCAGTGAGAGCGAGGACTCCTCCTCAGGAGGAGAGGGGCTTCGTGTAGCCAGCCAGGACTCCTCAGGAGGAGCTCCATGTAGCTGGCCCTGACTCAGCAGAGGCTGGCAATCAGGAGCCACAGCTGCTGGCTAATCGGAGCCTACAACCAGCAGCTGAAGCAGAGCCATCGGTACTCTCCAGCCCCAGCACCACCTCAGCCAGGGACTTCCACAGGGGAAGCCCAGCCAGGGGCTTCCACCCCCCCAGATTTGCCCATGTGTAAAGAACACCGCAGACAAAGGAGCTGCAGGACAGACTGCGCAGTGCTTGCCTCCTGAACCGACGCTAGCTTCTGGAGAGCGATGATGATGAGTAGCAGTGGCTGTAATCCATGCCGGGCTATAAAAACTGAGCTGAGGGAACTGCCAGGCGTGGAAGCAACGTGTTGACTACCTGCAACCACGCCTGCTTTTGGACCTGATGCTATTGGTAACTGACCTTGGACTGTACCTGACCTAGCTCCTGGACTCGGGACTCACTCCTGTCGTTATCTCGTGCTCTGACCACCGTTCGGACTTGGCTCTTGCTCCTGGAACTCCCCATTGGACTTGTTGAGGTTTGGACTTGAACCGCCCTGCTTGGGCTGGCCCAGCCCGTGACATAATCAGTTCTAAGAAGAGGGAAGTTTTAATGCGTTGCCTTTCTCGGCCCTGTGCTATCTTGATGTAACAGCCTGCTCTTGCAGAAATTTCCTGTTCCTCGTAACCATTAAACGTGCATGACCCCATCCTCTACATTTTTCAGACTTTCAGCTTATGGGGAATATTTTCCATAGCTATTTATCTACCACAGAATCCATTACTATGCTTGTCAATCTCCAGGTGGGGCTTGCAGTTCTCCTGAAATTACAATGAATCTCCACCCTGAGCCAGGTTAAATGCTGGGAGTGGCTGGCAAGCTGCCTTTCAAGGAAGCTTGCCCAGAGAATGTTGGGATCTGTGTTTGGCAGGAGTGCTGAGAGGTGCCTAGTCTCCTGCACAGAATTATACCTCTCAGGGTTCCCTGGGAAGGTTAGCTTAAAACTAAACCATTATTCTTCCTCTCCCGACAGACAGGAGCTAAAGTTCAGCTCCTTCCTCCCCCATACGCTACACTTCAAGTTTTGAGGTTCTGTCTCACGCAATATGTCACTTTCTTATGCAGATGTGTAGGCAAAAACTTGCTGAAAAGCCACATGCTAATGGAAGTCAAAGGGTTCAATGTTTCAACCCGGGTTTGGCCATCGGCAGAAACAACCTGAACTCCATTACCAGGAAACTAGGCGTCAGTGCTCAATCATTTTTTATATGAGAAGTGAAGTGCTGAGCCTCAAGCCCTGCCTGGCAAGGCCCTCAAGGGAACATTGCATGTAAATTTCCAAAAGGAAAAGCAATTCAGGGCTGAAAAAAAGCAATTGCGCTCATTTCGAGTTTGTTATGTGTACTTGTTTATAAGAAGCTGCAGCCGGAGTTTCTGAGAGTGGAAATACACATTGCAGTTGCAGATTACATGGGGATGCTCAAGTGCAGGATTTGTCCTCAATTCATGGGCAGGCTGTTCTGGCTCGGTGCATGTGAATGCCACTTTCACATGAGCTCCCTTTGTGTGATTGCATCTACAAATGTGTCTGGAGGGCATCGCACCGTTTTCGTTGTGAGAACAAGTACTATAGGCTCCTTTGACTTGCCAATTTGTATTTCATATGGAGGGAATTGAAGTGTGACTGTGTAAGCGAGTGAATGGAAAGTTGGAGGGGGGACACGTGAAATGAGGCTCACTTGAGCGTCCCTAGGTATTTAGTAACATGTATTTCCACCCTCAGAGACCAATATGTACTTGCTGCTTTTTTGTACCCAAAACTAATTTCCTTATAGGCTATTTTAAGTATTTAAAAATATTATACCAGTTTAAAGTATATGAGGTAGTCTTTTTAGATGTTCTGTACTGCAAGCCCAGAAGTTAATACACTTCTCTCGTAATTTTCCTTTCAGATTTTGTAGAATACTGTATACTTATCCAAAGGTTAAATATAATTAACATATTAAGTATATAGCATGAATACTGGAAATACTGGATATCAGCATTGCTGTTTTATTTCATTTACTCACTACTCCAAAATAAACAGTTTGATATGGCATGTATAGGAATATTTGATTAATAATTCTGAGGAAACATTAAGTACCCTTTTCCCCGGAATGTTTATTCTTAGGGCATAGCTATTGTTTGCTAATTAAACATGCTCTTATTTGCTGGGAAAAGCAAGATAAAAGTACTCGAATGGTTAGGTGTTCCTAGAACTGTGGAGGAGACACGGAGGAAGTCAGATGCCTTCCTTCAGGGGACCCGTACCCAGCCTTTCTAACTTATGCAATCCACATGTCACAATGTGTTGCAAGTGAGAAAATGAAGAGACCAGTCCTGAAGGGTCGTTACCTCAAACAAGCCAAACCAGATTCTGTACCAGGCAATAAACTCCCAAGATCACAAGCAACCTGAGTCAATTCCTTACCGATCTTCATCATGACACTTGAGATTCTGACATGATTCAGAGGTATTACGCCTGAGGGGAGGAATGATCCTTGGATATATGCACTCGTTCTTTCTTCCTCTCTTCACATGGGCCTTCATAGCAAACCATAATGTGTTACATCATCCAAACTGAAAATTATAGTCAATTCCAAATCAGGTAAAACTTTATTGAAGTCATGGCTGGAAGGGAAAAGAACAAGCCATAGTTTGTGAGGTGAGCAAAAAGACAAAGTATGGTTTTCCACAACAGTGGAAATATTTAATTTCTGAGTTGACTACCTAGCTGCTCCTGAAGAGAGGAAGGGAACTACGTACTCAAGGATGCCCCAGGCTTATTCCTGTAATAGCAAACCATGTGAAATGGTCACACTGAAGACCAATTCACACATTACAAAGTCCACATGGTTGACATGTGGCCTCCACAAGGATTCTGGATCTGACATATGCCTAGAGCTCCATGTTGTGTATTCAATTCCCAGGTGCACAAGGGGCCTAGTTCAGATTGGGGATGTGTCATGTGGAGAGAAGAGATTTCATCCTCCCCACCCCATGCCATTTTCTCAACCTGAAATGTTCACATTATTTGCACCTACATGTACTGATGGCTACAGATAACTTTTCCCAGTAGGCAAGCAGCAGTTCTCTCTTCCCACCATTGTGGTCCCAGTCCAAATTGGGCCACTGCATGCCTGAGAACTGAGTTGCCAGCACAGAAGTCGAGATGTACATCTGTTGGGCGATCCACATGTCTGCCACATGGGCTTTGTAACATGCAAATCAGCCTGCTGAGCCAGGGTGGTCTTAACCAATGAGCGAGAGAGGCTGCTCCCCCATGACCACGTCCCAGTGACAGAGGGGAGCAGCTGGCTTAACAGCAGTGCCCGTTTGCACCCACATCATCCAGTCTGAGCTGCCCGCTTTTGGTGGCAGCCACAGCTCCCACCCACCTCACATAGGGAGAAGGCCATCCTTTGCTTGAAACCTGATGGCAGTGGGTAGGCATGGTGGAGTTGGCAGTGATTCTGGGGCCCCATCCTGGATTTTTGCCCAGGGTCCTAGAATCACTAACTCCACTCTTGCTTCTGAAGCATGGGCATAAATTTCCTTAAAGCCCTTCCTCTTGGGTATGACTTGAAAAAATAGAGTTGCCCTATTTTTGGAAGAAAAGAAAGGGGACAGATACGTTACAAGAGAGAAGGAGAGATCTACAGCCTAGAAACGGGTTTCTGAGAGCAGGTGAAATCTCAGTAGAAATTCTGAGAGCAGTGAAATGAGTCAATTTACCAGCAAACCAAACCTCAAGGCAGTCCTGAGATTGTACTGTATTATGACAATCCTAGGCAGGGGTCATTTCGTAGAAAAAGAGTGGGAGGGACTCATTAGCAGAACTCATTAGCATATGCCACACCCCTTGACATCACTGGAAATGTGTCATTAGCGTGACTGATTTGCATATGCCACACCCCTGACATCACCTATCCTGAATGTTTTGGACACAATCCTGGCCATTCAGGGCCAAAATTGGGCCCAAAATGGCAAAAAGGGGCTGAAAATGGCCAAAAAGGGGCCCAAAATGGCCAAGAGTCAGGTGGACGGGGCCACCTGACATGTGACCTGTTTGGGGAACTACCGGAACTGCATTCCTGTGCATTCCCCCTCAAAATGAGCCCTGGTCCTAGGACAGAAGGGCCTGATATTTTACTGAATCTATGCAAGTCTGCTGCTGAACCACGAACAACCTGGTTGAAATCAGTCACCTCAGAGACTGCAAGCTTCCTGTTTCATCTACTCTAATGATTCACCTGAGATCTGAGTAAAGCTGTCCATGATAGGACATTTTGGAAGTCATTCATTCATAGGATCACCATGAGTAGGAAGAGACTGGACAGCACATAACACACATTTCCACTACCGTTTTGTTATTCATCACTGTAAATGCTGGAATCCACTGAGGTTGGCAAAGTTGCAAACACTGGACGTTCCTTCCTGGCCTGGTTACTTAGGTACCTGACTAATTACTGATAACATTATATATGTAATTTCTTGTTACGTATCAATCAAGAGTCTGTATCAGAGGCTGTGAGGGTCAAACTGGGAGACCTGCAGATTTAGGTGGTTGGCAACCCTTGACTAACTCCCTGGTGTTGCACAGTGGAAGGTCAAAAAGCTTGGAAGAATGAATTGCAATTGGTTTGGGTCTGCAAAGTAGCACCACTGCTGAGAATCCCCCGGCAACTAGGAATCAGGTGGTTGCAAATAGCCAATCCCACGTCTGCTATAAAGCTTCCAGACCTTGTAGGAAGCTTCCAAGTTGGGGTCCCGGAGATTGAACAAAATTCGACCACCTGGGTTTCCCAAGGCAAAAAAGAGCTTACCACTCGGCTCATCCTGCATTGGGCAGGGGGTCGGACTAGAAGGTCTGTATGGCCCCTTCCAACTCTGTGAACTGTGAACTCAGGATTTTTTATGTAGTGGTGGCATTTCTTGGTGTTCTGAAATATATAACAACAACAACAAACATCCTAGTGTGCAAAAACTAGAAATGTCTTATTAAAAAATGGAATTTTTAAAAAAGTTTATTATATTAAATTTTATTAAAAAATGAAAATGAAACAACCCCCACCCCCCTGGATTGAGCTTTGGTTACAGCAGCATTACAGTAGGACCGAGAGCTGATTTCTAATTGCTTGCGGGGGAGAGAGGCTGGTTGCTCCCAAGTACTTTTCTGTCCACCTCTGCTTTAAAATGCCTCTCCAAAGCTTCAGTCTGCTCTTGTGGGAAAATACACAGGCATGAATCTGTGCATTTTCCTATAGGAGTCCGTTCCAGTTTTGGAGAGGTGTTTTAAATTGTGGGGAAAGCATAGGAGGAAAGTGCGTCTTCCTTCTTCTCTTCCCACTGCCCCCAGCCTCAAAGAGTCTCGCTATACAAGACGCCTCGGCACGTGTCCGTTGAGTGTAGGGAGATGCAACGTTAGCCAAGAAGCATAGTTTAAAAAGACAGAGCCTACAGAGATCGCTCCTCAGAGGATTTGTTAATTTCATCTTCGCCTCCCCAAAGGTGCTCTCAGTTTCATCTCTCCATTCTAACACTGCCTGGGATCACTCACAACCAATGGGCATCAAGGAATGGAAATAGGCTGGAGCCGCCTTCCAGAGCCGAACTTAGATCAGGAGAGGTTATAATGGGCTGAAGTTTCCCTTCTGGCATTTCACAGCCCCTTCACACAGCTCCAGTGTATAGCAAAGATTTTGTCCTGCTGCTGGCTCTGTCTTTTAAAACTACCCTTCCCAGTTAACAGTGTACCTCCCCACACATGTTCTTCGCATGTCAGATGTCTTGTGTAGAGCTGCTTATACGGCTGCCAATCTTCAAGTGGTAGCTGGGGATCTCCTGGAATTACAACTGATCCCCAGGCCACAGACATCAGTTCCCTTGGAGAAAATGGCTGCTTTGGAGGGTGGGCTGTATGGCATTATGCCCCTCTGAGGTCCCTCCCCAGGCTCCACCCCCTAAATCTCCAGGAATTTCTCGTCCTGGAGCTGGCAACTCTAGCTGCAGATAAGCATTTTCATCACCAGTCTTTCATATCAAGGTTGGTTTGGCTCTAGAATGGGGAGACGTGGGTTCTCGGGGGATGACCTTGGGCTAGTCACCTTCAGCCTAACCTACCTCACAGGGTTGTTGTGAAGATAAAATAGAGGCAGAGAGAACCCTGTATGTCATCCTGAGCTCAGAATAAAGGTAAAATAAAAAATATGTTTGATTAACAGACTGATTTCTAAAAATTTAAAAGACCTTGGAGCCACTGCAGCTAAAGCCCTTTGCAGCGTAGTGGCAGCCTCTAAGCTCTCCTCACCATAAATGCAGTCGGTCTTCCCTATTACCTCTGCAGCAAAGGGAGCAGGTGTCAAGTCAGCCAGGGCATGGTGACTTGGCATCTCTTCTACGACGCCAAGCTGGTTCCTGCATTATTTATTCCCACAGCGTGTTGAGCTCTTCATAATTTATCAGTATGTTAACTAAATTCAAAACAAAGGAGCCAGAACAGGGAGGAAGCTTTATAGCAGGGATCATCATCCATATTGATGGCCTGTTAGTAAAAAAAAAAAACTCTTCTGAATCATAGTCCGAACAATGAGCTGAGCTGGAAAAAAAATCAAGAGATTTGCCAGAGTTGGAAATAAGTCTTTCTGCCACCCCAAGAAAATTTACCACACCACAGTGCTGACCTTTTGAAGGCTGGGAAGAATGAGGCTCTTTGTTTGGTTCAGAGACACAATGCAAAATTGCCTCTCTACCTCACAGGGCTGTTGTTAGGATAAAAGGGAGGAGAGGATAATGATGCAAGCTGCTTAGGGTTCCCATTAGGGAGAAAAGTAAAACAAGCAAATAAACAAATAAAAGTAAAACAAATAAAAGTAAAACAAGTAAAACAAGCAAGCTCTGGGTTTTGAACAGGAGTGGTATGCATGTGTGAATTACAGTGACTCAGTTATATGTTGTCTGATGTCAGGTCTAGAATTGCTGATGCTCTGTTTCAGCATTTCTTCAACTCTATTGGACTTTTCCTAATGCTGTGTCTTTGTAAACTTGTATTTATTTACGCTATGACATTGTTTATGGAAATGACCTTGATATCGATTGTACTAATCTCACACTATGTAATCCGCCTTGAGCCTCAGTGAGACAGGTGAACTATAAATGACATAAATGAATAAATAAATAAATCCTAGAAGTGATCAGTCTGGCAAGATTTGAATCTGGTAGCAACTTAAAGAGCACCAGGATTTTCAAGGTATGAGCTTTCGAGAGGCAGTTCGTTGGAGGATTTGGAACTAGACCAGCTGGGAGATTTTAAAAAAATATTTAAAGGACTAGTCTGAGATGTGGTAGGCTGGTTTGCCTGAAAACAGCGGGTAGGAAGTAGGTGATCTGGCCTGCAACCAACCACTTCACTTGGGCAGTGAACCAGACCTACATCTAGGGAAAGTAGAGACCTGACGTGGTCTGCATTCTTTGGTACTCAGATGCCCAAGATCTCTGCTGGCTCTTGCTTCGTCTAATTTGTGCCATCCTGACCTCGATATCACAATCTCTTTGTTGTACGGCTCCTCCCACTTTCCATGGGCACCAGACATGAATGGCTGATCTTTATCTTCAAAGGAAAGGCAGAATAGGTAGTAGGCTGAATGGAGCCAGAAATCGTAGATTCACGTAAAGCTACGCAGTGATGAACGAACAGAGGAAAAAATAACCTTGCAGGTCTTGGACTTGGACTTTCTTTTAACCACATCGCTTTTAGCTCCACTTTCTTTTTCCTATCTCTGGGTATACTATTTCTTTAAAGAAATACATACACAAAATTGGCCAGTGCCAGAAACATCACTCAATTTAATTATTCTGTGGTGGCCCCTACCCGGTGGAACGGCCTGCCTGAGGAGGTCAGGAGAGCCCCCATGCTCCTGGCTTTCCGCAAACAATGCAAAACTGAATTATTCAAAAAGGGCTTTTTCTCTCAGCTAAGAGGGTGGTGGTATTGTAGGAAAGGGGTCCCAGATGTTTTGCTAATGAGTTAGAAACCATAGAGTTCACCATTATGTTGCCTTACATATTATCTGTTGCTTTAAATGTGTACTCCTATATACTACCTGTATATAGGTAGTATATAGGAGTTGCTTTAAATATGTACTCCTATATACTACCTGTGCTTTATGTTGTTTAATGTAAGTCCTAGAATTGAGTTTTGTGCAACATCGCGTCTTCCTGGTGCGATTTCGCGCGAGAAGACACTATCTTCCGTGTGTTTTGTGCAACATTCCAGAGGCCGGTAAGTCATGTGGAAATGGCCATAGTTTGGGCTAATCAAATTAATGATGAGCAGTACCTACTGTTTTAGGGATAAACACAGTAAAGGAGAAGAAGGAGAAGAAGAAGAGGGAAAAGGAGGAGGAGGAGGAGGAGGAAGAGAAGATGATGACAGGGCAGTGTTTTCAGAGATGAAAGCTTTTTTTCTCCCAAAAAGCTAACATTTGAGGAGCAGCCAAAAAGAAGAGAGGAGGGCATTAAGAGTAGGTTATCAAGAACGTTTTCAAGGAGAGTCACGTAGTGCCAGACTAGGATGCCAGACTAGGATGAGGTTTGCTAGCCCAACCCACCCGTCCCCACTGGGGGCATGGTAAGGATCACTTGGCCCCAGCTGGCATTTTATGCTGCCACTCAGAGCAGCAGCAGGAGAAGAATAAAATACATGATAGTGTTTGCAAAATGATAGCATATACTAAAAAAAACCGAGAAAACTTATGAGAAGTTAAAGAAACAGGTAAAGAAATAAATAAGCTGATGCAAAAAGGATAGGAAAACAAGAAGACGACCCATGCGAGCTTACAGCACAAGTGGCAAAATGAGATTCTACATTATGTAAATGCAATATTAAAGTGAAAGCATATAATTATATTAAGAACTTAAAAGAGAATTTTAGCATAGCTCAACTCTAACAATATCAGGGAAATTTTTAGAGAATCGGTACTGGTGGTAGAAGATTTTAATGGGGTATTGAGCTCCTGTATAAATAAAACATCACATCTGAATCATGTCTACTTGTTGTTTTTAAACTGCTGCAATAGGTTGGGATGAAGGATGTCTAGAGGGTGTTAACCCCCCAAATAAGGGATTGTTTATATTTTATTTAAGTGTCTAGAATTCATACTCAAGATTGTTTACCAAAGTTGATAGAGAAAGCAGTTGCTTGCCAAACTAAACCTCCTGCCTACAGACATCATGCTCCTGTGAATGTAAAAGTGGGATATGAATAATCTTATATCATAGAATTAACATTTAACAGAAAGAACAGCAAGTGAATTACGAGATTATTTTGATATGAATTTGACACCCGATATGAAACATCCTTGACTATCTGGGATGGACATAGAGCACAGTTGTGCAAAGCATGTTTAGAAGTTTAGCTAGTCAAAGAAATGTAGACAACAGGAGGAAGGAGTTATTCCCCCGAGATCCAAATATAAGAATAAATAACTCAAAGTCAAACAAATTAAATTTATTATCAAGTACAACATATAAAGTAACAAGAAGTAAATTATGCATGTGAATGAGAATCTAATCTGAATTATGATAAACAGCAACGTTCTGAGAAAGAAGATACATAGGATAAACTTCTGACATACTGTCTCAGAGAAACAGAGATCTTGATCTGTTGAATACTTAATAATTACTGCTGCTTCTGCTGGAGGGTAGGGGCATCCAGGACTATAGAGCAACAATCCGTCAGCCTCCCAGACAAACCTCCAGAGACACCACCCCTTTTGGAATTGACCTCTAGTCCCTAGATTATTACATTATATCAAATTATTATCTATTGTCTAGATTGTAAGTCTTTTGGGGACAGAAAACTGCTGTAAGACACTCTGAGCTTGTGGCATAGAGTGAGAAATAATACAATTAACAGAGATAAAAAATGCACACTGGCTCATATAGCAGATGAATTTAGACCACTGATGCCTCTGAACACCCAAATGTTTAGAAGAATATGCAGCAAAACATCCAAGTGAAATGTGAAGCTCTTTCAGAAACCAACAAAGCCGAGAAAGTAAAAAGAAATTCAAAACAACCGAGCAGCAAGCCTATATGGGTTTCTCAGAAAACTATAAACAACATGTAAGTATCTGAGCACTGTAAACAAGGTTTATTAGAGATCAGTAAGTGAAAAATAAAACCCCCAAGTCATTATATTGATACCAAAGTCCTGAAAACATGATCTTGAAAACAGTGTTATGAATGTTAATTACAAGATCCTAGCAACAGCAAATATAAGCTTAGCCCTGCTCATTCTCCAGTAATGGTATATACTAGAATCTGTCAACAATAGCCTTCTGTTTGTTATAGTACAGATACGCCTTGTGTACAAAGAAAAGAAGATCTTGAAGGGGGCAGTAAACTGTAGTTAGGGAAAATACATTTTTTCTTATAAGGGGTTTTCTCCTTGTCTGACTGCAGAATGCAACTCTTAGAACTCTGAAGAACTGTCTCAACTAGCAGGGCAGCTAGTTTATTTTCTTCCCTGCCAACACTGTTGTCTACATAGAACCAACTGGTCAGTCTCTACACAAAATGGCATAAATGTGTCATTCAAACACCCACATTCGGACTCTCCGATTATGCTCTTCTCCTATTATACCATTTATTCAAAAAGAAATTCCAGCCAAGAATCTGCTGAACTAGAGTTTATCAATGCAGAGGAGTTAGCCGTGTTAGTCTGTAGTAGCAAAATCAAAAAAAGTCCAGTAGCACCTTTAAGACTAACCAACTTTATTGTAGCAGAAGCTTTCAAGAATCACAGTTCTCTTCGTCAGATGCATGGAGGGCAAGAAGAAACTGGTCAGATATATAGGTGGAGAGGGGAGGGCGGAGTAGATGCAAACAGTAGCTTCTGATATGGAGATCAGTTTGCTTCTGTTAAGGAAGTTAGTTACTTCTGATAATGAGATAATCATTCGTAGTCTCTGTTCAGTCCCAGCTTGACTGAGTCAAATTTACATATGAATTCCAATTCAGCAGCTTCCCGCTGGATTTTGTTTTTGAAACAAAATCCAGCGGGAAGCTGCTGAATTGGAATTCATATGTAAATTTGACTCAGTCAAGCTGGGACTGAATAGAGACTATGAATGGTTATCTCATTATCAGAAGTAACTGACTTCCTTAACAGAGTTTATCAAGAAGTTTGATTATATTCATTTAGATTTAATTAATACCAACGTTTTCTCACCAGTTATAGGTACTGAATCTGCTAAGCACAGCCAGGAAGTTGTGTGTTTTTGCTAATACTGTTGTTGTGAATGGTTATTGTGATTATCTTGGATACATCTGAGCTTAGCAGAGAAATGCCTGAGTTTACATTTCACGGCCTTTGGACATCATCATTTTATTTTTTTCTCCAGCATCCATTCATATATATCTGCTAACTGAAGGACACTTCATGTATGTGACAAAAGGGGGTTCTAGCCGATGAAAGAATGTGTGACAACAAATTGTTTGGCTTTCAAAATGTCACAAGACTCTTTTGTTTTATTATAACATACTATTTAAATAGTTGTCTTGCTCCAGTCAAGCTGAATACAATTGGTATGGGCTTTCCAAGTTTTCTGTGGAGATGCACAAAAACACACACCCTTCCCCACACTATTTCCTGAAAAGGGCCCTGATCCTGCCCCCCTCTTTTCCTGCAGAAAACAAGGCTTGAAAGCTGGAAGTACTGTTGTGGTTGCCTAGTAATGGCCATTGAGTACATTTGTTTCTTAAAGCTACAAGTGCTACTTTTATCGGTGTCGTGGGTGAGTTAAACCCCCATTTTTAAAATTTTAGATTTCAGATTTTTCTGCACATCTGGGGCTTTTCTCAGGTTTGTAGAAAGTTGCCTTGTCTGTCCATGGACCCAGTCTCCAAATTTAAGTATCCACAGATGTTGCCATTTTGAGAATTAGATATATTGATTGAAGTGTCTACTTGATATTTTCCCTTTTTACTATAATTGTTTTGAGGAGTTGTGACTCAGTATTAGAGCATTTGCTTGGCATGCAAAGGTCGCATGATCAGTCCCTGACATTTCCAGTGAAAAAAGGGTCAGGTAGAAGGTGACATGAAAGACTTTTACCAGAGGCCCTGGAGAGCTGCTGCCAATTAGATTAGACAACACTGACCTCGATAGACCAGTTATCTGACTCAGTAGACGCCAGTTTCATGTGTTCATATTTTTCTGTAAATATGACATTCATAGACAAGGGCCGTCGTCACATGGGCATCTGTTCCGTTAAATTTACAGCATATAGCAGAGGTGGCCAAATGGCGGCTCGCGAGCTGCATGCGGCTCTTCAAGTCTTATTTGGCGGCTCCCGGAGGCTTGCAAGTTCACTCCACCCCCAGGCTCTTTTAAGGGGCAGAGCCGACCAGCCGCTCACCCGATCTATGCACCCAGCGTGCTTCCCCTTTCCCAACGCTGGAGCAACGAAGGGGCGGGCCAGGGCTGAGGACAGCCCACCCCTCCTTGCCTTGCCGGGCACTCCTCTGCAGGCAATGAGTTTTGCCGGCCCCGCGCTTGCAGAGCACCCGGGAAGGGCAGTTGGGGGGAAGGGGAAAGAGAGGAGTGAAGACGTGATGAGGAAGCGCCAAGGCAGAGGTGGCCCAGGACTTCCTGCTTTCTGGCTTACTCCCGAAAGGCAGCTGCCGAGAGCCGCTCATGGCATGAAGCACAGCCTGTGCAAGGGGGGGGGGGGGCTTTTGCATGGGTGGAAGCCTCGTTAGTTGCAGAGAGGACTGGCACACCCATAAGTGTGTGCAGGACAGCTGAGATGGAGGAGCAGGGAATGTGTTTGCTTCAGAGGACATGTGCTTGCTTTAAGATTGTGTGGCTCTGTTTTTGTGATCCTTCCTTCCTTGATTTTTCTTTCTTCCCTCCTTCCTTCCTTCCTTTCTCTTTCCTTCTTAACATTTCTTTCTTCTTTCCATCTTTCTTTTTCTTTTCTTCCTCTTTCTTCCTTTCTCTTCTTTCCTTCCTTCCTTCCATATATTTCCATACCTTTCCATATCTTCCTTCCTTCCCTTTCCATATCTTCCTTCCTTTCTTTCTTTCCTTCCTTCCATGTCTTCGTTCCTTCCTTCCTCTTTTCCATATCTTTTCATACCTTTCAAAATCTTTCCCTTCCTTTCTCTTCTTTTAATATCTTTCCATATCTTTCCATGTCTTCCTTCCTTCCTTTCGTGTATTTCTTTCCTTCTTTCCCTTCCCTTCTTCCTTCCTCTTTACTTCTTTCCATATCTTTCTATGCCTTTCCTTCCTTCTTTCCATGCCTTCTTTCTTTCCTTTTTTATCCTTCCTTCTTTCCATATCTTCTTTTTTGTCTTTTCCTTCCTTCTTTCCATGCCTGTCTTTTTCTTCCTTTCCATCTTTCCGTGTCTTTCCCTCCCTCCCTTTCCTTTTTTCCTTCCTTCTTTCTTTCCATGTATTTCCTATTTTCAATAAAACATTAGGGTTGCCAATTCCAACTAAACAAATACCTGGAGTCTTTAGCCAGAATACTTTAGAGGTGGTGCCTTGCAAGGATGACATCACTTTTTGTGATGTCACTTCCAGGTCAAAGGTTAGGTGGTGGTCCTTCCCAAGCTCCACCCCTTCTGATGATGTCACTCCCAGCATACTGTGCCAAAACCCCACCCCTTCCTGTGATGTCATTTCAGGGCACTCCCCCAAACCCGCCTCTTCCTCTGAAGTCTCTTCAATGCATCATGTCTTGTGGCTCTCAAACATCTCAGGTTTATTCTGTGTGGCTCTTGCATTAAGCAAGTGTGGCCACCCCTGGCATATAGCATCATCGCTGATATCGGCACAGTAACGTTTCTTTGGGTCACCTCGCGTTTCTTCGCGCTCCCAGCTGTCCACACCTAAGTGCTCTGTTCCGTTCTCTCTAATGGGCGCAGAAGCAGCTCCTCCCCTTTAAAAAAAATTTTTTTTGGCATTTAATTCCGCTATAACAGAATAACATTAGCTTCCTAATCTACTGCTGTTTCCTGAATAATCTGAAATCCGTGTGCACAACTGAAGTTGTTGTCAGCTGGATGAGGCTGCAGTCTTCCACACCTAAGATCCTCTTGGTAACACAAAACTGAAAGCGGAAGTCGGATAGAACGGTTGTGGAGTTTAAAATTTTCCTGTGCAAAAAAAAATAAAGGCATTATATCGCTATAACATCGTAATGTTAAAAAAAAAACGGAAAATGACTGAACACGGCCATTTTTAGCGAGGTGTGGTTTTGGGTTAAAATAAAAATTTCTCTAATGGCAATTCAGTCATTTTTACTTGTTTTCTTCAGCAGAAAATTTTCATTGTGTGATGTCGTTATAGCGATATAAGGACATTATTACAAAAAAAGGGGGGAGTCACGGGAGAAATGGATTCTGGGATTGAGGAGAGAAAAAAAGGGTGGGCCTATGGCGTGGCGAGGCGAAAAACATCGATGTGAGGCATTCACACTGAGGCGCAAAATATCTCGACTATCAAGCACAAAGCAGAAGAGAGAAAATCGCATCAGTGTTGGAATAAGGTGGGTGTTTGCCGGGAAATTACGCCATTTTCATGCTAAATAGAAGCCCGTGTGACAACAGCCCAGGTGTGGAGAAGCCATCTTGGCTCATTTCACACTCATGGTTTAAATCGCCATTAGTCAGCAGTCACCACGATCACAATGGCTTTGGCTTGGCACTTGCTCATTTTACATTGTCCCTGACAGTTTCAAATTGGGCCGTTTCCACACGGTTTACCTTCCTCTGGAACACAGCTTCTTCACGCGCGAAATCACACGAGAAGACGCTGTTATCGCGGAAGAAGGTAAGCCGTGTGGGAACGGCCTTGGTGTCCTTGCAGTCATTTCATGCTCGATCTTAAGCCCCTCATTAGTCGCGAGCTTTGTGAGCTTTGGGAGTCCACATTACATCTTTTTAAAAAATTTGCACATGCTGGTAACGTTGTGATGTTATCACTTTATTTATTTAAAAAACCCCACCCTTCCCAATGCATATCAACACTTCAAAGTTTTTCATGTCAAAGTACCAATTGCTCCTGCCAAAAAGTTTCCTGCGATGATCAGCTGGATTAAATATATGCTTACTGTGCGTGTACAAACAGCATTTTAAAGGACGTCGTTATTCTCTTTAATGAAAGCAAAAAGTGTCCATATGTTCAAGTGAACATAACTTGTTCTTTTAATTGATGAAAACAATATATACTGGTGTTGAATTCCTGTTGTACCAGTTCAACATACCGCAGTAACATTAGTGTGTTGTATCAAATCCCCTAACAATAACAGCTCCCGCAGCCCGATGGCAGGCATGGAGGTTATGGTGCGGTTCGGCAGGGTTGTGCCCCCCCTTCCCAGAGCTGCCTCAAGTGGCAGCTTGGCCAGGCAGTGCTCACCTGCCTTGTGGCTCCTCGCTGCGTTGCCCACCCCCGCTTTGCTCACCCTGGAGGGCTCCAGAGCAGGCGAGCACTGCGGAGGAAGGAAGTGAACAGAGAAGCAGCCTTATGATCCTTGGCTCGCTTAACAAAAAAAAATGGCAAAAAATTAGTTCAGAGAGCTGTGTTGGATGGGACAGGTCAATTCCAGAGAGACCAATCAGCACCCAGGGAAAAAGGAGAGGAAGGAGAGGGAGACAAAAGTGTTCTCGCTTACATTCATTGCGCCAGCCCTGACTTGCCAGCAGATTTAAATTAAACTCGGGTTATGTCCGCATGGAGAAAAATTGAAGATCCATCAAACAAGGGGCGGAGCAGCATCCCTTGACTAGCTTGGAAGTATAAAACCTGAAGAAACATGGGATGCAAAAAAGGTGCAGAGACAATCAAAAGACCAAGTGTGAAAGGGGCCTTTGTTTCCCAGCCCAAACCAAAGGGCCTATTCTGTTCTTGTGCCTGGATACTGTCGTGGAAGGGGGGTTCTCCGGCAAAAGTCTGGGTAATGATGGCATAACCCTTAGTCCATTCCCTGTGCACTTTCCACCATAATGTGTGTGTTTTGCTACTAATGTATGATTACTGTAATTGAATACATAATAAATAAAAAAAATGAAGAAAAGGCCACCTCCATTCTTGCCTCAAGCCTGAATCTTGGCCACAGAAGAAGATTAAGCATTCGAGGGACTCTGAACTCAAACACCCTTGAGAACATAAACTTGCATGCTCTCTAGTAGAAACTGTTTATAGGCAAAGAACTGTGACATTATTTGTAAAACTGAAATGAACACAATAAAGGAGAGACGAGGGGAAAATGTCATGGTTGAAGGAGGGAGGATTGGCCACACAGGATGTATATTTACCAATGCAAACCATCCTGCTCCTTCAAGCAGAGACGCAGCAGTTTCCCCACAATTTAAAGGACACCCCATACAGGGGGTGGGGATTGACCTCAGAGAGCATGTACTTTCAAGTGTGCATTCATAGCAGTGAACCCCCCCCATTTAAGCCCCCCCCTTTCCACCTAGCACAAGCCTCTGTAACAGCTTCAACACTCAAAGGGGAGAAGAAGCAAGGTCTTCTCTCTTTCATGCCCCCACAGCCGCTTGCATGCTACGTGCTTCCCTTCTGCCAGTTCTCAATTGCCAACACTCACTGGAAGCATGAAGCCAGCATGCATGCAAAGCTCTCAACCCCCAGCTATGGGGAAGGGGCTTGGAAAGAATCAAGCCATCTCCAAACTATGGTGATTGCATTACCTGCATGAAAGCTCAGTCTTTGTTTTTTCAGAAAATAATATGGTGGGATCCAACCTGCTTTTTTCTCAATAGACAAAGGGAGGAAGCATCCTTTTTCACACAGCCGGTGCTACAATAGAGGCAAAGTAAGCGGCTGCCGCAGGCACTGCTTTCCAAAGGAGGCGCTGTGTGCAGCGCCGGATCTAGGGTTGCCCGTGCCCAGGGCAACCCTAGGCTGTCCACCTTGTGCGCGCGCACATAGCGCACGTGCTCCCCGCGCTGCGTGATGACATCACTTCAGTGACATCATCACGCAGGGTGGAACAGCAGAGGTAGCGTGCAGGGCTGGGAAGCCGCCCGCGCCATTCGCCTCCCCGCACTGTTTTTGCCTGCCCCGCAGGACTGGGGGTGGCCAGCTTGCTACACACCCCCTGCCCTGCAGGGCAGGCAAAAGGCAGCGCAGCCACCCGTGCCATTCGCCTGCCCCGCAGGACAGGGCGGCCGGCTGCCAAGTCCTGTGGGGCAGGTGAATGGCGCGGGTGGCCCTGCAGCCCCCCACGCTGCCTTTTGCCTGCCCTGCAGGACAGGGGGTGCGCTTCAAGCGGCCGCCCCCAGTCCTGAGGGGCAGGCAAAAGGCAGCGCTGGGGGCTGCGAGGCTGCCTGCGCTGCTGCCTGCGCCCTCTGGCAGCTGGCAGCTGCTCCCAGCGCCCCCGCCCCTGGTGGCGCCAGGGGCAGACTACCCCCCCTGCCCCCCTCAATCCGGCCCTGGCTGTATGCCGCCCTGCTCCCAATGACACCTCAGCCCGACCCAGCACCAGAGCAGCAGCGAACAACGGAGCACACGGGCTGTACGGCACAGAAGCAACCAGGCTGTGCCTGTTGCTTCCTGCCGTGTTTGTGCCCCTCAGCTCTCCCCAGCTGGCACCAGCGCCAATCCCCTCCCTGGCCCGCCCCTCCACATGGTGTCTGCGTACACACCGGAGCCCCGCCCCGCCACACTCTCATTGGCGTATGGGAGGCTGTGCATCCTGGTGCGCGCACAGGCCAGCAGAGGCTCTGGGGCGCAGCCGCAGGCTCGCAGCCCCGCTCCAAGGAGAAGCGTGCGCTGGCCTATTGTGCTGATCAGCAGCACGAGGCACCAAGATTGGGCAGGGAAAGGCTGTAGGTAAATTTCTGCAAGTGACGCGACCTGCCCACATTGGCGTGGGGATCAAGTACAGCACAGTGTGTGCGTATTTGGAAAGCTTATTATCTGTCTGTTTTGCAGCCCAGGGTTGAACTAGCAGAATGATTCTGCTCTTGATGTAATAAACAGCTTGTAAAGCATTTATGGAAACTCCCATTCACATTCAGTGAACAGGTGGAACAGTGCAAGATGTGTGGGATTTCCATCCTTCCTTCATATTTGGGTCTGTGAGGGGCTAATGTGGGGATTTGGGTCTGTGTGTGGCAGCTGGGGGTGGGAATTGGGTATGTGTGGGGCTGTAGGGGGTGGACTTTGGGGGCTGAGAGTACCTACTTTGGGAGGCCCCCCAAGTGGGAGCTGGCTGAGCCTCGGTGGGGGGTGGGAGGAAAGGTGGGAGAAGGGCCACTGAGGGTTGGGGGCATTTTGAATGCAAAATGCCACCCCTGGCAAGACAAGCCTGCCTCTTCATTTTTTCCCTATAGGAAATAATGAAGATCAGCAGCAGCAAGCACAAAATAAGAGATTAGCAGTAGCAAGCGAAAACCTTTCCCTTTTTAGGCGAGGATAGGGGGACCTGTCTGAAACTTGGGGGGTTGTTAGAGAAGAGTTAGAGGAAGGTCCCCACCAAGCTTTGCTTGATTCGGTGGGAAAATGCCTCCCCCAGGCTTCAGGGAAGCCTGGGGGAGGCTTTTTTCCCATTGAAATGCATTACCGAAACAAGCCGAAATACCGAAACCATTACCAAATAGCGAATACCGAAACGGCTTGCCGTTTCGGTATTAGTGATTACCGAAACGGTTTCTTGTTTTGGTAATAACTGTAACAAGAATACCGAAATGGTGTGCCTTTGCACACCCCTACCTGCAATCAATTCCCTTGGCAGGGGTTGTCTGAACTCTGTCTGAACTTCTGCTGTTGCCCTGGAAACCCCAATCTAAGCTCAATTTAGCTTGATAGGCAGGTCTTCCTTTCAAGTGTGGAGCTCCAAATTTGTTACAACAAGGGAGCAAAGACCAGGGGGGAGGGGGGCTCCCAGCTCTGAATTTGCAGACAGTGGAGAGACAGTTGCTGTTAGCATTTTGATAGAGAGAGGGCATTGGAGCTTGAATTTTCTTTGTGTGTGGTGGAATAGGGATCTACCCCTTCAAGTTCCAGGGCTACTGCCAGGCTCTGGGCCAAGCTATTATTTATTATTGGTGCCTTTCCTGGTGCCTGCTCAGGTCAGGTTTCTGAGAATGGTGCAGTAGGGATCTTGACTTGGATGATCGCTGGAGGAGAGCCTGCTGGCTCCCACAAACAGCCAACCACGAACAGGTTTGTGAACAGGGCCATGTTCGTGGTTGTTCGTGAGTCCCTGTTCATGGATGGCAACGAACAACGAACATCATGTTCTTTTTTTTCTGTTTGTGCCCATCTCTACTCAGAACAGCAACAATAATAATTACTCATAATAATTAACCATGAAAAGTAAGTAATATTTATATAGGACTAGAGTGATCAAAGCACTTCATGCCATAACCCGTAGGACTGCCAACTCCAGATTGGAAAAGTCTAGGAGATTTTGGGCTGAAGCTCAGGGATTGCAGAGTTTGAGGATGGGAGGGAGCTCAATGGGCATATAATTCAATAGGATCCATCCTCCAAAAAAGACATTTCATCTAAGAGAGTCCAGTAGCACCTTTAAGACTAACCAATGTTATTGTAGCATAAGCTTTCGAGAATCAAGTTCTCTTCGTCAGATGCATGATCCGAATTTCATCTAAGGGAACTGATCTCTGTAGGTGGAAATCAGTTGTAATTCAGGGAGAACTCCAGGCCTCTTGTGAGGTTGGCAGCCCTATTTAGCAGCCTGGGGGCTTTTCAATTGTGGCCCCTGCTCCGTGGAATGAGCTACCTGAGGAGATAAAGAGAGCCCTCTCCTTGGAGACACTCAGGAGGCACTTCAGGTGGTGGCTGGAGATCTCCTGGAATTACAACTGATCTTCAGGCCATAGAGATCAGTTCCTGTAGATAAAATGGCTGCTTTAGAGGGTGAACTCAATGCCATTAAACCCAGCTGAGGTCCCTTTCCTCCCCAAACCTTTCCCTCTCCAGGCTTTACCCCCCTCAAATCTCCAGGAATTTCCTAACCAGGAACTAGCAACCCTATGCAAGGCTTGCTTATTTGCCAGGGCTTTTGAAGGGTAGGCATTAGAGATGGGCACGAACGGGGAAAATTCCAAACTGTACTGTTCATGGTTCGTCACGTTTCAATAACAACAAACTTTCACGAACTTGCCCCAGTTCGCAAACCAGTTTGTTGGTTCATGAAAACATCACTTCAGGGTCAGCAGAAGGTCTGCAGAGAGCCCATCCCCCCCTCTGTTGCCTAGGAAAGTGATTGATTGGCACCAGGCTGTCTGGAGTGACAAAGCAAAATACAAAATGCCCACCTCTAGTAGGCATCCTTTAAGGAGGTAGGGAGATTATATCTTGGTTTTAATTTGGAAATTTTAAAAATCATTTTGAAAGCTGTCTGGAATTACGTGGAAAGGCAGGGTATAAATGCTTCTCTTACTATATAATTGAGTAAGCGTATTTCAGACAACTCACTTTATACCCTGGTGCACCACTAGAGGGCGCTGCCATAGAGGGAAGCTTAGGCAAGGCATCATATCACTCCAGAAAACGTGCCATGGTGGGAAGCCCAGGCCAGGAGCAGGATGGGAGCAGGTGGCAATGCCCACCACCCAAATTAACCCAACTGATATTAGGAGTGGAGCAGGTGGCAATGCCCTCTCCCCGCCTTAACCCAGCTGGTATTAGGAGCGGAGCAGGTGGCAATGCCCTCTCCCCACCTTAACCCAGCTGTTATTAGGAGCAGAGCAGGTGGCAATGCCACTCCCGACCTTGAACCAGCTGGTATTAGGAGTGGAGCACTTGGCAATGCCCACACTCCCTTCACCCAGCTGGGATCAAAAACAGAGCAGGTAGCTTTGCCTACTGACTGCCTTAACCCAGCAGGTATTAGGAGCAGAACAGGTGGCAATGTCCACCCCCCACCTTAACCCAGCTGAGATCAGGAGCCGAACAGGTGACAATACCCACTCCCCTTTACGCAGCTGGAATCAGGAGCAGATCTGATGGCAATGCCCACCCTCCTTCACCCAACTGGGATCCGGAGTGGAGCAAGTGACGTTCCCCCCCCCACCTTAACCCAGCTGGTATTAGGAGCAG
The DNA here is from genome assembly GCF_028583425.1 of Eublepharis macularius. NCBI lineage: Eukaryota > Metazoa > Chordata > Lepidosauria > Squamata > Eublepharidae > Eublepharis > Eublepharis macularius. The sequence continues at coordinate 64,385,072 of NC_072801.1, read as the reverse complement.
AGTACATGGAAATGCCCATCTCCCACCTTTACACAGCCGGTATTAGTGGTGGAGCAGGTGGCAATGCCTACCCCCCGTAATCACCCATTTGGGATCAGGAGAGGAGCAGGTGGCAATGCCCACCTCACACCTTCACTTGGCTGGGATCAGGCATAGAGCAGGAGGCAATGCCCTTCTTACCTTCACCCAGCCAGGATAAGGAGCAGAGCAGGTGGCAATGCCCACCCTCTTCAACCTACTGGAATAAGCCACTGAGCAGGTGGTAATGCCAACCCTGTCTTTACCCTGCCAGAGTCAGGAGCCAAGCATGCAGCAATGCCTGCCCCCCCTCAACCTGCCAGAATCAGGAGCAGAGCAGGTGGCAATGCCCGCACCCCCTTCACCCAGCTGGGATCAGGAGCAAAGCAGGTAGTAAAGCCCACCACCACTTTCACATGTCAGGATCAGATGTGGAGCAGGAGGCAATGCCTGTTCCTCCCTTCACCCAGCGGGGAGCAGGTGGCAATGCCCACCCCCCTTCACCCAGCTGGGATAAGGCTCGGAGCAGGCAGCAATGCCTGCCCCCTTTCACCCAGCTGTAGTCAGGCGCAGAACAGGAGGCAATGCCCCCCCTTTACCCAGCATGTATCAGGCATGGAGCAGGTAGCGAAGTCCACCACCCCTTCACATGGCCGAGATCAGGTGTGGAGCAGATGACAATGCCCCCCCTCTTTCACCAGCTGGAATCAGTGATGGAGGAGGAGCAAATGCCTGCCTGCCCGCCCTCCCCTTTCTAGAGCCCGTTGTATTTTTTCCCCACAACGGGCTTTGTTGCTAGTAGATAAATAAATAACAACCTTGTAAAGTAGGTCATTATTATAATGACTACGTTATGGGACTTGTTTGGGGGGAGGGGGAGACTGAAGCCAAAATCCTAAATAGAGTTACTCCAGACTAAGCCCATTGGCTTAGACTGGAGTAACTCTGTTTAGTATTTAACTGTCTGCGGCTTCACCTCACGGGTTTTATAGCACTGTAGTGAAATTTGAACTAGGGTCTTCCAGGCTCCTTGCAATTATGCTAAGCGAGACAGCCTCAAGAGTTACTTTTTAGTGTCACAGGCAAAAACACCCTCGGAGAAAAGCCATGCCAAAACTGAAGATGGGCCACTGGTAACGGCTTTCTGATCCTAGTTCTTGTGACTTTATCATAACCTCATGGTATTTGATGCCTTTAAAGGCACAACTCTGCTCCATGCCCTGTAATTTACAGTGATAAAATTTGTAAATACATGAAGGAGTTTTTGTATCCCTCTGCCTTTCGAATCCTTTGTGTAGTGAACTCCATTTTTCTCAGCAGTTTACTAAATTCCATTTTCAAAAGCTTTTCTCAGTAGTGACTCCTTGTTTATAAAGTTTTCTACAGACAATGCTGTAGGGTTTTAAGTATTTATGCCTTTAATTGCTTTTTAAATTTAAAAAGAAATCTCTATGTTCACATCTCTTGGAATGCCGCGGTGTAAGCTAGCCACTCAAAATATATATATATATATTTGATAAACCATAAAGCTATATCAAAACAAAATGCACCTAATGGGCACAGAGCACTCTCTAGTGGAGGCCACAGGACAGAACCAGCTAGATGCCAAACGACAGTCACAAACCAAGAAGAGATTTTCACAGAACTTCCCAAGAGCCAATCATCCCATGGCCACAGTTGCCATGTAAAAGTACTTTTAGTTATTTTTAAATTGCTATGAAGAAGATTGAGACTTGGAAGAGCTGCTTTGAGGGAGCTAGATAAGATCCTTAAAGATAAAGATGTCTCTCTGGGAACCAAGATCAAGATAATCAAACTATGGTATTCCCCATTGCCATGTATGGATGTGAAAGTTGGATGGTAAAGAAAGCTGACAGGAAAAAAAATGATTCATTTGAAATGTGGTGCTGGAGGAGAGTTTTGCAGATACCATGGACAGCCAAAAAGACAAATAAGTGGGTACTAGATCAAATCAAGCCTGAATTCTCCCTAGAAGCTAAAATGACAAGACTAAAGCTATCGTACTTTGGTCACATCATGAGAAGACAAGATTCTCTGGAAAAGTCAATAATGCTAGGAAAAGTGGAAGGCAGCAGGAAAAGAGGAAGACCTAAAACGAGGTGGCTTGACTCAAGAAAAGAAGCCACGTCCTCCAGTTTGCAGGATCTGAGTAGGTCTGTTAGAGATAGAACATTTTGGAGGTCTTTCATTCATAGGGTCGCCATAGATTGGAAACGACTTGACGGCACATAACACACACACACACATATGAAGCCCTCATCCAGAGCATGCATGTAGCATGGCAGCGCCAGGAGCTCTTGTTCTCCTCCTTGCATCTCTTTAGGTGCTGAAAAAGCAATGGGGGGCTGTTTGGGCACCTGAAAAGGTGTGAGGAGGGAGAAACAAGAACTCCTGAGCTTGCTGCGCTGCACACATGCTCCAGATGGGGGCCTTGTGGCATTTTTAAAAAAACTACAAATGCTTCTAAAATGGCAACAATGGCCACGGGATGGACCTGCAGGCACTGCCACTTGTAGTTTGGTTCTAAGATTCCTGGGTTAGTTCACTGGCTCCACGAATGACATGGGAATATATGGGTTGGGATGGAGGACAACCAGGATTCTATAATTTTCTCAGCAAAAAAAGGAGGGGGTAGTCTGTGGGGAAAGTCTGTGGATTCTTTTACATGGAATTGAATGACAGTAAGCATGTATCGTATGGGCTGGGAAGGTTGCCAGGTCAATTGAAACTCAGATTCTGGAATTCAGTGTCAGGTCCAGTGTATATGTAAACTGTACTGACTCCATTTTCTAATGCTTCTAGTGCTTAAGTGTTTTCCCCACAGGTGCACCGGCTCCCAGGCCGACTTCTCACCATGCGAGATTGTTATGTCTAACACCGTTCCACCAAGGATTGGCCTTGAGAGAGAGCAACTTTCCCGAGACTGAAAGATGTTGTTTTGAGAACTATGGGGGGAGGCTGGTGCAGCTGGGAATTGTTACTTTGTACCTCATGCTTTGCTCTTCATTGGTAACAATGATCTTGTACCATCCTGAGTCTCCTATTCAGGACAGTGGACTATAATGAACCATTTCTACAGTAAAGTTTCCTTATTCAAACAATGGACTCTTGTTTGCTTGCAAAGGGGAACCTGTGAGAAGGACATTATTTAGCCACAGTCTGACATTTTGTTACCAATCATGCCTGAGTCGGGCCCAGCGGAATTCAAGGCAGTCCCGGACAGGGATCCTTTGTTTGATCCGTATGCGCCTCCCGACGAACAACCAGTGCAACCCCAGGAACCTGTACCAACGGGGAACAGAGCTTCGACTACTACCCCGCCTCTCATCGATCTCGGCCGTGGAGGGGAAAGGCCGACGGCCACCACCCTCCCTTTGTTCTCGTTACCCACACCGTCGGAGTGGGGACCCAGACCCCGAGAAACGAGGGAGCGCAGGGCCAGTGGGGTGCACCAACAGTTATCCATGGACGGGCGCCAGAGCCTAGAGACAGTCCCTGAATTTGACAGCAGCCAACCGTGGCTGTTTTGGAATAGAACGACCGAGCACACGGAATGGGATACGTCCCGCCGCGGCGTCCTAAGTTGGGATTATTCGGAACTTGCCCAGTGGAAGGAGCCACAGGAGGTTCCTGAATCAAGTTGGGTGCAGATGCAAAATCGCACCCTTGCTGTAGATTCCGGCATTTCGGCAGTGACGGGCCTAGCCAAAGGAATTCTAGCAGCGAGATCGCAAGACGTTCAGGGAGACCCTCCACCCTGGGGGCCGTTTTCCCCGGTAGCCGCCGCCGCAGGAGGTGCTACGATGGGACAATCGGGTCCAAGTCGAGTCCAACAGCTGGAAGCTAGATTGATCGACATGGAGGACAGCCTAGCTCATGCCATACATCTGCTCTCGGTGATGGTAGCAGGCGAGAGACCATCACCTGAAGAGATGGCCGTACAAATAGCAACACTACAAAGCGTTATTCCCCATATGAGGGATATCGTCCCGTGGCAGCCGCTGCATTCAAGTTACCCTGCTGAGAGTGAAGAAGGATCCCGCCTCACTGGCGAAGGCCCGATCGACCCTCCCAGATTGGAAGGAGAGGAGGAAACCTATCCTGGAGAACCGGGAAAACCTACCTCGGAACTCCCTAGACTGGATGAAGTTCCGCCTCCCGGGGATACTCCAGTTGAGGTGCATGGAGAAGCCCCAACGGAACCCCCTAGACCGGACGGAGATCCACCTCCCGGAGATACTCCAGCTGAGGTGCCTAGAGACGTTGAGGAAAGGCCAACCCGTCCGACCACGTTGCCAGTGATACCCCCTCCAGCTTCCCCAATAACGGTCCGGCCGGATCAGTCAGAAGAGCCTCCGGCTCCTCCAAGGGAGGGATCGCCACACCAACCGCCAGAAGTTGTTCCCATTCAGCAAATCCCAAGGGAAGGTCTACCAGTGCCACAGGAACAGCCCCTGCTTCCCAGAGTAACGACGCCGGGAGGGGCAAGCCCGCGCGGCCCAGCACCCATCAGGCCTTCGCCGCTGCGGCCCCTCCCGCTTCGACCGCAACTAATACCTCTACAGCAACCGGTACGTTTGCCTCTAGACCAACCAATATTACCACCTCCTAATCAACCGGTGGGGCCTATACCACTACGACCCCGCCGACCCGCCCCTCAGCGGCCGATCATGGCCCAACCTCTACGGCCACCTCCACCTCAACCGCTACTGCCGACGCCTCCGGTGTTGCCACCACCAGCCCGGCCGCGGTTTCCGCCTCCAGCCCAGCCGTTACTACCGCCACCAACCCAACCAAGACCACCGCCGCCAGCCCAGCCGGTGTTACCGCCGCCAGCACAGCCGGTGCCGCCGCCACCAGCCCAGCCGGGGCTACCGCTGCCAGCACAGCCAGCACCGCTACCACAACCATGGCCCCAACAACCCCTCCTCGTGCCGCAAGGGCCATTGATGGTTCCGATGGACTTTTACCCAGCACCAGCTCCGAGACAAGACCTCCCCATGGGCTGGGTGAAACTAGAAGCTACTTTTGACGGGGATCCCTCAAAACTGGGATTTTTCCTAGTGCAGGTAGTACAATTCTTCAACCGGTGGGGACACCTCTTTGGTTCCGAGGCCAGCCAAATTGAGCATCTCGGTTCTCGTTTGCAAGGCAAAGCAGCAGACTGGTATGTAGGACTATACAATATTGGGGCCCCGGAACTTAATACTCTCCAGGGGTTGGTGGATGCTATTTGAGCACAATACGAAGACCCCTTAGAGGAAACTAGGGCCCGAACAGAATTGCAAGCCATTAGACAAGGCAGCATGTCGGCAAGAGACTATGTTACGAAATTCCGGCAACTAGCTGCTAAATGCCCTAGGTGTGAGGAATCCACCAAAATTATTCTGTTCAAGCAAGGGCTGAACCCGAGACTTCTAGATAGAGCCCTTATGCAGGACAACCCTCCTACTCTATTGGGGTGGATCCAACTCGCGTGCGAAGTTGAAAATCGCATTTTGGAAGTCCGCTTGGTTGAACAACAACAGCAAACGGGACAAAGACGTCCTCTGACTTTACAGAAGGGAGGACGGGGTGTTGGGTACGCAACTCGCGGAGCGAGAGATGCTAGATGGCAGCAAGGGTTGTGTTTGCAATGCGGACAAGCCGGTCACTTTGCAGCACAATGCCCCTACCGGCCTGTGCAAAGACCTCCACTCCAACTACGGCGTCCAACCCCTACCCCATTTCCTCCATTCCAACGCCCGACACCGGCTCCCAGAACGGGCAGAGGTCGCGGCGCTCCCCTGCGACCTGCCTCAGACAGGGGGTTAGAGGCGGAAGAAATCATACGACCCCGCTTCCCCAAATGTAGAGGGGAATCCAGAAAGCCCTCAGTCGGGAAACGAAATGGATCTGTCGTAAAAGGGCCCAAACGACAGATCCACCCCAAGCCAGTCCCTACGCGGGACCGGCCGCCTGGGTCCATATTATTCATGCCTGTGACTTTGCTTAACCCGGAGAGGAAGATGCACATCCGTGTACAAGCTCTCATCGACTCGGGCTGTTCGAGAGACATCATCGCCCCAGCCCTAGTCAATGGACTGGTCTTACCAGTCCGCGAATTGCAAAACCCGGTGATTTTTGAACAAATGGATGGCACTAACATGAACCCTGTTACCACAGAAACAATTCCAGTGGTCACGGGCATGGGCCAACACTTGGAGAAAAGATCTTTCGTCATCAGCTCTACTGCCAAATACCCGTTAATTCTAGGCAGCAAGTGGCTTTGTGATCACAACCCCCACATAAATTGGGCAGAAGGGTGCGTCACCTTCAATCACGCCAATTGTAAAACCCATCGATGGGACCAAAATTGGGGCAGTGATCCCTCCCACACCGAAAAGGCTCTTCTCACCCGGGAGGACATAAAACAAATACCCGAATATTATTGGCCTTTCTTGAACGCTTTCTCCGAAGAAGAAGCCAATACCTTACCCCCGCACAGAAGAACCGACTGCGCAGTCGAGATATTACCCGGGGCCTCACTGCCCAAAGGCCGACTCTACCCTATGAATCCCCGTGAACGGGAAGAGCTCAGGAAATTCATCGACACCAATCTCCAAAGGGGATTCATCCGCCCAGCCAATAGTCCCCATGCGGCTCCGGTCCTCTTCGTGAAGAAAAAAGATGGGGGACTCCGGCTATGCACGGACTTTAGGGGACTTAATGCTGTGTCAACCAACAACGCCTATCCCATCCCGCTCATCCGAGACCTTCTCAACATCGTGGCCCAAGGTAAGATCTTTACGAAATTAGATTTGAAAGATGCTTACTTCCACGTTCGTATAAAGGCAGGGGATGAATGGAAGACAGCGTTTAATACGCCCCTCGGACAGTTCGAGTATTTAGTTATGCCGTTTGGTTTGGCGGGAGCCCCTTCCGTTTTCATGTCCATGATAAATGAAGTCTTACATGAATTCCTCTATAAAGGAGTTGTGGTGTACCTTGATGATGTGTTAATTTACTCAGACACCGAGGAAGACCACATTCAACTAGTCCAAAAAGTTCTGGCTACATTAATGAAAAATAAACTGCCCATCAAGTTGTCCAAATGTGAATTCCATAAAACCGAGCTCACCTACCTTGGTTACTGTATTTCCTCAGAGGGTTTGAAGATGGATCCATCTAAAATACAAGCGATCCAAGAATGGCAAACTCCCACCACCCGTAAAGAACTACAGTCCTTCCTGGGTTTTGCCAACTTTTACAGAGACTTTATTGCAAACTTCGCGCAAATCACGCTCCCCCTAACAGAACTATTAAAAACCAAAAATAAGGGGGACCAGGCGAAGAAACCCTCCTCCAGAATACAATGGACATCCGATTGCCAAACAGCCTTTGAATGCTTAAAAGGGCAGTTCATTACGGAACCCGTCCTCTCCCACCCCAACGAAAACTGTCCTTTCGTAGTACAGGTCGATGCCAGCGATACTGCCATTGGAGTGGTATTATTGCAGAAGGGGGAGGATGAAAGGCTACGGCCTTGTGCATTCCTATCAAGGAAGTTCTCTGAGGCTGAGAGGAATTGGAATGTATGGGAGAAGGAAGCCTTCGCTGTCAAAGCAGCCCTCACTAACTGGCGGCATTGGCTAGAAGGGGCGAGGCACCCTTTCAAAGTTTGGACTGATCATAAAAATCTGGAGGCCCTTCGAAGCCCTCGCAGACTAAATGCCAAACAATTGCGATGGGCAGAATTCTTTTCCAAATTTACTTTCACTTTAAATTACCTCCCGGGCAAAACTAACTTTCTTGCAGACGCATTATCGCGCATGCCCCAACACAAAAGCAAAAGGGAGGAGACTATAGACACAGTCTTCTCACCTACGCAATTGGGAGGCGTGGTGACTACCCGCAGCCGAGCAAGCCAGCCCCTCCCGCACAGCCAAGAATGGAAAACGAAACTTAAAGCTGAAGTGGAAAAGGAGGGTGGTAAAGCACCCAAAACTAAACTGATTCAATCCCCACAGGGGGATTGGCTAGCCGGAACCAAATTTTATGTCCCAGACAGCCTCCGGCGGGAAGTCTTACAGCGATGTCACGATGCCCCCACGGCCGGTCATTATGGATACCTAAAAACGTTACATTTAATACAACGGCAATTCTGGTGGCCGGGCATGCGCAAAGACATTTCTCAATATGTTGGTTCCTGCCCCATTTGCCTCAGCGCCAAAACTCGGAAAGGGAAACCTCCGGGTCTCCTACAACCATTAGAAACACCTAGCCGACCTTGGGAAATAATATCCATGGACTTTATCACTGATTTACCCAATTCAAAAGGACATAATTGCATTTTAGTAGTGGTAGATCTGTTCTCCAAACAAGCGCATTTTATTCCATGTACTGCTGTGCCCACTGCTCGAAAATTGGCGGATTTATTCTTGAAACACATCGTAAAATTACATTCTTTTCCGTCCAAGGTGATTTCGGATCGCGGCGGACAGTTCGTTGCCAACTTCTGGCGGGAGCTTTTACAAATGTTGAATATTGAACAAGGAATCAGCTCAAGCCACCACCCACAAACCGATGGACAATCCGAAAAAACTAATCAGATCTTAGAGCAGTTCCTTCGTTGCTACATTAATTTCCAACAAGATAACTGGGTGGACCTTCTCCCTCTAGCTCAGTTCTCATACAACAACAGTGTACATGCTTCCACTGGGGAGGCTCCTTTCAAGGTTGTATATGGAGCTCACTTCAACCCTTTCCCGCTGGACGCTCCCCCTCTTCATTCCCCTAGTTCGCCGGATGTATCCTCATGGTGGGGGGAGGCCGCTCACCAATGGACTCTTATAAAACAACACCTCGAGAAAGCCAAGCAGGATTACAAAAAATACGCAGATCGCCATCGTGCGGCCGGTTGGGATTTACATCCTGGAGATCATGTCTACATTTCTACCAAGAATTTGAAACTGGCCCAAACCAGCCGCAAACTAGCATTAAAGTTCCTCGGACCTTTTCCTGTGCGCAAAGTAATCAACAAAGTGACTGTTGCCGTAAATTTACCCAAAAATTTGCGCCATGTTCATGATACATTCCACGTCAGTCTCTTAAAAAGAGCCCCAACTGATGACAAATGGCACGTCAAAGCTCCACCCATCCCAACTCTAATGGATGACCAAATACACTATGAGGTACAACAAATTCTGGACTCTAAATTCAAACGTAACCAGCTTTTTTACCTCATTAGGTGGAAGGACTTTGATTCTGGTTATGACGAGTGGGTGAACTCTGTACATGTTCATGCTCCTAGATTAACTAAAGCTTTTCATACTCGCTACCCATACAAACCGGGGGGGAGTTTGTTTTAAGGGGGGCAGAATGTCAGGTCCAGTGTATATGTAAACTGTACTGACTCCATTTTCTAATGCTTCTAGTGCTTAAGTGTTTTCCCCACAGGTGCACCGGCTCCCAGGCCGACTTCTCACCATGCGAGATTGTTATGTCTAACACCGTTCCACCGAGGATTGGCCTTGAGAGAGAGCAACTTTCCCGAGACTGAAAGATGTTGTTTTGAGAACTATGGGGGGAGGCTGGTGCAGCTGGGAATTGTTACTTTGTACCTCATGCTTTGCTCTTCATTGGTAACAATGATCTTGTACCATCCTGAGTCTCCTATTCAGGACAGTGGACTATAATGAACCATTTCTACAGTAAAGTTTCCTTATTCAAACAATGGACTCTTGTTTGCTTGCAAAGGGGAACCTGTGAGAAGGACATTATTTAGCCATAGTCTGACATTCAGGAGGTGGCGTCTGGGATCTAAGGGGTGGTTCCTCATGATTCAGGAGACGGAGCCTGGTGCAGGGAAGGAATAGCACCTGGTGTGTCAGAACTTGGCTATGCTTGGTGGTTCACAAGGGGAGTTTGAAGAATATAGAGTTGGAGCCAAGAGGCCCTATGGAGATTGACAGTACTGATCACAGGACTGCATGCATGAAGCATCAGACCATGAGTTTACTGAGGTCAGCCTAGTGTACTGTGACCAGCAGCTGCCCTACTGGGTCTTAAGATAATGTCTTTCACATCTCCTGTGAAAACTGGTGTAATGAAATGGTTAAGTAATTGAGCTGCGATGCAGTGTTCTGCAGGTTCGAATCCCACTACTGCCAGGAACTCATCAGGTGGCCTTGGGTACGCTCTCAGAGTGGAAATCCATGTTGTGGGTCACCTGGAGATGCTCAAGTACAGGATTTTATGTGTATTCCTCAATTCACATGTAGGATGTTCTTGCTTGGCGCATGTGAATGCCGCTTTCACAGGAGCTCCCTTTGTGTGATGGCATCTGTGAGTGAGTCCGGAGGGCAAAGTGCCAATTCAGCCTTGTTTTTGCTGCAAGAGCAAATACTGTGGGCTCCTTTGACTTGCCAATTTGCATTTCTTTAAGGTGTGAGAAATTGTCAAGATCTGCACTCCATTGAATGGATGTGGAAGAAACAGGGATACTTTTAGCAGATGAGGAGGAACTGATATCGAACGCGGGAATGTACTCATGTGGAGCAAATTGAAATGTGACTGCGCGAGTGAATGAATGGAAAGTTGGAGCAGGGGGACACATGAAATGAGGTTCACTTGAGCATCCCTAGGTACCTAGTAACATGTATTTCCACTCTCCGCCCCAGCTCCCCAGCTGTATTGTAGGGATAACAACACTCTGAGTGTGACACTAATCTCTCCAGCAGAGCAATATACAAATGAATTGTTGCTATCACCATCAACCTCTGCAGCTATCTAATGTTTTAATTGGAGATGGCTGGGAGTGAATTTAGGATTTTTGACATGCAAAGTAGATGCTGTACCACCAAGCCATCATCCCCACCACTGTGAATAGATTTTTGACTTTCTCTGAGAGGGAAGCTAAACCCCCAAAAGCCACTGACATCGTGAAATCCTAGAGTAGGTTCAGGATTGTTGAGTTCTCTGGGAGGATAGAGAGCAGGATTTCACAGTTCCTGGGAAAGCAGTAGGGCTTAACCCAAGCTAGATTTCTTCAGAGCAACAGACTGAAAACATGGTTTTCAGGTCAAGGGAACACGCACAAATCAACAGGCAAAGGTTTTTTATCTCGGAGATAAAGTGACCAGGAAAGAGTTGCAGTTGATAGCTGCTTATTATGCAGCTACTGAAAGCAGAATGTCTGTTCATAAGGAGGTTGCAACTTTGGACAGGATTCTAGGGTGCTGCCCTCTCCTACCTCTCTGTGCCCCCCTCCTACCTTCTCAAGTAAGCCTTCCCCTCACGTACACTCCAAGTTAATTGCACATCCAATCCCTGACTAAGTTTTTCATTAACCATCCACGTGGGGACTCCTTCTGAGAATCTGCCCCAGTCACTTTCTTGGCTTTGCCCACTTGGCTGTGGAAAATCTGGAACTTAAGACCACAACATGGAGCAGGAATCACTGGTCTCTGAGCTACAGAAAGCATCGATCAGCAACCCAGCAGACATTTCGGTCATCTCCTTCTACTTCCTTGTGGTCATTGGAGTCGGGCTATGGGTATGTGGAGGGGCTTTCTGCATTGCAACACTTTTCAAAAAAGGAGGAAGGGGCCTATATTCCTCACCAAGAAAGCAAGAGGCAATTGGAGAGAGACAGAAGCTGAAATAGGGCTAAATGCCCTACTTAGAATTGGATATCATAAATAGAAACCCTAAAACCCAGGACCCAAAAGGTTTGCCACAAAAAGATTGTTTACACAGGTTTGTTTTATTCTACTCTGTCCAAAAGCCTCTAGCAGTCAGTTAGCTCTTTACACAATGTTCTTCATATATTGATTTACCCAACCTTGCCCTTATACACTTCCCCCCTTCCTACTAATTCATTTGTTCCTCTGTCCAGCTCCAAACACACTGTATCCTTCTCTTTTTTTACATTTCCTACCATTAACTTCTAGTTGTCCATTCTCTTCATATCTCTGACTATCCAGAAAAATACTTGAAAGCTAAAGAAGAAGTAACTAGTCAAGTCTTCAGAAACTTACATGAAAAATGAGCTATTCCATCACAAAATGTCATTAGTAACAATCCAGTTCACAAACATGAGAAATATGTTAAAATACTGGACTTCATGTTCTTCTGTTATCCACAGCCTAATGAGTATAAGTGGGTGGTACCTATTTAGTTTCTTTTTATCTTTGTTTTGTCTTTTGGAAAATGGTCTTATTCTCCACTTATCACTGTCGGTTCTGTGTATTTGTTTATATTGCGTAGGCACATTGCATAGTTTTAATATGTGATTTATATAACATTTATACACATAAACTGCATCATTTGTATGTATAATATAGGTATAATCCATATTACTGTTGATCAATGTATAAATAACATTGAATTATTGATACATTTTATGAGGAATATTCAGCATCAGGAAACAAAAAAGAATCATGGATTTTTTAAAAATCTCACCGTCACAAGTGCCAGCTATCCTGAGGGAAACTTCGGAGAGAACCAGCTACTAGATGGTTCCATTAGTCTTTCACCCCTGTACACAGGTCAGACGACCAACCGCTACAGACCTACGCCAGAGTTTCCTCTGGCTTTGTCCTGCCCTGGCATAGTTCACTATCTTTTTTGGGAGGTGAGGACAAGTTAACTCAAAATAAGGATTTTCAGGTCAAAACACCAGGAATGAAAAATTCAAATGTACCTCACCACTCAGGCTTACACTTCCCCTTGAGTTTAGTGGACTTAAATGGGTGAGACGCTATATACGATTGCAGTATTATACAAACACATATTATACCAAAACAAAAACACTTAGAAGGCCTGGGAAAAGACTTCTCTTAAACCATCCAAGAGACACTACTGCTGTACATTGGCAGTTCTGATACTGAGCAGAGTTACGGTCAAAATTTTGGCTAACTGAAATTCAAAGCGAATTTAGAGTTTCCTTCTCAAGTGAAACATCAGAGGACTTTTGAAGGAAGCTCAAAGAGTTTTTGATATGCCAAATTTTTCAGGGTAGATTCTGTAAAGCTCAGATTCTGAGCTAAATGGACCAATTGAGCGGACCTAATCTATGAGCAGAACTACAAGTGACAAAAGGCACAGGTTGGACACTTGTCAGCTTCCCTCAAGTTTTGATGGGAAATGTAGGCAGCTTGACGGAATGTTGGACAAGTGACAGTTGAAAAGTCCATTGGACAGCAGTCAGAGAGCCAAGCTGCAAGACTAGGATGCCTACATTTCCCATCAAAACTTGAGGGAAGCTGACAAGTGTCCAACCTGTGCCTTTTGTCACTTGTAGTTCCGCTCTAAGTTCTCATATCCTTCATCCATAACCTCTTTCCAAGCACCGTTGTTCATCCTTCTGAAACCCAGCATGAATATTCCTTGCAAAAAAAGAGACAGTTTTTCCTGAAGAGCCTAGAAATCTAAAATACCTGCCAAAACTTAGAACTGCCATTCCTGTGTGCAGAGTCTATAGGTAGCTGCATCAACCCAAGTGCTGGTTAGAATATAAGCTTCAGAGACATGAAAAACTGCTGTACTTATTAGCATCCAGAAATCCCGCCTCATCACTGCACCTAGAACTTAAAAAAAAAAAAGTATGATTGACAGGACAGAGATGCTACATAAACATTAAATGTTGAAAATGTTCTGTCTGCCTCATATAAAAAAGAAGGTGTACAGATAGCTGATGTCCTTGCTTGTTGTCCTGAGTTTTTGTTTATTGCATTGCTTTAACAGAGTTCGTTGATATTTTCATATACGCTGCAGTATAGATAATTTGATGAAAAAAACAGACTATAATTTTAATGCATAAAGTGTAAGTTATCTAGATATTATTAATACAAACAATAGTGATGTGGTATACACACACACACACACACACACACACAGGGCTTTCTTCTGGGAAAAGAGGTGGTAGAACTCAAGACCGCACAATGACATCACTTTGGGTCAGCTGGAACAAGGGGGAAGTTTTTTAAAGTTTAAATTGCCTGTGGCGAAAATGGTCACATGGCCAGTGGCCCCGTTCCCTGATCGTGAGACAGAGGGGAGTTTAGATTGCCTCTGCACCGCTCGGCAGTGCAGAGGGCAATCTAAACTCCCCTCTGTCTGGAGATCAGGGGGCGGGGCCACCAGCCATGTGACCATTTTTAAGAGGTGCCGAAACTCCGTTCCACTGCGTTCCTGCTGAAAAAAAGCCCTGTATATATATATAACATATATATATATACACACACATACAGAAAGAGAGAGAATATGTAGCATTGTTAGAACCCAACACTGCAATGTCTTTCCTTTGTAACCCTCTCTCACAACATTCCTTTGTCTTACAACTTGGCAGGTTTGCTGTTTTTCTGTCCTTTGTGTTGCTTCTTCTCATTGATCACAGGCCTCATTTCTCCAGAGGGGTTAATTATTATCAAATTACTACGCTCAGGAATGTACGAGTAGCTTGTAATTTAGGTGTACAGTCAAGATATTAGCAACTGAACAATCTGTTCCCTAAAGGGACCCTCTCCCTCCTTCTGTGTGACTTTCTATCATTCAGTCAAGCCAAGGAATCCCACTACCACCTTAAAATGGCTGCTTCTTTCCATAAAGTCTATTCACACCATTTTCCCTCTTTCTTGCTTCACACAGTCCATGTACCGGACCAACCGGGGTACTGTCGGGGGATATTTCTTGGCTGGTAGGAACATGGTATGGTGGCCGGTGAGTAATGGAAAACATAAGCTAGTAAATGGAACGATGTGCTTCCCAGAAGGGGATGGACTCTACAGACTGGAAAAGGTAGTGGAAGGAGATCTCCCAGGGTTACATCTGATCTCCAGATGACAGAGAACAATTCCCCTAGAGAAAACAGCTGCTTTGGAGAGTGGACTGCATCACATTATACCCTGCTGAGTTCTCTTCCATCTCCAACTCTGCCCTTCTCAGGCTCCACTCCCCAAATATTGAGAAATTTCCCAAACCAGAGTTTGCAACCTAAGTAAAGTTACCAACTTCCAGATGATGACTGGAGCTTTCCTAGAATTACAACTGATCTCCGGACTACAGAGATCAGTTCCCCTAGAGAAAATGGCTTTGGAAGGTGGACTCTACAGCATTATACCCCACTGAGGTCCTTTGCCTCCCTTAACTCTGCCCTTCCCAGGCTCCATCCCCCAAATCTCCAGGAATTTCCCAACTTTACAACCCTAGTCTGTGGATTTGGAAAAAGTCAAGGAATTGACCTATTCTCTCTGGGTGGTTGTTTTTTTTTCCCCCTACAGATTGGTGCTTCTCTGTTTGCAAGCAACATTGGCAGCGGGCATTTTGTGGGTT
Source organism: Eublepharis macularius (assembly GCF_028583425.1). Classification (NCBI taxonomy): domain Eukaryota; kingdom Metazoa; phylum Chordata; class Lepidosauria; order Squamata; family Eublepharidae; genus Eublepharis; species Eublepharis macularius. The sequence goes on along the minus strand of NC_072801.1, from coordinate 64,369,718 downwards.
TGGCAGGCACTGGGGCAGCTAATGGCCTGGCTGTGGCAGGATTCGAATGGAATGTAAGCAGTGGGCTAAGGACTCCATGTTTATTTCAGGGGGAACAACAGTGTGGGGCAACTGGGAGGAGAGCCTTTTGGTGGTAAAATTTGGAAGCACAGTTTGACAATATGCCATTCCACTGGAATTAGTAACTTCTGGTTGCCTAGAGACAAAAACCTCCTTGGGGCTTTCTGTAGATATTCAACGGGCACTTGTTGGCTCTGTCATGATGAAGCGAACTTTAGCTGTTCAGTTTCTGCCTCTCCCTGTTCCTCATGACAATTTGATCTGCCCCAGACTGCCTCACTTGACTGCCTTCTTCTGTTGTCTTCAAGGCAATGTTTATCGTTCTTCTCCTTGGATGGCTTTTTGTCCCGGTTTACCTCACAGCTGGGGTAAGAGAGATTTACTTACATGAAAATGGTGTGTGTGTGTGTGTGTGCAGCGTGGGGGGGGGGGGGTGACCCAGAATTCTGGGTTCTGACTTCAGCTCTAGGAATGGGCTGGGCCCCGGCAGGTTGGGAATGGGAAAGAAGAACCAGGATTCTGGGTTCCCTCTGGCTCAAAGATTACTCTCCCCCACCCCTTGACTAATTGCAACTGCTAGAACTATTTTTTTCAGGGGAGAGAACAGCATGGAAGAGAAGAGTCTTTTTAGCCCTTTCCAACCTTGCTGATCAACTTTAAATCCCCATAGGGAAAGTTTCTAGGTACCTGTATTTTTTTCCAACAGAGGTACAAGAAACTCAGGGGTGAAAAAAAGATTATAGAGCCTCTTTCCCTCCATGCTGTTCTCCCCCTCAAAAAAGCATCCCCCAGCAGGAGAATACAGCCAGGGAAGAGATTATAGGTGAATATCGTGCACGTACACACCCCTTCCCATTGGCTCTCTCCTCAAAATTCCCTCCATCCCAAAAGTCTCTTTATTCTACAAATATGGATTCAGGAATCCATGTTTGCCAGTTCTGTTCAAGAACTACTTAACAGGGGTTCTGGGAAAAGCACAAATAAAAACCACATAGGCTTTTGCAAATCAAGAGTGATGCACAAGCTAATACCTTGCAATATCTAATCAGAGGCCTCCGCTGAGTTCCATTGAAGCCAAGATCTTACACTACTCGCTCATTTTCTGGGGCATCCAGGACAACAATAGAATGGGGCAGAACAATGAGTAATATGCAGGGTTCTGGCCCCTTAGTAATTCCTAAGGTGATTTGTGAGTGGGCTTTGTGCCTGCTAGCTGCCTAAGGGATCACCACATTTGCAGTCACAGAGGAATTTTCTGAGATCAGATTCTGTAATGGTTTGGTCTTTTCTTCACCCTGTGGCTTGACTCACTTACACGAGTCATCTGCGGCTGCTGTTTTGCAAACACGTCTCTCGCCGCATACCTGCTCTCTGTTTGGTGCACCTGATTGCTTTGGCTGTGTAAACAGGGCTGGTGGGAAAGTTGTCCTGCCTCTGGTAAGAGGATTAGACTAGCTGACCTTTAGCCTGGCAAGGAGATTAGTACTATCTCCCGTTTCCCCTTCACAGGTCATCACAATGCCGCAGTACCTGAAGAAACGCTTTGGAGGCCAGCGAATCCGCCTCTACCTCTCCATTCTTTCCCTTTTCATGTATATCTTTACCAAAATCTCGGTAGGTCACTTCTCCTGGAGTAAGGAAAAGGACGGGCGAATGTGGGCTTTGAAAGAGGGTTCTGGCCAGCCCTTTTCACCTGAGGGGGAAAGCTTAAGAGCATGCAAAACTGCCCAGTGTCTACCACGTCTTGCTGTCTTTTGATAGCCAATCTGTCTGACCGTCAGTCATTAGTAGGTGATTATAATGTTTAATTGGGAGCCATGAAAAAAGGGTTTTCTCTGCTGATTGTTAAAACACATTAAACATTTATTAAGGTTCTCAGGCCATGCTTTCCCTGCCAGATGGAGCAGTGGAAAGGGAATATTTCACTTATTACTGTCTCTTTAGGTGACACCTTATTAAAGCTCACTTTTCTCCTTCCCTCCCACCGCTTGCAGGTAGACATGTTCTCTGGGGCCGTGTTCATTCAGCAGGCCCTGGGCTGGAACATATATGTGGCCGTCATTGCTCTCCTGATAATCACCACCATTTATACAGTGACAGGTAAATCAAGGGTTAATCAGTTATTGGGACAGGCTATTTGGTCACCTCAAGCCAGAACAAGAGGCTAACAGTGAAATCCTAAGCAGAGTTATTCCCGTTTAAGCCCGTTGAAATCAATGGGCTTAGACTGGAGTAACTCTGCTTAGGATTTCACTGTAAGGGTTGGGGTGGGGTGGGGAGATGTGGTGAATGAAAATTGTGTGTGGGAAGGGAATGGGGTTGCCCACTGACCATGAGAAAGAATGCCTGGCCTCCTCCTGTGCTTTTGACACTGGTATGATATTAACAATGTGTGTATGTGTGTCGTCATGTTACAACTGACCTGCTGCAAGCCCAGAATGGGGCTTTCAAGGCAAGTGAGAAGCCGAGGTGGTTTGCCAGCGCCTTTCTCTTCCTTGGTTGTTGCCCATCCCTGACTCTGCATAGCTTCCGAAATCTGAAGACACTGGGCTGTACCATGGCACCTTCCCTCCCATTACAATTTACAGACATCACTAAAGGAAACTGTTCATGGCATGGGACTAAATAAATTATTGGTGGTTTATTATTACCAGTTAAATTGTTGTTAAAAGGACAGCTATGGGTCCAGTTGAGAAAAGATGACCATTCTGTTTGAAGAAAGTTGGGGGGAGGGGGAGCATGCACACAGGCCCACGAATGGATGGATCGGAAAGAACAAATGCAAGGACTAAAATATGTGAGAGAGATGGAGAAAACTAAAATAAACGAGCAGTGTGTGTGTAGGTGTATTAGGCCTGGGGAGGGAGTAAACAGGGTCAGCCCCAGCACACACATAATATACCACAGCTCTGAAATACACCAAGAGATAGATTAAGATGGGTATCTGAAGAAGTGAGCTGTGGCTCACGAAAGCTCATATGCTAACACAAATTTTATAGCTGCTACCGGACTCGGGCTCTTTTCTACTAATACCAAGAGAGTTCCTCTGTTCATATGCGGAGTACTTTTCTTTCAGTTACCCATGACAACAGCTTCTCCATATGTCCACCACGTGTGGGATTCAGGCTCTGTATGTGGTTTCTAAAAAGTCTTGAGCCCCAGCAGCTCATTTTTGGAACTGGCAGGATTTGGAACTGACATATGCTGTGCATGGTTTTCCCTGTAGTATGTAGCTGGCCATTCTTGAAATGTAAAAATGTTGGATTAAATGGACCATTGGCGTGAAACAATATTTTGGTCAACATTTCTGTTCTTACCAGAAAAGGGAATGGGGGGGGGGGAGTCCAAGGGTGTGCCTGAAGTCCCAGTTTGTAAGGAATAAGAACTTCAAAAACTGGCAGTGGTAAACCATCAAACCCCTTCTGCCTCTTCTCAGGTGGGTTGGCAGCACTGATGTACACAGACACTGTCCAGACTTTCGTCATGGTTGGCGGAGCCTTTATTCTTATGGGTTTTGGTGAGTACTCCACTTGTACTAGGAGTTGCTACACAGAAGTCTACCTCTTTCTTCCCCCATTGACAAACTGGGCAAAGTAAGTTTTTTCTCACCGAAATGTAGGGGAAATTTGGGGGTCATGTTGTACGGTACCCCTCAATGCCACCTTCTGGTCGTGATCAACTTTAAATGCTTCCCCAGCAGCAAAAAAAGTTACCTTGCAAAAAAAAAAACCCTGCTTCAAAATATATGTTTGGAAATTGGCATCTTGGACCTTACCAATTTCAATAATTTGAGGCAGAAACTTAGAACAGAAACAGCTTGGCCTCAAGTTCCCCTGTAGAAGAGAGATCCTTTTGGGTTGCCTGCATAAGGTCAGCATCTTTTCCCTTTCCCTGTCTGGTGGACTCTCTCTCTCTCTTGTGGACACTATTTTTCTCTCCGTCGTTTGCTCCAAGCCCATCAATATATGGACATAATTTAGTTTATACATCAGCCAGAAAATTGTATCCCCTGTAATATTTATGTGCTTTTCTCGAACGTTTTGACTGTTGGTGGCACACACATTCCTGCATTGCTCTGATTTGGAAAACGGTTTGAAAACAATCTGCATTTGGGGTGTGTGTTAATTTATTTACTTTAATTTGTGCGGAAAGCTTGATGGAATGAGGAGTTAGATACAGATAGAAAGGTCTGGGGATTAGCAGCAGGAACTGGGAAAGAACTGGGAGTTAGCAGCAGCCATTTTAATGACAATCTGAGTGGACGCGCTATTTTTCTCCCTAACACTGCCCAAACCTATTGCTTTGCAGCATTTAATGAAGTGGGCGGCTACCAGGGGCTGTTTGATAAATACATGAATGCCCTTCCCAGTCGGATGGTTTCCCCCATGCCGGCCGTCTACAACATCTCTGCCTCCTGCTACATGCCCCGGGAAGACTCTTTCCACATGATCAGGGACGCCATCAGCAGTGACTTGCCCTGGCCAGCTATTATTCTTGGTCTTTCCGTAAATTCTCTGTGGTACTGGTGCAGTGATCAGGTACGGGACAAGGGCAACTGTAGGAGGGGTGGTGGTGATAAAATCTCTGTACAGACCCTTTTACTCTAGCTTAACACCTGGCCCCTTATTCACCATCAGTAAAGCCTTTTAGGATCCTCATGCTACTCATACATGACTGACAGAACGGCAGCTCCTTACTATAGTTTAGCTTCCATTTACTGTGAGTACAAAATAATAGTCGAACTTTGAAGGGTAACCTAGGCTGCATCCACACACTGTTGGATATTGCACTATCCTTGAGCTGTAGCAATAATTCACAACAGGATTGTCCTTGTCCAGAGTTCACACAGGAGAATCCAACTGTGAGGGACTACTTAGCGGAACATCCAGCATGTATGAATTCAGCTTTATTCAAGCTTTTTGAAGAGAGAAGCTTGTGTGGAAACTAATGCTATCACAGGTCAGGCAGCAACCTGAGGGCCAAACTACACGCTATATATAACACAGGATTATTTGCAGCAGGATGTGAGTTCCCTGTAGTAACTCAATTCTGAAGCACTCCCAGGTCCTGATTTGTTTAAGGGGTGCCTGAATTTGCACCTTGGCTTGGTCTTTCTTAAGGCCATGCTGGCTTGAAAGTACTTCATCACAAAGATGGCTCCACTGAAAAACACGCAATTCTAAACATGACACACTAACAATACATATATCTATATTGTTTATTATTATGTTATGGTGTATAGTTTAAATAAAGAAAATTCAAACAGAACAAAGATGGCTCCACTGTCAGAAAAAAGAATGGGGTGGCAGAAGGACCTTCTTTATGAGATGTGAAAGTAATTATGAGAAGAGCAAGAAAAGAAGAGGAAAGAAGATCATAGGATTTACACCCCCCTCCCCCACCAGAGAAACCCAACCTGACCTCCTAGGTGCTTACCACATCCAGAATTCTTACACACGCACACACAAATCCATTGCACATTGTGAACTCTCCAGTATTGGCATCTGCTGGATTCCTCTCTCAGTCCTTCTTCCACAAAGACTTGTTGCAGATGGTAACTAAGGCCACTTCACAATTCATTTCAGTTGGATAAATGCATTATGTGTTTCTTGGGTTAGGATCCCCAATGCCCACGTGTTACCTGAGGTAAATACCTCCTAATAATGCTGCCTCTCTACTCAAGGTGTTTGGGAATAGCATTAAAATTGTGGAATGGAACCACTGCACTTATTCTCATTTCTGCCCTAACACAGGTTATTGTGCAGAGATGCCTGGCAGGGAAGAACCTCACCCACGTCAAAGCTGGCTGTATCCTTTGTGGCTATCTCAAACTGCTGCCCATGTTTATCATGGTTATGCCGGGCATGATCAGCCGAGTCCTATATCCAGGTAAACAGCTGGGCAGGTGTGGGGATACGGCATGTGTTGGTAAGGTTGTCAGTCTCCAAGTGCCGCCTGGAGGTCTTTCAGACCATAGAGATCAGATCCCATGTAGAAATGGCTGTTTCAGAGAGTGGCACTCTCTATGGCACTAAATCCTGCTGAGATTCCTCCCCAAACCCTACCCTATCCAGCCTCCACCCCCAAATCTCCAGGAATTTCCCAAACCAGACTTGGGTTGTTTTAGATGTAAAAAAGGTAAGGCCAGATACTGACACTACAATATCTGGAGCGCAATGTGCCTTAAATCAGCAATGATTCCATTCTGGAGGCCCAGTTGTGGGAAAGGAATAGATTCTGTCATCTTCGGGTCATCTTTGGGAGCCAGTTTGGTGTAGTGGTTAAGAGTGTGGGACTCTAATCTGGAGAACCGGGTTTGATTCCCCACTCCTCCACTTGAAGCCAGCTGGGTGACCTTGGGCTAGTCACAGTTCTCTGGAGCTCTCTCAGCCTCACCTACCTCACAGGGTGTTTTGTTGTGGGGATAATAGTAACATACTTTGTAAACCGCTCTGAGTGGGTGTTAAGTCATCCTGAAGGGCGGTATATAAATCGAATGTTATTATTATTATTATTATCTTGAAGCCTGGGATAAATTAATTTTACTTCAGAGTGACTGACTGCTATATGTTCCTGTGCTAGAAATAATACCAACCAATTTCCCTAAGACAGTCATTCTTAAACTTTGCTTTTCATAAAGTTTGCTATTCTGATTTGCTTGTTAGAGGATCACCCAAATTTGGATTTGGAATTTGGTTCTTTTGGATCCAGAAAATCCATAATTTTGAAATATCCAGACCTCCATCAAAGTCAATAGGAATAGCCATTTTCCACTTACACACACACACATACAAGCCACTTTTTAAAAGCCGCCCCCCCCCCCGCCCCACACAGTGCGAAATGGCTATTCCTATGGACATTAATAGAAAATCAGATATGCATAAATTCTGGATTCTCTAAATTCTGAATCCCACTTTTGTTGCTGGCGCCTACTGCCTAGATGAAAGATCAACTTCTCATTACTGCAGTGAAAGGGTAATAAGTGATGTGCACACAAACTATTAGATCTTTATATTGACTACCAGAATCAAATTCTTATGAATCCTCCCTCCTTTCTTTTGCTTATTCAGACGAGGTTGCATGTGTCATCCCGGAAGAATGCAAACGGATCTGTGGCACAGAAGTTGGGTGTTCTAATATTGCCTATCCCAAACTGGTGGTGTCCCTCATGCCAAATGGTAAGGGAATACACTCTCAACTGATTCCAGCGCATTCTATCTTAGCATGGGGAGGGGGGTTTTGTCCCTGAAAACTCCCACTCTGACAATGATGTGAACGCTGAACTCGGTGTGACTGCAGTTCTCCTGTCTGTTGTGAGTGAGGCTGAACTCCAGGAAGGAGGAAAGGCCCTAATGACATTCCACTTTGCTGTCTCACTGTGTTGCCCCCTTCAGGCCTCCGGGGACTCATGTTGGCTGTGATGCTGGCTGCTTTGATGAGTTCACTGGCTTCCATCTTCAACAGCAGCGGCACCCTGTTCACCATGGACATCTATAACCGCCTGAGGCCACAAGCCAGAGACAAGGAGCTGCTGATAGTGGGCAGGTAAGAAAGCAGTAACACTCCCTCACACCAATTTAGAACCATTTTCTTCAGAAAAAGTAACAAGAATACTGTGGCAATTTATATTCAAGTATGTTGGTCTCTGACGTGTCATGGCTGACTGGCTGATTTTACTACAGCAGACTAACCTTTCTGGAATCTTCTCCAGGGTTATACCAGAAGTTGCTTTTGGTCTACCTTCTCCAGCTACCTTTCTTGGCACCTGCCAAATGTTTTTAGAAAGTGAGTGGGGCCAGATGGGGCTTTTGCCCAGAAAGGCTTCTGCTCAGCCATTGGAAATTTAATTGGTTGTGCAGATTTTTAAAAACATTGCTTTGGCAGCAGCTGCCACAACACAAGGGTCTTCGTCATGTGACTGAAGGTGGCCTGCAGCAGCCATTTTATGGCTGGCTCTGCCTCCTGTGGCAGCCATTTTGTGGCTGCACCCACCACACTGTCAGAATTCCACAAGATGCCCCGCAGGTTGGGGACCCCTGCTTTACACTTTTGCCACTTTTCCCCGTGTTATGGGCCACACAGCACCCGAGGCAGGAAATGTGGGCACCCCCTCAAGAAGCCTTCAAACAGCTCCAGATGACTCAAGAAATCGAAGTCACATTTTGCAACAGGAAAAAGCAAACACACAGGAGAAATTCCCCCCGCAGCTCCAGAAAAAGTGATTGGTACTAGTTGTGCCTCTGCTCTTCTGCTTGCCAGCAGGGGGAGCTATGTTCTTACCTTGCTGTGGCTCCCTGCAGGGTGTGGATTCTGCTGCTTGTGGGAGTCAGTATTGCATGGATCCCGGTGGTGCAAGCTGCCCAGGGTGGACAGCTTTTCGATTACATCCAGTCTATCAGCAGCTACTTGGCCCCACCAATTGCTGCCGTCTTTCTGCTTGGAGTCTTTGTCAAAAGAGTGAACGAGCAGGTGAGAGCTTTCATAAAGCACACACACACGCATGCACCCTCCTATTGCATAAGAGAGGCAGGCAGGGGAGGAGAAACAAGGGTTTTCTTGTAGGTGGGATGGGAGAGATGATCAGCCGCCATTTCATGATATCCAGTGTGTGATATTTCAGTCTATTGCTCTGCAGTCGACTCTGATTGGTAGTGGCTCTCCAGGGTCTCAGACTGAGTTCTTTTACAAAACCTGCTACCTGATCCTTTTAGCTGAAGAAGCTTGGGATTGAACCTTGGCCCTTCTGCATGCAAGGCTGATGCTCTGATTCTGAGCTAAATCCCCTCCCCGGTTGTGCAGGTGGCTGGGAGACAGAAAAACATCCCTTTTTAAAATCCGCCCTTCAGGATCTGCTAGGGAGGTATTAGGATGTGGTAGTGGAGACTGAAGAACATCACGGGTAGAGGAGATGCAAGTTAACAAGATCCACTGTGGTTTGTTGCTCATCTATTTTCACCCCACTTCTCTCCCTCTGCAGGGTGCATTCTGGGGTTTGGTGGGAGGACTAGCGATGGGCATGGCCCGGATGATCCCAGAATTCATTTACGGGACAGGGAGCTGCCTCTTCCCCAGCGCCTGCCCTCGCCTGATCTGTGGTGTCCACTACCTCTATTTTGCTGTCATCCTGTTCTTCACATCGGCAGCCATCGTGATAGGTGTCTCTCTTTGCACCTTACCTATCCCAGATAAACATGTAAGAAAGGAGACAGGAGCAGGAAAGGGTAATCTTAGGGAGTTGACAACTCAGCATCCTAGAGAAAAAAGCAAAACTGGGTGAGGGGGGGGGGGGCGTGTTTGATCTAAGTATTGCATTGTCATAACTACTGTAGCCCTGCCATTTTGGACATCCCTGTCTACTCGAGAAGCCTGTATTTATTTTACGACTCTTTCCTTCTCTGTGGTCCATCTTCCATATAACTGTTCTTGCAAACAAGAAAATATTCTCCTATTCAAAATTTATAAAGCCCACTTTCTCCTCAGTCGTGTCTCTTTTCCTATGAGCGATGCCCAGGGCTCATTTCGAGGGGGAACGCGCAGGAACACAGTTCCGGAAGTTCCCGAAAGAGGTCACATGTCAGGTGGCCCCACCCACCTGACTCTCGGCCATTTGGGGCCCATTTCAGCCTGGATTGGGGCCGAAACGGCCGGATCAGGCCTCTGACGGGTGGTGGATCACTCTCCCACTTAACAGCGGCCCGATCCTGACCATTTTGGGCCTCTTTTTGGCCATTTTCAGCCCTTTTTTTGCCATTTTGGGCCCAATTTTGGCCCTGAATGGCCAGGATTGGATCCAAAACAGCCAGGATAGGTGATGTCAGGGGTGTGGCATACACAAATCAGTCATGCTAACGAACCACTTCTGGTGATGGCAAGGGGCGTGGCATATGCAAATGAGTTGTGCTAATGAGTTCCTCCAGCTCTTTTTCTACGAAATGACCCCTGGCGATGCCTATATGAATGCTGAGAGTGAAGGCCTAGAGAGACCTACATACCTCCCTAGGGTTGTCCTAAGGGGCTTGAGGTATTGCCGCTGAAAACTGGGGAATAACGAGACTTTGGCAGGGACATACTTCCCAGAATAAGATCTGCCAGTTCAAAGAGGTTGTAGCAACAGGAGTAGTTGGGACTCTCAGGCATTCTTCCCTGTTTACGCTTGGACATGAAGCTCTTTAAGCCAACCCTGTTTTGCACTACAGCTGCATCGCTTGGTGTTCAGCCTCAGACACAGTAAGGAGGAACGGATAGATCTGGACACTGAGGAAGAAGAGGAGGCCAAGAAGAGGCAAGCAGCACGAAAGCAGCACCAAGAACAAGCCGAGATGTCAGCTGCCAAGAATGGGAAACTGGAGCATGGGCTGGAGGTGGAAGGTGAGGCAGTAGCTGGGTTGATGAGAGAAGGAGGGAGGGAGGCCACTGCCACTCCTTACAACCCAGTTATCACCTCCAAATAGCCCTGGGATGACCTCAAATCCTTCTGCCTATTCCCAGGGAGGGGTGGGGCTCATGGTAGTAACCACTTCCTGTCCATTTGAAGTCTCTTCTACAAAGAAGGGAGGAGGAAATGCCCCATTCATACCATTCCTACTGCTTACGTGCTTACAATTACTTTGTTTTGTTAAGAATATTTGCTGTTAGACTGAATTATCGTATTTTGTACTTTCTCATAACCGTAATCAGCCCAGCCTCGCTGCATTATTCTGTTGCACTAGGAATCCTTGTTGTGAGACTTGAATGTTGTTATCATACTTTGTAATTCATTTTCTTATTGAATGTATAGTTCTTATCCCAATGGGGGTCAGATTGTACCGCTACTTAATATGCCAAGCTAGCACTCAGACTGGATCATTTCTACTTCCTACTTTCTTCAGAGGGAAAAACCCTGGACCCTGACAGCGGCAAAACTATCTCTAGCGGTTGACCTGAGAGCCAGTGAGGTTCTATGCTACACTTGGCTACCCTTAGAAATTAGCTCTGCCCTAAAATACTGGTTTGGGGCATGACTTACTCGGTTCATGTTACCACAGATAAGGGTGCTGAGTTTTCCAACCTCAGCTGGCCCAATGTCATGGGATGACCCCAACCTCCAGCCCCCATCTCTCTCCTTTTCTCACAGGTTCCAAAGCAGCACCTTCCTCTGGCTGGCTGCGTCAGTGTGTTGGCTGGTTCTGTGGGCTGGGAACAGGCAGCCAAGAGCAGGAAGAGCCCAGACCAGAGGAGAAAGCAGAAGAGAGCCAGCGCCTAACGGACATCACGGAGCACTCGACTTGGAGAGCTGTTGTCAACATCAACGCTGTGATCATGATGGCCCTTTCCATGTTCTTGTGGGGCTACTATGCCTGAGCGTCGCTTATGACCTTTAACCTCTGACCCCAACCCTCTGGATTTGCCTCTGAGGAACAGCAGGTGAAACAAGATGGAAGCACAGCTGGAAGGGAACTTAAAGGCTATCAAGGCCAACCAATGTCCATAAGCCTATCTGTGATCAATCCATAACCATCTAGATGACAAGCGCAAGCAGGGCAGTATGTTGCCCTGGCATCTTAGTTTATCCGTGCCAGCACACCACCCTCCCCTCCCTTATCACCTCCAAGTTACAGCATAGATCATGTAGAAAATACATATATCCAAGTGGAGGGGAGGACTATGTTCTTCACAGTTGCTCCGGTGCCTTAGCCCCTAAGCTTTCTTGGCCCCCATTTGTTATCTATACCCATGTCTTGAACAAGACATGCACACTTCATAATTGCTCACCCACATCATCTCCCTCCCCTTGCTATACTTGCACGCCTCCTCCAAACCACACATTTCTCACAGTTTTCACTGCCTGAGCATCAACCACAAGATCATGAACCCCCTCCTATTCCTACCCCACTTGTAACTATCCAGATTCAGGCTTAGGGAAGACAGAAAACAAGTGAATAAACTGAAAAATGACTAATGCTTTTGTCTGTTTTGGAATGGAAGCAAAAGTGGAGAAAAAAAGCAGAGTTGCTTCTTATCATTTGCATAAAGATGCACCAGATTTGTGGGATACGGATGGTTACAAACCGGGAGTCTACAGGAAAAGATCAACATGTCCTGTCAGACATGGGACATGGCCTTTGGTTGGAAGGTCAGGGGGATGGAGGGAAGAATGTGTGTGTGTGGTTTGACTGCTTTATGTGACTAATTTGGCTTAGAGAAACACACACACGCACAGGAAGACATTATTGCACGAATAATATCCTATTTACCTGGAAGGAAGAGTAGCGTTTTTCCTCTGGAGTGCCACCAAGAAAAACAGGGCGGTCATCTTAAATTCACCTACAAGTTACATGCATGTTTGGTAATAAACTTTTATTTATAACTAGAGGCCAGCACAAACCGAAATAGGAACCGAAGTTCGTGACAAACCATGCTGGTTCATGGTTCATGAACTGGTGGTTCGTGGGAGCTTATTTCTCATGAACTGTGATGAATTTTAGCCCAGTTTGTCACTGCAGACAGCCTGGTGCTGATCAATCAGTTTCCTAGGCAACTGGGGTGGGTGTGCTCTCTGAAGACCTTCTGCTGACCTGGAAGTGAGCCAAACAAAATGGTTCATGAACTGGGGCAAGTTCATGAAAGTTCGTAGTTCATGAAACGCGACGAACCACGAACCACACAGTTCAGAATTTTCCCAGTTCGTGCCCATCTCTATTTATAACCTTTGAGGGGGGGCTGTCTTACATTCAGGGTCATCTTCCTTTTGGATAAATACAATACTTAATACTTAGTACTGCTCATATGAATCCATACCATGGATGGTAAAGCCTTCTTCTGGTGAAAGGGATGTATTCCACAGCAACAAGCCTCCTGAGGCCTGAGGAGAGCTGTAACATTAGCAGAACGGAATCACCAGATCCATCCCCCCACAGTATACCCCTCCCTGAACAAGGGCTAAAAGGTCATTATTTTGAACATCTATACAAAGTTTTATTTTTGTGATCCTGCCACAAACAAAAAAATAAGTACTTTCAGAGGGACAGAGAATAGACCTATTGCCCCCTCCTTTTCTTCACTTTGGCATTACATTTACCGGCATCGCAAAGGCAACCGGGGCTAGTTCCCTTCTCACTTTGGCAAGAGGAGTCCCTGGTATCAATGCTAATGCTCTCCCAGAGTCAAAGACTTTTCTTCTCATTCACAGCCCAATCCACACGCCACTCCTCAGGCCCTAGAAGGTTCCGGTCAGTAATCCACCCTGCTGTCATCAGTCCTGGAAAAGACAGAGATGGGCCCAAAGAGAAAGGCGGGGATTGGAAAGGTGTATGATGTTGCACCTGTGCTTTCAATCTTCACTGACGCAGGGCAAATTTGAAGGACCGAATACAAAGCAGGGGGCTATACATTGTCCATGCAAGCATAAAAGTCAGCTATGTAAATCAGAAAAATCTCAGCTTCTACTACTTTAAGCACGTTTCTAGCCCTTATGTCCGAAGATCAGTTTGAAAAATCTTTAGCAATCCCTTTTAAAGCATCACAACACTGAAGGAAGCTGGGTACGACATCTAAACATTTATGGGGAGAGGAGAATAGTCAACTCTTCACATCTTTGTCCTTCCCCATGTCTTGCAGCAACAGCTTAAATTATAATAATAACATTGTGCTTATATACTGACCTTCTGGACAGATTAGTGACCACTCAGAGCAATGAACAAAGGCAGTGTTATTATTATCCCCATAATACAACTGAGGGGCTGGGGCTGAGAGGAGTGGCTTACCCACGGCCACCTGCAGAGCTCATGGCAGGAGCTGGAGTCAAACCAACAGAGTGCTGATTTGCAGCCCAACCACTTAACCACTATGCTACAAGCAATTGGATGCAAATTTATTTAACTTGCATAAATTATTTAGATAGCAATATTCAGCTTGTCTTGATGCAGAATTCAGATTTGTTGTTCTTAAAGACCACTCACTGTGTATACTTTGACAACATACCTATCAGGAACGTGGGGAATATCCTGTCCAATAGTTGATGCATTTCAGAAACTGTACTCCAGTCCTTTGCACAAGGTTCTGAATAATCAAAAACAAGGAGGGAAAGGTAGTGAGAGCAGGCTCACCTTACAGGGTGGCTGGGAGAAGCAAAACAAAAAAATTATACAAAATCTCTTTGCATAATGGAAGGAAGACACTGACTAGAAGGAATATACTGGATGCAACAGGACATAAATGCAAATGAAACAAACAAACAAGATGTATCCCAATAGGACCGGGGGTGGGGGATGTCACACCAAACAAAGCATGAAGGATAACGAGGTTGTAAGGAGCTGCCTTATGCAAAGACAGCTGGACCGAGCCCATTTATGGTGACTGGCAGCAACACTCCAATGGCACCTTTTTTAGCCCTACCACCCAAGATCCCCTTTTAGAGATGCCAAAAGCGGAACCCTGCAAAGGGCGAGTACTGAGCTTCAGCTGCTTGCCAAGATGGATTGCTTCCCCCTCCCACTCTCGGTTCCAGATGCACTTCCTGCTTCATCACCTTTCCGTAGCCTGCGCTGCAGAGCCAAGAGAGGTTCTCTTTCCACAGCGAACGCTGCTACGTCCTGATACAGCAAAGCCTCTAAGACAAGAGCATGGCTACAGGCTTTAATGACATCCACGCTGCCTGCTTGTTGGTGTAGAACCACAGAGACTGTCCCTACGGAAAGCAAGAAGGGACAAGGGAGTTAAAGAATGCCGAGATGTCAGACACGCACAGTCCCATGAGCTACTGGAATCCCTGCCTGTACTCCGTTCTTCTTTTCTTGTCATTTATTTAAGCATTTTCACTCCATTTTTCTCCCCGATGGGACCCGAAAAGCTTACAAAATACAAAAATACAATTTCAACTAACAAAAGCAAACATCATATACACCCACTTTTAACCACCCACCATGTTGGTGATGTTCACTTAACAAAAGCTTGGATCCATAACCTCCCTCTTCTATACGAATCTGCCACATACTCACCTGTTGCTTGTTCGAAGAATATTAAGTAGTTGGAAGAGTTCCCCTCAAGAGCTTTCTGGAAGTCAGCAGTGCTGGTGGGAATTGGAGGAAATATTAATTCCAAAAGTTAAGGAGGTGCTTCAGAATTGGAGAATTGTGGGGCAAGGAGAGGAAAAAGGCTGACAAGACTGCCAGCCGGAAGGAACTTAACCAGAAAAAGTTAGCCTCTGGAACGCCTCTGCACAAATGGAGTATTTTGGCAGATGGGAATTCTAAGCGAGCAAAGATTGCATCTGGAACATGCCCCTTGGTAGAAATAATATGTAATTTATTTCCTTTCCTTTCCAGTTGCGTTGCCCAAAGCAGTTTCTAATGAAAAACTGAGACAGTTATTTATTTATTTTAAACCATTTGTATGCCGCCTTTCTACCCAAATAGGGCCCCCAAGATGCTGATGCACCTAATTAACAAAGACTATTGTTTTGAGCTGTTGATCATATTGACTTGCACTGTAAAATCTGCCTTGAATCTCGGTGAGAAAGGCAGACTAAAAATAAGATAAATAAACATACATAAAATTATTAGATTGGAGGCTGAGGGGAATTCAATAGACGTTACTCACCTGGACACCACAGTGTGTAGCGGAGCCCCCAGGGTAAGCTTCAGTTGCTGACGGAACCCTGATGGAGAGAAATCAAGTTGCAGAAGCACGCAACAGATAAGAAAGCCCAGCAGTTCATGAGGCCCAGCAGTTCTCCCATTCTTGGAAGCAAACCCTTGATTACCTAACAACAGAGGCTCCTTGGGGTTGGCCAGAGCAGGGCCTGGCACTTTCCCCCATCGCAAGAAATGGTGCAAGACAAGACGCAGCCGGGCCCGGTTGAGAGTCTCCATGCAGACAGCCCGCACGGCCCGATAGTTGGCATAGAGATGCAAGAGGGTGAAGAGACCATAGAAGGAGTAAGTGAGGCTGAAGGGGGGAAAGCATAGGAATTAAGAGAAAGGACTGGCTTCAGCAAGCCTTTCTCACTTTCTCTTCATCCTTGCAAATCTGACCTCCCCCAGTCCACTGGTGGGCCACGTAGAGACGAGTAGCATCACTTCACTCACTGGAGGTTGTCAGCCACAAGAGGAATGAGGAACAGACTGCAGAGAAGGCCAGCTAAGTTCACCAGCGTCTCCTGGGTAAACAAGGAAAACAAGTCAGGAGGGAGCAAGTCGCAGGATCTGAGAATTTTATGACTATGCCAAGGGTCAGCCGATTCAGGAGCAACTTCCCCTCTGCCAAGCCGAGCTCTCACCTGGCTTCCATCCTTGGCTGACACATCCGCCATGTTGTCCCGCCGGGCCTGGTGCATGGTAAGGGCTGCCCGAGTGGCGCCTCCAGCAACTCCCACAATGCACTGAAGCGGAAAGAGGCCAGGACAGGAAGAGGGATCAAAGGAGAAGAGAAACCTTGCGGACCATACACAAAGAGAGTTGTGTAATTAAAACTAAATATGAAGCATCACACCAAGCCCTTCATTCTCACCTCCCAGGAACTGGGACGGCTTCTGCCACCAGTGCCTTTCCAGGAGTAACAGCAAAGCTTCTTTCTCAATAACTCGCACAAAGAGTTATGCCCACCTACCCTCAAGCCCCATCCTTTCGCCTTTCCCAGCTGCCGCAATATCTCACTAAACCAATTCCCATCCTCCTCCGTAGGATGCCTTTTTATACCTTAAAAAAACCACTGATGCACACAATGAGAGTAAAGCATGCTGGGAATGCAGGTGCCATGATCTCCATTAAGATGGCAACATCGTTGAGTGCATCTGCGAAGAGCCTAAGTGTAGAGAGGGTCAGAGGGCAAAGGTCAACTGGCTGGGATCAAAGGGCAAAATAGGTACCCCTAAATGTTCAACCGTATTTTGCAGTACGCGTACAGACTGGGGATAATGTACTAAATGTGCATCTAATGTTGGGAATTAAACCTATAACTTGGGGTTAAAACTTTTACCTCCATTGTTTGGCATCACAGTCCAGTTTGCTCCTGGGAGAGAAAGCAAAGAAAGACATTTGAAGATCCAAGTCAAAGCTCCAACAGCCGCCCATATTTCCCCACTCCAACTATATAAATGTGGCTGGGTAGGGAAGCAGGACTCACCCCTTGCTCCATGCAAAAAGAATTCGCCCCAGCATTCCTGTCCCATCTGTAATGGAAGGGATGGGGCAAACATGAGACAGTGTTGTGCAGTGGTTACAATCTGGGAGAGCTGGGTTCAAATCCCCACATTGACATGGAGTGTAGTGGGTGACCTCGAGCCAGTCTCTCAGCTTGCCCCACCTCACAAGGCTGTTATGAGGATGAAACAGAGGGCCAGAACCACAAATTCCGCACTGAGCTCCATGGACAAAGTAGAGAAGACAGAAAGAGAAAGACATCACACGGGAGCAATGATCTCTGGTGGGACAGAACTTTAAGGGCATACCTTCAACAAGCAAGTATCCAGATGTGGTTGGGTGGGGGAAAGGTTGAAGAGGGAACAAGGAACAAGCTGGGTGGGGTCGAAAAATGAAAAACAAAGGATGACATTGGAAATGGTCATCTTGGGAGAGTGAATCTGGGTCCAAATCTGTGGGGAAAAGGACTACTTGCGCATGACATACACATGTATGTGCTATTTTTTTTTTAGTACACTTAAGCTTAATTAGCATTTGAAGGAAATTAACAAATGCCCAGCCATCTATGACTCCTCAGTGCCTATCTAATGTATGTTTACAAACATACTGTCTCTATTGCACATTCATACATTTGCCTCATAAGCAGCTCTTGAATTCTGACGAGAGGCAATGAAAGTTTTGAGGCGGCATCAGATTTAAGGACACAAGAAAGAAGTTACATCAGGCGATGAACTTCTGGAGTTCTTATGTGGGGGTGGAAAGCAGGAAGATCTCCATGGGGGTGGGGTTTCAGATGAAGGAACTCTTTGAAGGGGGATCTATGAGCCAAAACACACGTTACAAAGACAAGTTCTAGAGTTCCTTGCTTCCTCAGCACTTGCAGGCTTAATTCACAGCAGGACCACAATGTGCCAGGAGAAGGTACTTAAGGCCCCCCCATTGTTTTCCAGACCTGAAACAGCCCCAAGGAACCACTATTTGTCTTTTTGGGGAAACCTATATGTAGTGACGACCTTGTGATTTCGTTAAGGCTAGGGTGTGGCAGTAAAAGAGGAAGTCTGAAGCTATGGAATTTTGTAGTACTTAAAAAAGCTAATCTCTTGGGACCTGGAAATGAATGTAGGCGTTTCCGGCAAGCAAGTCAAGGATTACTATCTATAAGGATGCTTGGGCACAGCAGGACCCACCTTTCAGTATCCAAGTGACAGTAGCAGCTGTGACGGTTGAAGTCTCGTCTCCAACTCCCACCCCTTTCAGCACAGCCTGGGTGGCCAAAGTTCCTGTGATGCTACTAGCAAAGGCCTGAGTTGGGGAGGGGGAAAGAAAGAGGGAGAATTAGGGCAGAGTACAGAGGAATGGTGTTCAAAAATCACAGAGAAGGAAGAGAGATTCTGTCCCAGTTAACCAATAGCTGCTGACCTAGATGGCCCAGGCTAACTCAGTCTCATCAGATCTCGGAAGCTTAGCAAGGTATGCCCTACTACTTGGATCGGACATCACCAAGAGAGTCGCTATGCAGAGGCAGGCAATGGCAAACCACCTATATTTGTCTCTTGCCTTGAAAACCCTAGGAGATCACCACAATTTGCAATTTGACAGCGCTTTATATACACACACACAACCATCAGCTGTGGCTTTCTTTGACCATCCCTATCTGATCTTGAGCCAAGTCTCAAACAGTTCCACTCATGGCAGAGGCCTTCTTGGAGAACAATAAGCCCCCTGCACACCCTAAACAGAGAAGCAGAGGAGAGGACCAGTTCTGAACCAGAAGGGAAAAGTCTCACATAATGGGTTGGACAGCCACCTCCTTCTCGTCTCACCTGCACAGTGTCCCAGGTCTGGTAGGCAAGATAATCCGGGCTTACACTTTCAGGATAACCCTGAGGTAGGAAGACTGACTGTGAAAGAGAGGAAGAGAGAGAAATTAACTGTATTTGGCATCAACAAGAACCCATCTCTCTCCCAGGATGCCACATCGTTACCAACAACTTCCAAACAGCTCCACAGGATGACTCAAAGACTGGTGGTCACTCCAGCTTTTTCCACTCATTAATTATTAAGATTGAAATTGGTCTTATTAAAAATAAAAAGCAACTCAATAGCAGAAATGGATTAGGTGCCTACTCAACAAATAAAAAATATATTAAAAGGTGGCATGCTATCAAAGCAGCCAGCCAGACTTTTTTAGAAAGAAAGAAAGGAGACATGCAAGAAGAAAAAGGGATAATGGGATGCAATTTTTAAAATGTTTCTTTTTTTTAAGTATTATTTTTCATACTGCAGTGGTATATCAACTGTAACCCACTGCCCACCCATCAGTATAAACATTTAAAAGATAGACAGCAGTGTAGAAATTATGCACATATAAATCAATAAAGATGATCTATGCTAACGAAAGACATCAGTAACCTTCAGGCACCTCTTTGAAAGAGCAGCCAGTGGCTCACCATGAAGACATCCCGCAGTGAACGGTATGCCTGATGTTCAGGTCTTACTGGGACACATCTCAGATTCCCATCAGGCAAATGATGGTAATGCTGGGCTCTGCGGGAACCATAGCTTTCTGTACAAAGTGGCGGGGTCCCGAATTCAGTCATGGCTGAAGCAGCACCTGAACTTTTACAAGATGCACATTATTAATCAATTGCCATCTTTACCCTAGAGAAACAAATATGGGAACCCAGGGTGATGGGCTCTCTTGTATTAGAACCATCATATATTATGTATGCACACTATTTTTTTAAATATCAACAATGAAAGTAAGTGGATTTCTAAGGCAGCAGTTTTTAAAATTCTTTTCTTTCAGGAAACCCATCTTTTTTTCCTGTCATCTGCTACAGGGAGCATCTCAAGGTCCTGACAGGGAGCCCTGCGTGTAATAATCCCACCCTGAACATGAGGAATGTCTCAGAGGAGCATACTACCAGGGCCGTTTCCACATGGCTTACCTGAAGCCGGGCCATGGCGCAATGTTGCAGATCATGCTGGGGAACACGTGAAATATCGCATTTTCTCACGCAAGTTTTGCGCGATGTTGCGCAAAACTCACGCGAGATAACGTGATATTTCGCGTTTTCCCCAGCATGATCCGCAACGTTGCGCCATGGCCCGGCTTCAGGTAAGCCGTGTGGAAACGGCCCAGCTCACACAGGATGCCTGGACTTGTTGGGCTTAGTTGTTGCTCCATGCAAATTTAGCACACACTCCAGAAGATTAGTAATTCAGGCCATCAGTAGTTTTGGGTTACATTTTTACTTATATTATTTATAATCTGCCTCACTCACTGAGACTCAAGGAGGATTGCTAAAAAGCATATCTGAGCTGCTGCTTTCTGATTTATTTATTTGATTTATACCCCGCCCTCCCCACAAATAGGCTCAGGGCGGCTAAGAACATTCAAAAAATACATTAAAAGTCACAAAACCATAAAATCAATAATAATTTTTAAAGGGTCATTAAAATAGTCCAGGAGCAGGCTATTTAAACAAATTTTGGGAGTCCGTATATGGTCATAGCAGATGGCCAAGGGCAGCCCCAGAAAAAGTGGTGGTCTTAGATGGAAGGAGGACACCCACTGATGGAGTTATGGCTGCAGAACATGGTGAGAAAGGATGGCAGTGAACGCCAGAAAGAGCCCTGTGGCGCAGAGTGGTAAGCTGCAGTAGTGCAGTCCAAGCTCTGCTCACGACCTGAGTTTGATCCCGGTGGAAGCTGGGTTCAGGTAGCTGGCTCAAGGTTGACTCAGCCTTCCATCCTTCCGAGGTCGGTAAAATGAGTACCCAGGTTCCTGGGGGTAAAGTGTAGATGACTCGGAAAGGCAATGGCAAACCACCCTGTAAAAAGTCTGCCAAGAAAATGTCATGATGTGATGTCCCCCCATGGGTCAGTAATGACTTGGTGCTTGCACAGGGGACTACCTTTACCTTTACTAGATGGAAGGAGGACACCCACTGATGGGGTTATGGCTGCAGAGCATGGTGAGAAAGGATGGCAGTGAACGCCAGAACTGTGCTGACAGAACTGTTTCTCCTACAACTTTCTTGAGCTGCTTGCAAGAATTCCCTACACAAAAGAACCCACATATATTCAGCATGAAAAACTCAGACAACAAAATGTGTATATTTCTTCCTGAAGTAGAGTTCTGTACAGCTCAAAACTTTGCTACCTCACCCTCACAGTAAGACAGCTGAACTGTTTCAGATGCTATTTGCTTATGCAAAAATCACATTCAAAATGGTCCACATATTTTATTTATTTATTTGTTTGTTGTCCACCTTTCTTACTGAGACTCAAGGTGGATTACACAGTGTGAGTCAGTACAGTTGATTTCAAAGCTATTTCAATAAACAATGTAATGGGTTATATCAATGCAATTTGCAAATATTTAAAACTAGCAAAAATCCAATACAGAGTTGAAGAAATGCTAAAACTGAGCATAAGCAATTCTAAGACTGACATATTAAACATAGTAACCATCCAGTAGGTCATACTTACAGCAATAGACAGCACATAGCAGTAAAGTCTATACTCATCCCTTTATTAATGCATCTCTTTGAGACCACTTCCTTAGTAAAAAAAGTCCTCTTGAATAATTCAGTTTTGCATTGTTTGTGGAAAGCCAGGATTAGTGGGACCTTTCCTGACTTCTTCAGGTAGACTGTCCCATAAGGCTGGGACCACCACAGTGAAAGCACACATATGGACAACTGTTGATTTTGCCCCTGTGCAAGGTGACACCTGCAGAAGGCCCTGTTCAGATCAGTAAAACTGCAGAAGTGGAATGTAGAAAGAAAGCTGGTCCCATAGATATGATGGACCACAGCTGTGAAAAGCTTTGCATGCGATAACCAACACCTTGGTAGCTGATAGGCAGCCAATGGAGTGACTGCAAAATGGAGTGATATTCATGCTCCTTCTAGCTCCCAATGATAATCGAGCTACAGCATTCTGCACCAACTGGATTCTTCAAGTTAACTTAGAAGGGAGACCTATGTACAGTGCATTACAGTAGTCAAGTCTCGATGTTACCATGGCATGGATCCAGGTGGCCAGATCAGCCATGTTGAGATAGGGGGCCATCTTCCAAGCTATACCGTTTGTAGAAGTCTTTTTTTTTGCAGCTGCCTTAACTTGCTTTTCTAGCTAATACAGAAACTACCCAAGAGGATCACACTTAAAGCAACAGACAGTACACAGTAGTAAAGTCTATAGTCCTTATCCCTTTACTGACGCATCCCTTTAAGATCACTTCCTTACTAGTACAGCCCTCCGATCTCAGTAAAAAGCCCTCCTGAATACTTCTACGCGCTGCAAACAGAAAGACAACCCAAGCACTCAACATTCCCCTCATATAATCCAACAACAGCAATGCACACAACCTTCCAGTTAAGCACGACTGATGCACTCGAAAAGGCAGGTTTTCAGACGGCAGTTGCTAACTGCAAAGCACACGCCGTTACAAGAATACCTGCGCAATGTGCCTCGGCTCAGTCCCTTTTTCAGGCGGACAACATAACACGCCCCTCGCCCCTGAGCAGACCAGCGCCTGGTTCTGACAACTCGTCCAGTGTTTTCGAATTATACTTTGCCAAGTGGCAGATCCCCATTGTTTCCTTTTGGCATGGAAAGAGCTTCGGGGGATGCTGGGAAAGTAGCAATGGACTATGGGGGTTGTAGTTCTTCATTCAAAGATGCTTTCCTAGCCGCTGTTCTACAAGTCCTCCTTCACGCTTAGTCTCCCCCCCCACCAAAAATACGTTTTTCTTGCAAACATATGTATTACTTACTTCACTAGGTCTCTGCCCGCGTAATTTGTTTTTATGTGGTTTATTTACTTTTATTTTTTATTTTTCTATACTCGAGGAAATAGATCAATATGGGTAGCTGTGTAAACCTGTCTGTAGCAGTGGAAAAGAGCAATAGTCCAGTAGCACCTATAAGACTAATAAAATTAGTGGTAGGGTATGTTAGTCTTATAGGGTTTGTTAGTCTTAGGGTTAGTCTTAGGGTTTGTTAGTCTTATAGGTGCTACTGGACTATACTCAAGGAAGATTACAAAATGTTTAAAACTACAGTACAATAAAAACTGTGTAATACTTTTTAACCATCAAAAATATGTCTAACGTTTTCTATCCATTCTGTAATGTCACATAAAGATTTACTCTTCCAGTACTTAACATTTTGCAACAAGATAGAAACGTTTGAAACTTGTGTGTAAACTTTTTGAATAATTTAGAGAGTAATAAAGATATTGAAATTAGTATTTATATTAATATGTTTTCTGTATTGTGTTCTCTTTTCAGTTTAATACTTATTCATTAATATTTTAATATAGTACATCCAACAATGCAATAAAATAATGCAATAATTCAGTAAAGACAGGTATAATATATACAACAAACCATGTAACTTAAAATTGCCTAATTTAACAAGCATTAAAACTACAACTCTGTTCCTTTTATAAAAATGCTTTCCTGAATAAATCCATTTTGCACATTCTGTGGGACTTTATATCCAAGTTTTTGCGAGAGCAATACAACTGCTGCTCTTGATTTCAGTAGGACTTACTGCCACACCATTATGTTTAGGATTGCCTTAATATGAGACAAAATTAATCAGACCCAGTACTCTTAAACCCAACTTCCAAAATGCTAGCCCATATGAAGCAGGACTCAATTTGTTTCAGAATAGCACAACTGCACTGCACACATTTCTAGTCTTCGAGACTGCCAATATACATTTATAGTGTTACCAAAATGCTGGTGGAACTTTTAACAATTGTTAAGGGAGGAGGGAGGATGTCTGAACTATTTGGCAGTGTGGAGTACAACTGTAATCCGTATACTACCAGTACATGTTAAAATATTATCTACTTCATTTATACCCCTCCTTTATCCTCAATGGGGATTCAAAGCCGCTTACATCATTCTCCTGCTCCTGACATTTTATCCTCACAACAACCCTGTGAGGTAGGTTAGGCTGAGTGTGCGTGATAGGACCAGCAAGATTCTTTCCTAAGAGTTTTTTTAAGTTATTCCCCCCTTTAAAAAATTGCACAGCCACACCTTAAGGCTCAGCAAGACCTGACCCCAAAGCATCTCTTGGTGGGCTACTACGGTCGTTTTTCCTTCTCCGACTTCTTCCGCTGTAGGAACCAGGAGAAAAGCACAGTTGTCAGCCCGGCCCCACTGCACTGCACTGTCAACAGGCTGTATGGGAAATGTAGTTCTGCAGCTGTCTCTATTTCCATAAGGAAAGAGGACGGGAAGGTTTCTCATCGTGAAACCATGCCTTGAAAACAACAGAGAGGGATAAGGCCCCCGTGGCCTGGAAGTCACTTGTAAATCTGGGACATCTCCAACCACCACCTGGAGGTTGACAACTATATCTGAGAAGGAAGATGTTTAAAAAGCAGGCACAGAACTTGCTCTAGTGCCCCTGGCACTTCTTGTTAACATGGCATTCTGCTAGTGGCGCATTTCACTGTGCCTCTTAGTAGGATCTGCAGTAAGTGCAATTGCAGGACACGGAGAGCTGGTGAATCTCTCTTGTAGGGTCTGGTGTGATCCAGAGTGAAAGTGGAGACAAGGTCACCCCCTGAGGATAAGAAAGCACTTATCTCAAAGGTGATCCACCCACCCACCATCCTGTGTCTCGTCACTCCAGGAGTCTCAGCTGGAACTTGTGAAAAGCACTGAATTGAAGATGAAGGATGGAGAGTGGTAGAGATCCATGATCTGGCATTCATTCTTGGAGAGTTAACACATTCCACAGGAGGTCCAAAGAAAATGAAGTTTGGCTGCTATTTTCTGTCTGCATAATAGGGGGGAAAATCTATACTTTGAAACTGTTCAGATCTTAATACATAATTTGCCTGCAGATATTGAGGAAGATTTAGATTCATTGAGGTGCTTCTTTTCATGGACAGCTGGGTGCCCACATTCAAATGTGTTGCTGATCTCAGCTACTGAAATGTCCACAAAGCAAGCCTCAAAAACGTGTCAGCAGAAATAAAAACTTTTAAAATGTTATTCCTTTTTTTTTTTTTTAGTTTTCGTAGTCTTTGTGGCAACTATTGTATTCTTAAAATGTTCCGACCTTCCTCGGGGCTACCCAGCCCCTTGTTTTGTTCGCTTGTATTGACACTCTGCTTCAACACAATCCACTGGAGGCCCTGCTGGCGCAGCAGGTTCTTCCTTCCCACTTCCAGACTTTGTCTTAATCTCTACCTATTATAAGCATTTTTAAGAAGAGCAGCCCTGGCTGGATCAGAAGAGTTTCCTATCTAATCCATCATCCTGTTTCATACAATGGCCAACCAGATGCCCACAGGCCATAGAGGCCAGGGCCTCGCCTGGATATTGCCTTCGAACACTGACATTCCGAGGTCTGCTCTCTCTGGATGCGGAGGTTCCTTTCAGTCATTGAGGCTAGTCGCCCTCTCCCTCACTCGGTCTAATCCCATTTTGAAGCCATCTACGCTCATATAGCTGTCACTATGGCCACTGGCAGTGAATTCCACAATTCAATTATTCCTGAAATAAAAATATTTGCTTTTTTCTATCTTGAATCTGTTGCCCATCAATTTGAGCGCTCCCAAGTTCTACTACTGTAGATCTTTATCCACTTTTACCACCCCGTGCATTAATTTTATAAATCTCTCTCTCTGTCGTCTTTTTTTCTGAATGAAAAAGTCCCAGACCGCTTCACCTTTCCTCACAGGCTCCTTCCCTTTCAGATTCAAGAACTTAGTACTTGAATTTATAGTTCATCTCTTATTTCTCTAAGGCTTAAGTCTGCCTAATGGGAAAACGACTGATGCCATTCCCCAGATGTTGGATAACCCGTAGAAAACAGCAGGGAATAGTTCCTTCCTTGCACCGGCCTGTCCTACATTTCCCCCCTGCTTCTCCCTCAATGAGCAGGTCACCTTAGGACCCATGTTTGCACCACACACCCCACAGCAGGCAAGACACAAATCTGGATACTCTTGAGCACTGAACTTGCAGGACTAGAGGCCCCCCCCCCCAGACCTAAGACCTAGACCCCCTTTTACCTTCACCCCATCTTCTGCTCAGCTATGGCTCTGTCAGACCCTTTCTAAGCACACGATCTTACACTGCTTTCATGCCAGATCCTTATGCATCTCTTCTCACTAAGCACCCACTGCTATGCCTATGCGAGATTCATGACATCCTTCAGGAATTTCCCACTCTGTGGCCCCTCTGACCCTCAAGATCCCACTGCCAACCCTGCCCAGAGAAAATGTGGACACAAACATGAGATACACAGAGGGATCTCACAGGAGTAGACCACCTCCCAAGTTTTACTTTCAAAAAATTCCCACACAGAACATATAAAAAAGAAAAGAAATGCCCCTCTTCTGCAACAGGAAACATTTAATCTGCATGACTGCTGCCAGCAGCCAGTGGTTGAGAATCATGTTTCATAAAAGTTTCCAAAATGGTAGAAGAAAAAAAAAAGATTTGGAGGCAATTTGGGGCGGGGGGGGGGGTCTGCCTGGGAAAAGTCAAAAAGGAGAATGAGAGAGTAAATTCTCTAGATACAGGGAGGGGGATCCAGCGACACCCAATGGGAACCCAGTCAGAAGACCCAGGAGCAGAGAGGCCAAGCAGACGGCAATAAGGGACGGGCGAGAAGTAGCCAGAGAGAAGGTCTCCACACCCTCAAGGAAACCCTGGAAAATGGTGTTTTAACTCTGGATGGATCCACGGAACTGGGAGAGAGGGGGAGTGGCGATTGGTTTTGTGTGAATCCCAGGCAGGTGTTTCTAAGGTAAGATCCAAGCAGGCACGAACAGGTCCAAGGCGCTCAGCTGATGTAGATGCGGTGAAAGTCGTTGGCACCGAAGGCCGCATTGCACTTGGGGCATTTCCGCTGGCGGGTGTCGTAGCGTGTCTTGACACACTCGAAGCAGAAGACGTGGAAGCACTTGGTGAGGACGGCGTCCTTCTTGCGCGTGTTGCAGCAGGGGCAGGTCAGCTTGGCCTGGGAATGGGGACAGAAAAGGAGGGTGATGCTGCACTTCCTGGCTCACCTTTCCCAGGCAAGGTTCCACCAGGGGCAGCAGCATTTCTCTTCCTCCTCCACTTACCTTGTATTCCTTGATCTCCTCCTGCAAGATCTCGTCGGCATCTGCATAAACCTCCACCTTCCGCTGCTTCTCCAGCTTGCGCCGTAGGCGGGAAATGTCCTCCTAGGGAGGAAATACACATCAATGGGACCAAAAGGAGAAAAAGAGTGCATAGCAGGCAGAAGGCAGAAACCCCAATTTTACAAAACTCTTTTAAAAAAAAGCATCAGAGCTGACCAACACACCTGCCCAGCAGAAGGCATTCCTGCTCCGTACCTGAGCTCTCTTGAGGTTGAAAGACTCCTTCTCCTTGGCTGCTCGGTTCTCGGCCACACAGGTCTGGATCTCCTTCAGCTTACACTGCACATGCTCCAGCTGCACTTTCAGATCCTCCGCCAACTGGGCAGCTTCCACCGCCTGCAAGGAGAACATCACAGATAAGAAACGTCTTTTGGTGACAGCTATCTGCTGCAAGCAGCCCCAACAACATCCATCAACAGGAATCCCGTTTCTAGGCTTGGGTACATTCCACCATTATGCACAGAGGCCAAAATGAAGGCACAGGGCCTGCCAGTCTCGAAATCTCAGCTTTTGTTTTTTTAAAAACAAGTTTCTAGCGCTTAAGGCGGAGCAGTCTAGCTGGAACATGTCTGGCTATTGCCCGGAAATGTGTCAGGGGCTGGATGGACTAAAGAGGAGAACCAGTGAACCACATGGTACACATAAAGCTGCCCTCTGCTGAATCAGACCCTTGGGCAATCAAGGCCACTGTGCTCTGCTCAGTCCGGCGGCAGCTTTTCAGGGTCTCATGCGGAGGTCTTCCCCATCACCTACCACCTGATCTTTTCACCAACTGGAGATGCCTGGGGTTGAGCCTGGGACCTTCTGCATGCCAGACAGATGCTCTACCACTGAGCCATGGCCCCTTCCCCAAACTCCAGAGCCTTGCCTATCTATTAGCCCTCGCCTAATAAACAGAAACAGAAAAGCATCACAATTACGCAAGTGTTTTCATTCTGCAAAAAGGATATAGGCTGCAGGATTTAGATTCTCCAGGGACAAAAACTTTGTCACCACTGTGAAGATTTCTTTCCAAAGCACGAGCACCAGCTGCCCCCCCCCCCCCCGCCGGTTTCTCTTTCCGCTCGCTCCCAGACTCAGGCCGTCCTCCTCACCTTCCTCTTGTTGAGCTCCAGGGCCTGGCTGCGCAACGTCAGCTCCTTCTCCACGGTGCCGAGATTCCCCTGCAGGACGCGTTCTTTCTCCTCCAGCTTCTGCACCACCAACAGCTGGGTGTCCACCTGGCAAATAAACCAAAGTGAACGGGGTGGGGCAGAGCGCAGCACACCATCCCTTGCCGCTGCCACTACCTCCCTCTCCTCCTGCTGAAGCCCCACAAGCCCAGCAGGGGGAGAGAGGAGCCTGCTGACTCACCTGGGACTTGAGGGCCAGCACCTGCTCAGCCAGCTCGTCCTTCTCTTCCCGCAGCAGCTTGTGAATCTGGTTGGACTTGATGCGCTCCGACATCAGCTTAAAGTTGGCATCATCCTTTTCGCGGAGTTGCAGGTTCAGCCGCGTGTTCTGCTCCTGCATGTCTTCGAAGGCCTGGCCTGTCACATCCATCTCGGACAGCAGAGCCTCCTCCTCCTGCCCCACAGAGAAAACAGAGTAAAAATGGCCACCCCCAAACCCTGCTATGGAGTTCTCTCTTCCCTAGCTAGCCCTTGTTAGCCTAAGCCCCCCAGTCTCACAAAAGTGAGAGCAAAAAGGCCTACAGGTAATGCACCGGATGAGCTGCCTGCCGGGCTCCAGCCAGACAGCCCAAAATGTTCAGCATCTTCACAGCTGTGGATGTTGCTCCCCACGAGGCCGACTAAGTCCCTTCTGCGTGGCCACAGACAGGCTGGGGCAACCTCCAAGCCAGAGTAAACACTCAAGCTGCACCCATGCTTCCTCCCACACGGATTACCTGCTTTGTTGCTGCCAGCTTTTTCTGCAGATGCTCAATTTGCTCCTCTGCCAACTTGATCTTCCGCAAGGCATCCTCATCAGCCATCTTCTTGCTTTCTTTCTTCTCCTTCTCCTCCAGTTCGCGGATCCGCACCCGCAGCTCCTCCACCTGCCAATAAGATTGAGTCGAAGAGAATTACAGAGGGCTCCTGAAATTCTTGCCTCCTGCCGTGGTTTAGTAAGATCCCATCGCAAATAACACAGTAAATTTAAAATACCTTAATTAATTATATATAATTGAGTTTTTAAACATGGGTAAAATCTTCTCTTGGGAGCTTGCCTTGTGCCGGGCAGCTGTGAATCACGCAGAACCTCTAGTTGCACTTTCTTGCTCTGAACCAGTATGTTGGTACACCATTATCGCCACAATCAACTGTACAAAACTAAAGCAGGCTCTCACTGCACTAACCACTTGGCTGAAAACTCCAGGCAGAAGCAGGGGAGATACTTAAGCCCAAATAATGTTTAGGTGTGGCTGTCGAGAAGGAACGTAGCCTGGGAAGGTCAGCTATCTTGTGCACTGAGACACATGCCTCACCTCTGCCTTGGTTTTCTTCTCCGCCGCCATCAGCTGCACTTTGTCCCGCTGCTCTTTGGGGGCCGACTTGTACATGTCTAAGAGGAGCTTCATCTCCTTCTGGCTCTCTTGGGCCTTCCTGAGGAAGCAAGGAGCAGCGTAAAAGCCGAGGTCACACCCCAAAGCACCCGAGTCTGCCCAGCAATCGGCCACGGTTGTTTTAAATGCCCATGAAATTTCTAGGGGTTTTCTCCTTCCTCACTTATGAATATATTATATACTGACTTTATTTCGTCGTTCTCCACTCGTGAAATGTGGATGTACTGCATTATCCACTGTACATACTATGCATCCATTGCATGTATTCCCTGTGGCATATAGGGATTCTTCTGTTCCTGGGAGTCTCAGCAGTGGCAAAGACACATCATGGAAAAGACTCCCTAGCCTCAAGCAACCCCAGTGCTCACCAACACTTTTATGCTTATCACCCTCAAGTCATAATCTCCCTGCCCCTTCGATTCACACAGTCCAGCCCTCCAACATTTTCTCCCTCCTCCTCAATCTCCAATCGCCACTTAAACCTTCCACCCCACAACCCCTTCCCCTTGACACTCCATGGCTCTCACTTCAGCTCGATCCTCAGCTGTTTGAGAAGATCCGAATCCTTTTTCTTGCCATCGTCTCCACCACCCTTCTGTTTGTCCCGATCCCGAGAGGAGGATGAGGAGGATGAGGATGAAGACGAAGAGGTCTCTTTGTCCCGGTCCCGTGACCTCTCGCGGTCCCCACTCCGATCTCCGCCACGTGCCTTGGATCGCTCAGGTTCCTTGACTCGGGGAGGTGGGGGTGGCTGTGGGGTGGGTGGTTGGGGGGCAGGTGGTTCTTCTTCCTCCTTTTTCACCACCTCGTGCACCCCAGGTGGCTGAGGGGTCACCATCTCCTCCTTTGGCTCCTTCTTTATTTGCACTTCTTTGAGCTCCCTCTTTACTTCAGGGGGCATTGATCCCTCTTCCTCTTTCACCACAACTATGCCTGGGGTTCCTGCCTGTCCTGTAGGGTCTTCGCCCCCTGACAGAGGGGGAGCTGCCATGGAGCCAGAGAGAAAGCCACTCTGCTGCATTCGGACCTGAAGGGAAGGAATGCATTACAGGGCAAGGTGTAAGACTCCACTAGAACACTTGGAACTGTTTATTATTCTAACATCTGCCTCCCGCCTTCCCACTGATGTGCCCAAGACAGCTTACCAAAGTATTAAAAACACTCGACAGCACAGTCAGCCTATACTTACAAAGTTCAAAAAGGTAACAGCAGCTTTTACAAAGACCAGTGTGTGGATATGTTTGCTAGGCTTGCCAAACAGCTGCATGAGCAGAGGATGAGCTGCCTTCACTTGTACCCTAGCCAACAAAAGACACCTTGGTGAAATGACAGGATGTGAGTCCAGTGGCACCTTGAGACCAACAAGATTTTCAGAGTGTAAGCTTTTGAGATTCAGGACTCCCTTCTTCAGACACAAGCAGGAATGGTGATCCCTGAGTCTTTTGGCCGGGATATAAAGGCTCAAGGACCACCATTCTAAAGAAGGGAGCCCTGACTCTCGAAAACTAACACTCTGAAAATCTTGTTGGTCTCAAGGTGCCACTGGACTCTAATCCTGCTGTTCCACTGCAGAACAACACAGCTACCCACCTAAAACTATTCTCATGGTGAAAGAAAAAAGGTGAATGCCATCTGCACAGTGGCATTCTTGGTTTCAGAGACTATTGGAGAAAATTTGTCCATGGGCAGAGAACAGGGGGTCAGTTAACAATACTGGACCAATCAGCTGCCTAGCTTAACAAACCTAGACCACTTGCAGAGGCTTACATCCATAGTAGGAGGGGGAAGAACTGGCAACCAAATTATTTTCAGAACTTTCAGAATCAGTGCGGTGTCCTGGGTAGAATATCAGTCTGTGGTCCAAGTTGTTCTGGGTT
Source organism: Eublepharis macularius (assembly GCF_028583425.1). Lineage (NCBI taxonomy): Eukaryota > Metazoa > Chordata > Lepidosauria > Squamata > Eublepharidae > Eublepharis > Eublepharis macularius. Next base: position 64,337,942 of record NC_072801.1, on the reverse strand, counting down.
CAAATCTCCATTCACAATGAAGCTAATCGGGCCAGCTGCTCACACTCTCTCCTTTTTTCGTTAATTTGGCATATCCATAACAACTGTTATTGGCCCTCCTCACTGACTTTGGTGCTGTAAGTTTATATATTTAATTATTTTATATATACTTTATTTTAAAATACTGTGCTTAATGTTGAATTTTCTTAACGTTTTGACATTCGCTGCCTTGGGGACCCTATTTGGGTGGAAAGGCAGCATAGAAATGTTTAAATAACTTACTTCAGAGGGAAGCAGTAGTAACGCTTGTACCGTGCCATGGGTTCCCTGACCCTTCCACATCAGCAGCTCACATGAAACCACCTTCTACCACATCAGACCATTAGAATCTCTCAAGGTCCTGTCTGCTCTGACTGGCAGTTGCTCTCCAGAGGATCAGGCCAAGATCCTTCATATCACCTCCCACTAGATCCTTTTTTAAACTTGAAGATGATAAGGATTGACTGGGGGAGGTCCTTTGGGATGCAAGGCGGACGCCCTGCCCCAAAGCCACAGCTCCTCCACTCACCTTGTTGATCTCTGCCTGCACCTCTCGGAGCTTGCGTTTATAGCGCTGCACATCGCCCTTCAGCTGGTGGTTATGGTTCTGGAGGCTGCTGATGAGGTGCCGCATCTCTCGGTTGATGGGCCCTGAGAGCAAAAGGGGAGGACAGAGAATGAGGAGAGAAGGCTGCTTTGAAAGGAACTGTGAATGGATGAAGGGCACTGCGGTCAAACAAGCACAGGAGCGTTACACTCGATTCACTGAAGAATTGATTAAATCAGCACATTTCATGTCAACAGAAGAAAAGTTCTGAAGGAGGTAAAAAAGCACCCATTTTCAAATGATATTCACACCATGTTGTGACAGGGACCATTTTCGAAAGAGAGCTTCTCCAGGGTGAAAGACAAGAACAAATAAGAAGGGCTCTTCCAGTGTGCATTTTTAAAAAGAACTTGCATTAAAAATGAACAAGTTTTTCTTTAAAAAGACCAAACCAACCTGCTGTATAAGTAACTGGGACATCTTTTCAACTGGCCACAAGGGGTTTGCTTTGTTTTTAACGGATGGATTTAGAAGGTGGGAAGTTTCAAGAGGACTGCCCTCCCCACAGTGGGTAGGCCTGGAGGATAACAGTCACCTGAAACATGTGGGGGGGAAGGAAATGAATGGAGCCCATAGAGGCAGCCACAGTTTCCCTTGGTCATGGAAATAAGCCTCCTGCACTGGGATTGGTCATGCCACACGAGCACGGATAGAATTCAGTGTATGATCTTCTGTCTGTCACACTAAATACACTTCCGTAATCACAGCACAGCAAGGACTAGCACTGAAGGGCAGCCAGTGGGGGATAAGCCCACTGCACAAGTTGCAAAGGTTTATTTACTTCGTACGCCCACCTTTTTCCCCAATGGGGACCCACAATGGCTTACATCATTCTCTCCACCAGTTTATCCTCACAACCATCCTGTGATGTACGTTAGGCTACGAGTATGTGACAAGGTCATCTAGCCAACTTCCATGGCAGAGCGGAGTCTCTGAGACCCTAGTCCAGCACTCTGACCACTCTGCCACACCGGCTCTCTCCAAATCGTACACAGACAAGGAGAAATCTTTATCCAGAGCAGTACGACCAAGAGGAGAAAAATTCAGTCTCACCTGCTTGCTCGTTGGCAGCCAAGTTCTGCTCAAATTCAATACGCAGCATTTCATACTCCTTGCGCACTTGAGCCAGTGTGTCCTCGAGCTGGATCACCTCTGTCCGCAACTTCTTCTGTAAGTTCAGCTCATCACTCTGTTGCCAGATGGGGGAGAAGGGGGAATCAGCACCAGCCACAAGGAACCGAAGCGCACATGAGAACACTGAAAGCACGGGTGCATTTGCATGCCTTTCTCAAAAGGGAGCATCACAATCCAACAATAAGCACCTGGATCATGTTTCAATCCTGAGCTGCTAAACTAAGAGAAAACTAAGAGGAGAGAGGAATGGACAGGATGGCATGTCCCTCTGCCCCAATCTAGCACACTGACACTCTTGCAGGCAGCAAAGGCCATCAATGTGCACGTACACCCCACTTGCCTCCTCTCCTCACCTCCATGTGCTCAATATGGCGCAGGTGGCTATTCTTGGTGGTGAGCAGAAGGGCACGGGCCTCATCCAGCTGTGTTTTCACCTGCAAGCTCTCATTGTACAGCAAAGAGAACTGAGACTGTAGCACTTTGTATTCCATCGTCTCCTTCACCGCCTCCTCGGGCAAGCTCCGCAGCGCCACCTGCAGGATAGGAACGGGAATAGTCACACCAGGGGAAGGAGAAGCAGCTTGTCTCTCAACCAGTAACGATTCTCGAGTCAGAGTCCTGCAACCAGCCCAGTGTGTTGTCAGAGAGTGCATGACACAAAAACCTTGCTGGAACCAAGCACGCCTGGATTTGATCAGTATCTGGTGGGTGGATGTCACAGGAAAACCAAATGTAAAAAGCAATAATGACACCATACCCTCAATCTCTGTTGTTCTTTTCAGTCTCATGCTATATCCCATACACTCTGACTAGAGTACAAAACCACAACCCACAGGGCTCAACAGTGCAATTCTAGGCACAGTAACTTCTGTCTCGGTCTCCTGAAATCAGTACGCTTAGACTTGATTTACTTGGCATGTACTGTCACAGCTTCAAATCTAGTGGAAAACCCAATGCAAGATTTGTGCCTAAATGGTGGCCTTTGAAGAAATAGATACATGGCACGCGCAAGTAATTAGGCACAACTTCCCTTCCCTTGCTTGTGCCTCTTTTTCAGACTGCAAGCCAGAGCAGCCTTTCATTAATTTTTATGTAAAGGGCTTAGATGGTGGAGTGTTTTTTTTTAATGCAGTGTATAATTATGAGGGAGCCGTTTGATCTAGCTTATGAATATGTATACTGACTGCCAATATCAGAGTATGGATAGCCAACTTGGAATCATTTCAAGAGGGAGAAAAATGGTGGGTGCACCTCCACCCCCCAAAAAAGAGTTTCATGCATTAACAGCATCGGAGGAGATGCAGAGAGCTCTTACCCTGCTCTCTCCTTCTTTCTAAATATTTGCCAGACATTTCAAGAGTCCCAAATTTTAAAGTTTCTTTCAGTGTTCGCACAAAGACTAGAAATGTCAGTCTCATTGAAAAGAAGAAGAACCTGGAGTTGAAACTCATAGGTGCCGAATGCAGATTACATAACACAAAAGACATTCCTGGCTATATCTACTTTCCCCCCTCCAACCTGGCACTGTTTTCACACCTATTCTGCAGCAGGCCCTTCGCTACCTTGAGCTTCTCATTGGTCCTGACAGCTTGCTGCATTTCCTGTTGCAGTTTCTCCAGCTCTGCCATGCGGCTGTTGGCAAGTTCTTGGTTCTCTTCCAGTTCTGCATTCAACATCTCAAACTGCAAGCCCAAAACCAAAAGAAAAGCTATTAGCAGGGCACTCCCGGCAAAGCAAAGAGACTCAAGGCCCATACCCCCAATGGAGCTCGGTACTCAGCACCCCTTTTTTTTCTCACTTACCTTCTGCATACTAAGCGTGATCTGCCCACCCTGGAACCCACCGGAACTGCCTGATGCATAATAACCCGAATTTAGCTGCCAAAGAAGCAGAGAACAACATTCAGAATCTTATACATCAAAGTTGCATTTTCCCAACATTAACATCTATTTAAATGACACACACTTTGGTCTATGAGAGAAAAAGAATGTAATTTACGCTATAAAGATTTGGTAATAAATAATAACATAATGATGGCATAGCAAAAAAAATACTGATGAATGCGGCACCAGTTTTTTCAGCATCTACAGCTAAAGAAGTTTCTTAGCGACACAGAAAAGACAGAACAAGATCCTTTATCAACAGTGTTTGAAGCTATTACAAAGCTGAGGGGAAAATATCTTTCCCAGAGCTTTTATTATATGTTATTAGACAGGGAACAAAGAACCGTAAGAAATAGCAAAGAGTTACATTCTGAACTTGGTTCTTTTTGCTTGGCAACTTGACAGCGTCTGCTGCCCTAGGAGATGGTTCATGTTTACAGTACAAGAACAGGTGCCTGTTGGCATTGTTATTAGAACAGAGCAGATTTTCCTCCATGTGTCAAAGCAGTTTTGGATCATGCTTTCGAGAGTGAGTGTGCCTGGCGATCAGCTGTTTCTGCATGATTCTATCAGGCATACAAGAAGCTGCTGCGCTCAATCAGACCGACAGCCCATAAACAGCACAGCACTCTGTTTCATGCAGTGGCCCACCTGGTGCTCCCCTAACAAACAGGGCACAGGAACCGAAGGATCTTGCTTCACTTGCCCCCAGCGTTGGCATTCAGGGAGTTTCTTCCCTTGGAACACGGATGCGCCATTTCGTCATTATGGCTAAGAGCCACTGAGGGATTTCCCATCCATGAATCTGTCTTTGGAAAGGTGCCCTTTGAAAGCCAACTAAACTGGCAGCTATCACTACATCTTGCAGCAGTGAATTTCACAAGTTCAGTGTTCTTTGAGTAACTAAATAATTAAATCTAATTCCACTTTACTGACAAGATTTTACGTAAAAAAAAAAATCGTTGAAGCGAACTGGCGGAGTATTGAAAAAAATGGCGGAAAAATCCACGCTACTAAACATGAATGGTTCTGTCAGCTTCGGGGTTCATCAGCCACCCCAAAACTGACTGCTCTTTTTAAAGAAGAAAACAGTTGTGGAAACATGGTCTCCAATATTGGTCTGTATTCTGAAATGCTTGCAATGAGATAATGTCAACGTTTGGCGCAAATAAAAGTGTCATAGTGCAGTATGTTTCAAAGCCATAATGCTTTCATATACGTTTTGACGTCTTTTTATTTTTTGCAATTCACATAAATATACATGTATTAAAGTGAACCTTTACTTCTGGATTTAGAGACTTTAAAAGGAACACAAATATATTCTCAAATTACCTAAAAACCTATGTGAAAGAGGGAGGAGGTGGTCCCTGCCTTGCCACATCACCACTCATGGTTGTTTGAACCTCCCCAAGCCTAACTGAACAGAAAATCATTCAGCATTGCCCAAACCACTACAAGGCACAGCTGGAGTAAGCCTTGATGGAAAAATAGCTCAAAGAGGCCCTCCTGGCCCTGCAGTGGCTGGAGCCATGGAAAACCCTTTCACATGAATGTTGGCAGCCAACAACAAGTCCTGCTTTACAATGGCCCCACCCACTTTCTGAAAAGGTATCAAGGGAAGTACTGACAGGCGCCACGGTGCCCACTGGCACCGCATTGGGGAACCCCACTTTAGATGCTTCCTGTACTGGAGTGGGGAAGACATAAAAAGGCACTGAAACATTATCAATATTTGGGTAATGGGCGACCTCTGATGGCCACCACTTGCCTGCTCCAGAGCCTCAGCCAAATGCTTGTTCAGCTTCTGCTCACGCTTGCGCAGTTTTTCAATATCCCACTGCAGGTCTTCAATGGTCGTTTCCATTTCTAGCACTTTGGTCTCCGATGAAGTCACCTTGTCCTGAAGCTCTGTATACTAAGCAGGAAAAAGAGGCAGACAGGCCAGGCCTTAGAGCGCTCCGTTTGCCGAGTTCAGGATGGAAGTCCGCAGGAGACGCCCAGAGGACGTGCCCAGCCACAGAACTGACCTCCAGGGAGATCTTGTGGTGCTTCTCCTGCAGCTGGGTGGTCAGATCCTGCAGGTGGCGGTTCTCCCGCATCAGCTCCTTGTTGAGACACTTCACTGCCTCTTCCAGCTGGTCGAACTCCACTGAGGGTGAAAGAGAGGCCTGAGATTCCCGCCCTCCTTCCAACTTCATTTGCTATGAACTATTATTGATTTTTTGCCACTTTGGGGACCTAAGTTGGTTGGAAAGGCAGCATAAAAATGTTTTAAATAAAAGTTATTTATCTGAGCTATTTTAAAGCCCAACTCATGCACAATAATAAGTGTAGTTTTTAAGTAAAACCACTGTTTCTAACATTAAGCCTTCACCTCTCACATATTCTGCCCCCGCTCCCACCAATCTCTTCTCCTTAATGACGCAAGAATTCCGGCCCTCTGGACCACTCCCACAATCAAGTGTTATGCAAAGGATGCTGGAAATGTTGTCAAATATTTTGAAGGTTCCCAAGCCTGTCACGACTTCTTTGAGGGAGGGGTGGGGTCAAACCTCACCACGGGCGTGGATCTTCTGGCAGAGCTCCTCCGTGCGCCGGTGGATCTTGTCAGAGACCTCCACAATCCGGGAGACGGCAGCCTTGGAGAACTCCATGCGCTCCTGAAGCTGCAGCTCAATCTCTTCACTGCTGCTGCTGGCCAAGGTAGCCAGGAAGGAGAGGGCCGGCTCATTCAGCACGAGGCCTCCAGCTTTCCAGGAGGTGGGGGGAGTGATAGGGGACAGGAGTGTCTCTGGAGGATAAAGAAGAGTAGCATTGGTACCAATAGGAAAGAGGGAACAGCCCCTCTTCCGACCCTGCCCATCCCCCCCCAATTACAGTAAACTGGCGCTCACCTCTCCTCTCCAGTCCCTCCTGCCCTAGGACAGATGGACTCTCTAAATCAGCTCCTGCAGCATCTAGTTTGGGTTCCTCCGGAGGTTGCCCACAATCTCCATCATAACGTCTCAGCAGCACTTGTACCGTCTCATCCAGCTGGTGGAACAAGATAGGAAATGGACTTGGAGTTTGGGGGGGAAAGGGGAAGAAAAAATTATGGGACACTGGGCTGAGCATATGTCAAAATAAGCCAGACTCAGAACTAATCGTGTTACTAATTCTATTCCTATTCAGCAAGTCAGAGGGAAGGAACGTGGCAGCTAAGTAATCCAAGCTTTACAGCCTGGCCAAAGGAAATGCTTAGCCCCCGGCTGGTTTCCTAAGATTTCACCAAGGACTGGACCAATGATCAAACTTTAATCTGTAACCTAGACATTTAAGGGGAAACCTCAGCCAGCCAGCCCCCCCCCCCAGACCTGTTTCCAATAGCGGTTGACGATCAGGAGGGTGGCATCATCAGTGGCCTGCCTCTTTTCCAGTTTCTCAATGCGCTCACGCAGCTCGTCCTCAAAGGCTTGCCGCTGCTCCAGGCGCTCAGCTAGTTTCTTGTTCTTGAACTGGAGCACCTTGAGGTCCATCTCCTCCTGTAGAAGGAAGACCATCACCAGAATTTAATCCACAGTTCAACCCTCTGTCATTCCCATCAGCATTTCTACTCACAAGATAATGTATCAACATTCCAGTTACATATAGCCCATAACCCCACAGCTTCACATGCCAAGCATATGGGATCTACCATAATCATACTTGCCCACTCCAGAACCGCTGATTTCGGAAGGAGTGTTGAAAGATCTGAGTCTGATGGAGGTGATGAGAGAGGAGGTCCTATGACCGATAGACAATTTAAAAACTAACAAATCACTAGGCCCGGATGGCATACATCCAAGAGTTCTGAAAGAACTCAAATGTGAACTTGTGGATCTCCTGACAAAGATATGTAACCTTTCATTAACATCTGCCTCCATTCCTGAGGACTGGAAGGTAGCTAACGTCACCCTCATCTTTAAAAAGTGTTCCAGAGGAGATCCAGAAAATTACAAGCCAGTCAGTCTAACATCAATACTGGGTAAGTTGGTGGAAACTGTTATTAAAGAAAGAATTAGTAGGCATGTTGATGAACAAAAGCTATTGAGGAAGACTCAGCATGGGTTCTGTAAGGGAAGATCTTGTCTCACAAACCACTTCTCTGAGGGAGTGAACAAACATGTGGACAAGGGGGAACCAACAGATGTTGTCTACCTGGACTTCCAAAAAGCTTTTGATAAAGTTCCTCATCAAAGGCTGCTAAGTAAGCTCAATAGTCACGGGGTAAAAGGACAAGTCAACTCGTGGATCAAAAACTGGCTAATGAACAGAAAACAGAGAGTGAGTATAAATGGGCAATATTCACACTGGAGAGTGGTAAGCAGTGGGGTACCGCAGGGCTGAGTATTGGGTCTGGTGCTTTTTAACTTGTTCATTAATGATTTGGAGTGGGGAGTAAGCTGTGAAGTGGCTAAGTTTGCAGATGGCACTAAACTGTTCAGGGTGGTGAGAACCAGGGAGGATTGTGAGGCTCTCCAAAGAGATCTGTTGAGACTAGGCGAGTGGGTGTCAACATGGCAAATGAGGTTCAATGTGGCCAAGTGCAAAGTAAGCACATTGGGGCCCAAAATCCCAAATATAAATACACAACGATGGGAGTCCAAACTGGCGGAGGACTGACCAAGAGAGAGATCTTGGAGTTGTGGTGAATAACTCACTGAAAATATTGCAGTGTGCGACGGCAATAAAAAAGGTCAATGCTATGCTGGGGATTATTGGGAAGGAAACTGAAAACAAATCAGCTAGTATCATAATGCCCCTGTATAAATCAATGGTATGGCCTCATTTGGAATACTGTGTACAATTCTGGTCTCCACCTGGTTTTTGGCCATTGTGTGACAGAGTGTTGGACTGGATGGGCCATTGGCCTGATCCAACACGGCTTCTCTTATGTTCTTATACTCAAAGCTGTCTATCAAACCTTCAAAAAAAAATCCAACACCACTCCATCATAGACATCGAAACAATATGGTTTGAGTTTTTTTGCATGTCTTTTTAGTGTATCATTTGCATCCTAGTATTATGTTAGTGATGTTCCATGGATTGAAATCCATGCCAGTTAAGTCTTTAAGATGAAAATAAAGCTGAGGACAAGAGTATAGGGAAGTGGATCTAAGCATCCAGTTACAAGATTTGGTTTCCTGGGCTTTCAAATAAGTTAAATAGCAGAAAAAAACCCTGGACAATTGTTTGAGTGACTTTTCCAAACCTGTCTCTTTCAAATTTGCGTACATGTGTGTGTGTATGTGAAAAGACAAATTCCATAGGACAGGCATCTACCTCTAGGTAAGCCTGAAGAAATACTTCCGATACCCTGGTGCTGACATCCAGTATTAGGCAACAACATGCTTAGAATTTTTTTGGCCTATTCTTGTAATGTTTCATAGTGCTTTTCTAACATCCCATCAAAGTGTTTAAAACGCCTACACATCCTTACAAGGATTCCAAGCATTTCTGTTCAAAACAAAAAACTAAAAGAAAAATCAAACACGCCTGCCCCCATCCCCATGTCCTTACCGTGGAAGAAATGCCCCCTAGCCGGATGGGCTCAATGAGTGTAGTGGTGGTCTTCTCTTCTCTGTTGGCTTTCTTCTCAGGGGGCCCCGAGCCCCCATCTCCTGCTGCCCGCTTGCTTCCGGGCCCCGACATGATGACTTCAAAAAGTATGTGACAGCTGAGGAATCAAGCGGCCAACCAAGGAGACAGCTCCTCAGCTAAAACGGAAAAGAAAAAGAAGGGAGTGAGATGTGGTTGCTCGTAAACAGATCACAATCACTCACCCTCAATTTAACGCCATGCCTGGAAAGGAAGAAGACTGCTTGCCACACTTCTGGCAACACCATGAAAAAAAGATGGAGGGGGGTAAGAACATAAGCAAAAGATAGAGGGCAGAGCAACTATGAGAATGGTTGCAGTAGCAGGCTTAGCAATGAACAAGGAAAGGGGTGAGAGTGGCAACAGAAGGCCAACCACTACCACCCCTGGTCCTGTACATTTATGTAGAACTTGCAGAAGTACAACAGGGTGTTTTCTGGCATGGAGATGCAGCTAAGGAGGTTGGGGGCTACACCCATAGTACTGGTGCCTGTCATTTTAAAATGTTTATTTATTTACATTATTGATCTTTCTTACTGAGACTCGAGACAAACTACACCACGTGAGTCAGTACAGCCAATTCCAAAGACATTTCAATGAACAATTTAAAAGGGTACAGAAATGCAAATTTGCAAAGACTGAAATCCAGCAGAAACCCAATACAGAGTTGAAGAAATGCTGAAACAGAACATAAGCATGTCTAAGATTTATTATTATTTTACGTACTGCATCTATACCCTGCCTTTCTCCCCAATGGGGACCCAAAGCCCCCGTTGGACCACTGTTCGGGGAGGGTACCAAGCAGCAATACTGCCAAGGACCTCCATGAGAAGCAACATGGGCTATTAAGAAGGGGAAGGAACGAGAGGCCGGGTTGAGTTAGAAGGCAAAGCAAGAGAATTGAATGGAGAGTAGCCATGGGGGTGGGGGAGCAGGAAGGGTGAGAAGGGCAGGGGCACCTCAGGGCAGGGGCTGCTTGTTGACCTGTGCCATAATTTCTAAGTAACTTTCTCCCATCTACCCACCGGGGGTGGGGGGGCATGTGGCACCTGCAAAGACAGCACCGCCGCTTCCGGCCATTGGTAAAACATATATATCACACACACAAGACAGCATTAAAAGAGCCAACCGCCCAGCACGAGACGCCTCGGGGGGAGTTCAGCATGGAAAGAGGTAAACACAGACAGATAAAGAGGAAGACCTCACTGAGGAAGAGGAGGGTAAGGAACAGAAGGCGGAAGATAAAAGGGGGGCCAGAGTGAAACCCCCCAATTGGGGGAGGGGTTCCCCCTCTCACCTGCCCAGGCGCCCCCTCCCCCCATGCGACGCCTCGAACCAGAAACACCAAAGCAGTTCCTGCGCATGCTCTTCGAGTAGCCCTTCACAGGCCAAGCCTCGGCCCTTCGCACGAAGCAAACCTGTCGCACTCGGTAACGCATGCGCAGCTGGAAAGGGCGGAAATGCTTCTCTATTGGCCAAAAGGGACACGCGGGGCGAAATCATCGCTGTACAAATCGTTTGGGCGGAAGGACAGGGCAAGTTGGACGGGGATTGGGTAAAACGCGAGCGAGCCTGGCGTTTGTGATTGGTCCTCACTAGCAGAGGTTCTGTGATTGGTTCGCTCTGGGTCGCCGTGGAAACGGCTCGGAGATAGATGAAGATTGAAAAGATAGGCCCCTCACAGTTCTTATTGGCACTTCCGGCCTTGAAGTGAACTGCGTTTCCACTCTGTTTTCCAACACGCTATGGATCTTATAGAGGAGGAGTTAGGCGTGTTAGTCTGTGGTAGCAAAATCAAAAAGAGTCCAGTAGCACCTTTAAGACTAGCCAATTTTATTGTAGCATAAGCTTTCGAGAATCAAGTTCTCTTCGTCAGATGCCTGATACAGATATCTGTATCAGGCATCTGACGAAGAGAACTTGATTCTCGAAAGCTTATGCTACAATAAAATTGGTTAGTCTTAAAGGTGCTACTGGACTCTTTTTGATATTTATGTATGTATCCTATGGAGTCTTTCAGGTTTTTTTCCTGGAAATTTCGCCTGCAATTCGCTTTAGTCTTTTTTTCGGTCCCTCTGGAAATTCCCATAGAGCCCCATCAACAATTAACGAGAAGCTTCACGAATCGGTCACGCACGCGCATAGATTATTTCCAGGGCATCTTCCCCGCCCTCGTTTTGCGTTGTCCATCCTGATTGGGCGAACCTAAACTGAATTTCGATTGGCTGAAGTCGTGGTTGCCAATGGCAACGCGTGCCAGTGTCTACCTTGCCCACCCCAGCGTGCAGCGATGGGCCCGGAATCCCTACCAAAGGTGAAAGGGGCGGGGCCTTAAGTTGCTAACCTTCGGAGAGGCCGAAATTCAACTGGTTTAGCTGTGAGCGATGAATCCTCACCTGTTGAATGCCGCGGCTGAAAAAGTCTGAGAGGGAAAGCGGGGGGGGGGGGGGAGAGTCCGAGAAAGTCCCACATTGGAGGCTAAGCGCAGTTTGGGTTCGGCAACTACATGGATTTAGGGTTGCCAACTACAGACTGGGCAGATCCTAGAGATTGGGGGCGGGGGAGGCTATGGAGGGCGGTTTGGGGAAGGGAGCGACCTCAACAGGGAATAATGCCCTCCAAAATAGCCACTTTCTCCAGGGGAATAAATCTCTGACCCCTGGAGATCAATCATAATTCCGGGAGATCTTCTGGCCACACCTGGAGGTTGGCAACCCTACCAGGAGTTAATACCTTTCATAATGAATAACAAAGTCCAAAAACAAAACTGGCAGGATTTCTTTCATTAGAACCAATAACGTGTGGTGTTAAGTTTAGTTGGACTTAGTAGGAGGTATTATGTGGATTTTTTTTTATTTTGCTGTGATCCAACAGGCCACTTGATTGATTGTTTTATCTTATTTTGTAATCTGCCTTGAGTCTCAGTGAGAAAGGTGAGTTCCAAATTAAGTTATTAATAAAGCCAACTCTCCTTTTTTTGGTTATTTTGGGTATACCCAGAACAAAGAACAGTGGACATGGGTTCGGGCCAGAAACATTCTGTACATAAGCCACATTCTCACTTTTACTGTGATGCTTTTTCATTGCCTTGGAATTAATGTAGACTTTTTCCTGCTCTGTTTTCATGACAGGAGACTGAGAGCGGCTGTTGTTCCTAATTGCCGTCTTCTGTTGCTTAACTGGTTTTATCTTTTGGTGCTTTTGATTGCATTTTTCATTAATAAGCAATTTGTTGCTTTTGTCATCAGCTATCCCTAGTGTTTTAACAGATATGCATCTTTTAATTAAATGGAATTTGTTAAAAGAATGAAGGTTGTGTCGTGGGTGCCTTGAAACTAGCATTCTTTTGGAGTGGCATGATACCTTTTCTTTCTTCTTTTTTTTGCTTTAGCATTCTAGCACAGTTATCCCCTGGAAATGTAATTTCTGTAGTTAGAATTATAAGTATACAATTCATGCAGTAGATCTGAGAAGCTGGTTTTGAATCTGGGAGAGCTGGGTTCAGATTCTCATCCAACCCTGAACAAGACTGGCATGGGCAATCACAGCCAATAAATCTTTCTCACTCCATCCTACCTCACAGGATTATTATGGGATTAAAATGGATAACCTCCATGTTAGCATAATGGGCATCTTGGAAAATACACAAGGGATAAGGAACAAATAACAGGCACATGGCTGCCTAGACTGCATTTACGAGAAGGAGCTCTGTCAATTAAAACATCACACTTAGAGAATCTTGAAAAAATACTTGCAACCGTTTGGTCCCATTGGGTGGCCTTCCTCACATTGATGGATATCAATGATGAATGGATATAAATGAATATCAGTAAATGAGTATCAATGGAATTTTTAAAAATAGTTAAGATCAGAAATGTATTATTTCATTTGAAAATGCACCAATGTGGCCTTTAGATGACACTCTTTTTTATTTAACACACACAAATTAGTCCACACAAATGGTCAATTTATTTAACAATTGGCTCCCAGTCTGACAAGAACACCCACAGCTGAAGCTGTAACTAAGTGAAATATCCCTGAAGTTTTCCATACTGAGGAAAGTTTCTTCTCTCTCTCTCTTTGTTTCAGCCCCAGCAGCACAAAGCAAAGATATGTATGTGGTGAGTGACATCCCATTGTCTTCAAGTAGAAATACCAATCCCACCCCAGAGCCAGATGCATTTCTGTGTGAGGCAAACGAAGCACCTGCCTTTGGGTGGTGTTGGGTGACTGGTATAGGCAGGACTGTTTGTGTATGTTAATAATATATAGGTGGGGGTGTAGACCTGTCCATATTTGCTTGTTTTCCTTTCTTCTCCCTTTTGCAGGAAATACCTAGATGTTCATTCCATGGATCTCATTGAGAAGGCCCAAACCACCGACGAACTGAAGAGGTGATGGAGTTACAGCTAGCTTTTCTGACAGCTTTCTCACAGCTAGCTTTCTGAAGTCTTTGACCAAAACAAAAAAGCAGGCACATATACACGAGAATATAAAAAAATCAGAACATGTATGTGTGGAATATACATATTGTACATGCTAATGCAAAATCTGGATTATGTTCCTATACAACTAAGTTTGTAACACTGAAACATAATGGGCAGAAAAATCCATGCTTGCCTGCTAGTGCTATACAAAATGCAGGTTTGTGCAATAATTTTTCACACTCACAGCAGTTGCACCTTCAGTCATATGTAGAGTCCTATTCAGGACCGAATTCCTATTCAATTGTCTTAAGCAGCAACAGCCACTTTTATTACTGGAGTCAGACACAAGAACCATGCCTTTTTCAGGGTAGGTGGTCATGCTAAGCACGGAGCAAGGATGCAGTGTTTGAGAGATCTTTATGGTACATCTCACAATCCTAGAGCATGAGATCCAATTTTCTACGAACTTGTATTGCCAATGGAAGGCCAGGCAAATTCCCCATTTTGCTAATCCTTATACATTACAATAACACAATATACAGCCAGCATATTTATTTATTTATTTCATTTATAGCCTGCCTTTCTCACTGAGACTCAGGGCAGATTACACAGTGTGAGATACATTACCTACAGTGTGATAAACATTCATTTTTAAAGACGCGTCTCTCCACTACAGCCTCAACCATACACAAAAATCAACATTACTAACAACATGGGAATAGAACATCACATCACTTCTTTTGGAATAAAACTTTTCATCACCCAGCAGAGGAAAAATAAAGTGAAAGGGCTGGATGTATGTCCTGGAGAAGGGCCACCCAAAGTATAGGCACTGCAGTTGAGAAAGCCCTGTCCTGTGTGCTACAGGATCTCACTTCCGCTAAACTGGCCATCAGAAGCCCTCAAGGCGCACACAGGCTCAAGTGGGTGGAGGTGGTTTTTCAAGTATCACAAGCGCTGCTGGGTAGCGCTGAGTTCTTGACAATCTGTTTAATCTTGGACCTACATCAGGTGTGGCACCAACAGTTCTGTGAATGGAATTCCCAGCCATTTTTCCCCCTTCAGTAGCAGGCATGCAGGGGTTCAATATGGAGTGGAGCATTGCACAATGAGAGGGAGTTAAGCCTCCCCAGCCTTTCCCTAACGTTATACAACATCGCTCACTTAGCTGCTGTTTGCCTGTGAGATAAATATTGTTACCACCATTACAGGGGCTTCATTTAACTAGTGTTTGGTCTCTGCTTTTCATAATTAGATTTGAACTTTTTACTCTGCTTCCTGCATTTCATTACTCCTTGACCCTGCAGGGGGTTTTCTCCCATCCAAACCTCCAGCATAGAAATGAATGCAAAGTGAAGATCCACTCACAGCATCTGAAGAAGTGGGCTCTAGTCTTCAAAAGCTTATGCTGGAATAAAAAGCAGGTAGCCTTTAAGATGCTACAAGATTCCTGTTTATTTTTACCGCAGCAGATGAACACGGGGACCCTTCTAGATAGGTATCCCTCTCGGTACCTGTGTGTTTCCCTAGCAGCTCCATGGAGTGATTCTCGTTTTCTAAAAAGGCATAGTGGAAAGGCAGACCGCCATTATCACATAGGCCACAGTCCTGATCCCAACTGGGCTCCAACTTGCCTGCTGTTAAAAGAAAAATGACAGGGGATTCCACTCATGGGACTCCCAACATCACATCTAGTGATGTTGGGACTAGGTGAACATCTTCACCCAAAGGGACTGAATAGGGTAGACTGCAATGGCTACAAACCTTCCAGACACAGATCTGCATTCAGTAACCGTCCTTTCCACATAAAATGTTCACCTGCAATGTCTGCTTCAAGTTTGCCAGTTGCATTGAAAGCAATGCCTTCATTTGTCATAGCCCACACTTCCATCAAATGCACAGTGCTAGTGTTGAGGTATATCCCCTGCTGGGCCCAGGGAGAGGGTGGGCGACTCTGTTTTACCAGGTGAATCTGCAGGCCCACGGGGATTTACTTGGGAGGTATGGGATCAGCCACTACACAACAAGGAAAACATCCTGAGTGGGGAGAGAGAGGGTCTCACGAACTATGTTTACCAACATAACTCTCGTAATTGTGTGGATCACTAGGTACTGTGAATGAGGCTGCCAACCGGATTCTGTATACATGGGGTGTAGTGAGACTTTAAGCATTGAATCAGCAGTAAAATCAGTAGTCAGTAATCCCTGCTCTTTTCAGCTACATAAAATTATTCTCATTGCAGTAATTTGCGCAAAAATATGGTGGACTCATCAGGTAGAAGACAAGGAAAGGGGAGACAGGAAGACATCTGCAAATAATAGCTCTGTGCCTGTAATCATTCCTCCCTGCTCCTTTCTTTTGTCCAGGCTCCTTGCTGAGCTGTTCAACCTGCAGGATTTCGAATTAAACCCACGCTCTGCTATCTTGTTGGATCTGTACTTCTACTCCATCCAGTTCAGCCGGGAGCAAGGCTTCAACCAGGAACAGACCTCCGCCTTCTTCTCCATCGTGAAGGACACACATGAGGCCTGCGTGGGTAAGGTGACTCCACTGGAGGGGAGGGAGAGCCACAAGAACATGTACTGAGAGCTTATTTGGGATGTTGGGGAAGGTTCCATCGCTGAGCATAGGAGATTCTTCAGGACAGTGGGAAATGGTGGGAGGCTGGACCACCCTCCCCCAGATCTCCCCCATCCCACCATCTAGCCCCTGTACTTGTTGCCCAGGAGCACAGCTGGCTTCCCAGTCTCAGCCATGCATGCAGAATCGTAAAGAAAAAACAGTGCCAGCAGTCATAAGGGATATGGGATCGTAGGGAGAGAAAGAATTTGTGGACCTTGTGGTCACCAGCGAAGCACTGGTCTCTAGGGAAAGGACCAGAGTTGAACACGAGAGATCAGGGAAGGGACAACTCAAACCGGGATCCTTCGCTGGCCTCAAATGCATCCCTCATCCTTGCAGAAACACCGCTACCAAACGTGGAGGAATGCTACAGCTACTTCACAGAACTGGTTTTCTGCCACTCCATCCGGGTGAGTACGCTTGCGCCAGAAAGGAAGAGTACCACCGCTGAGATCCTTCACAGCAGTGCCTATGGGGGGGTGGGGGTTGGCATCCTTCTTGCCCACCTCCCTACTTGGCTCCTTTTCTGTTCTCTCTGTAGAGACCCCCCTTCAGCATTGACCTCTTCAGTCAGGATCAGCTGGTGCTCATAACAGACTACGTGATCAACACCTACTTCCGGCACTTCAAACTTTACAAATATGCTTTCACTCCACAGGTAAAGGAATCTCTCCACTCGTCCCAGGGGCTTTGAGAGGGAAGGACAAGAGGTTGCCCGTCTTCCTGCTTCTGTATGGGAAACAAACGGCATTGGATTCTAGATGTGCAGTGCCACAAATTACATAATATCACCTCCAACACCATTTGGCTACTAATGCCAATTTGATGGTTAAGAGCAATTTTCCAGCCCTTGTGCCTAGAACAAAAAAAATCTTCGTAACACATGACTTGAAAGTAATGAACCAAGGAAATCTTTATATTAAATTAGCCCTCCTGTCACACAAATGAGTCCTGAATCCACTATCTCCCTCTTCTTCTAGGTGCGGCTGGATATATCCTTTTCCTATATTGGGATGCCAGAGCCCAGAGAAGAAGGTAAAATACGGGGGGGGGGGGGGTGTTTGTTCCAACCCCTTTTGAGCCCTCCACACTTACATACCCTTCTTAGCAGATTAAGAGGCTGAAGATATCATGAGGACCCTGATGGTCCACAACCCCCAGGACCCTTCATACGACGACAGGACAAGTCTCATAGAGCCGCTTTATGCAAAGCCAGGCGATCAAGTCCTTCTAGCTCAGAATGATCTTTAGTCTGAGTGGCATCGGCTCCCCTGGGTTCTGAGCACAGAAAAGTCCTGCCTGGCACCCCTTGAGATCTCTTGGACTGGAGACGCCAGGACTGACCCTGGTACTTTCCACGGGCTGCACTTGTGCCCTCCCTGTTTTATGATGGGGCTGCTCTTGCTTTGAATTTGGACTTGCAGGACCACGAGTTCCATGGGGGCAACGTGCTGTCAAGTCACAGCCAACTTATGGTGAACCCTGATGGGGTTTTCAAGGCAAGAGCAGTAGTTTGCCATTGCCTGCCTTTGCATAGTGACCCTGGATTTCCTTGGCGGTCTCCCATCTTAGTACTAACCAGGGTTGCTCTTGCTTAGCTTCCAAGATCAAGCTAGCCTGGACCATTCAGGTCAAGGCAGAGTTAGTTACAAGGGGTAAATTCGTTCAGGCTTAGATGAATGACCAGTTACACCATTTCCATATCTGCACATCAGACAACGCCATTCCATTATTCCTCCTGCATTCCCCCCGCCCCCCATCTTCAAAGCCTGCAACCTCCCCCTTTCCTTCAGCAGCAGAGCCAGCTGAGAGTTTGGAGCCACCCCTGTCACCTTTGCAGGAAGACAGCAAGGAAGCCGCTGCTGCAGCTGAGGAAGGTAAGACGGGGCAGCCCAGAGCCCTGACTAAGTGACTTCCTAGGGGCTTGGCTTTGCCTTCTTGGGCAGTGACAGAGTGCCCCTTCCCCCTGCTCGCCCTCTCTCTCTCTAGACCCCACCGCTGCGCTGCGGGAGTACATTTCAGCCCAGCTCAACCAGGAGCTGGCCCAGCTGCGCCTTTCGGTGGAGCAGCGCCTACGGGCCACAGAGGAGCAGTTCAACAGCAAGCTGGTACAGCTGGAGAAAGGTCCCAGTGGCAAGGGGAGTGGCAAGGGCAAGAAGAAGTGAGCAAGGAGCCCAGAAAGGGGTGGAAATGAAGGAATAATACGTATTTTAAGAGCCATCCGGTGCCTTTTTTGGGGTGTGGGGGCTGCCACTGTAGAGGTTGCCAAAGGTTATCCCTAACTCTTTGGCGGTGCATCCAAAGGGGAGACGGTTTGCAGGGTGTGACCCAACAAGTGAAGTGTTTGTGTTTCTCAGTATCAATGAATACAAGTATTTCTCCTTATTCTCTCCCCCACCCTGCCTTGTCTCCACTGTCTTAATTTCTCTTTCCCCACTCCTTTCGACTCCTCTTTGAGGTCATCTTCTTTATTCTATTGTTTTATTGCTTCCTCTGGAAAATGCACTTTTAAATTGATTGAATA
Source organism: Eublepharis macularius (assembly GCF_028583425.1). Taxonomy (NCBI): domain Eukaryota; kingdom Metazoa; phylum Chordata; class Lepidosauria; order Squamata; family Eublepharidae; genus Eublepharis; species Eublepharis macularius. Next base: position 64,319,110 of record NC_072801.1, on the reverse strand, counting down.
AAGAGCAAAGTGATAGATGGATTTTAGAAGTGTGATGTACTTGATGGGTGATCCCCTAAGGAATTAAGGAGGAAATGCAAGGTTCCCTGGCAATGTCTGGACTTTTCCAGACTATCGGTCTAGTTGCTGTACTGGGATTGCTCTGTGGTACTGGAAGTTCATCACTCCATTCTCTGCCCCTTCTTCTCAACATCCACCCCCCCCCACAAAGAGAGGAAGTTCTTGGGAATGACCAGAGACTTGTTTTGATCACATTTCCATTTTTATTGTAATTATGACATGAGTAGAGGTGGGGCACAACCAAAGAGAGACACAGAAAGGCCTAGCCCAATTCCCTTTAATAGAGAATAGGGGGCAGCATCTGGTTCCAATCCATTCTCCCACCCCTCTTGGCCCCCAGCCAACCAATACTGACCATACATGATGTTGATTCAGACAGCAGTAGGGAAATCTGGCAGCTGGAATGGGTGAGAAGCTGGGCCCCTCCTTATTATGTAATAGATGTAGAAAAGCCCCAGGTTTCTGCAGCACAGAGATATACCCCCCGCGCCCTAATTCTCTGTAATAATCCATACATCTCAAACAATATTGACACTCTGTGTTCTTGCTCCAGACAGATCTAGAGGCCCTGGCTCCAGGCACTCGGGATCCCATTATCCTGGAGGCAAGGGCCCTGTTCCCCACACATTTGGACCCCTTTGCATGCAAGGGCAAATGTTCCTCTTACAAGCGGTCTCCACAACTTGCCACTCTGCCAGGAGAGGGGGAAAACGGTTCTCCAAGTGGCTCCTTCCTCCCTCCTTTACGATGACAATGTTAGAGACCCACTGATACCCAGTTGTGCAGGGAGCAGCAATAAGGTCTCTAGTTGGGAAGGTCATCCACAGCAGTTGAGGGGGTCTCCTCTCCCTCTGCCCCGAGAAGGACGAGCTGGATGGCCTTTGGGACATTTTCAAAAAGAGCAGCCCGGTTCTGTTGCTCGCCCTTTTTGACCCAGTGTCCATAGATGCGAAAGGCACAGGCGTCGATCAGTTTACGCACCCCCTTGAACCCATATGGGTCACACAGCAGCAGCTCCTTGGTGACTGGCCGCACCTGGCGGTAGTTGCAGAAGATTCGGATGGAGGCCCGTACGGTCCAGGCGATCACCTGGCACAGGAAGAGGTGGGGATAAACTCAGGCAACAAATGGCACGTGGGGCTTCCTAATTGGGAAGCTAAGCAATGCATGAAAACCAGACAAGGGAAAAGATCCTCTCTTCCATCTCTGTACCCTTCCAACATATGGATATACCCCCATCATGAGAACTTTTAAGTGGCCAGACCAGACACTAGTGTTGGTCAATTATGAGAGCATGGAACAAAAAAAAGGGGGAAGGAATGAAGATCTCTACAGCGTTTGGAAAACTAGTAAGAATTTCTTAACTGTTACTCTTCTCTTAACCTAGCAAGGGGGATGAGAGCAAAGCTACCAAGACAGGAATGATTTACGTTTTTAGAAAAGAGGAAAGATCCAGTCAACAATAGCTAGGAGAGACAAAAGATAGCGTTGGAGCCGATAAATACGGGGATGTTGTGCAGTAGAAGAAAACAAGGACCCTACAAGAGAGACCTTAAAAAGGATCCTTTCCAGCAGGGCTGAATCAGAACACAGATAGGCAAAGTCCAATATATTATTGGATTTGGGGGGGGGGCAAAATAAATAAAACGGAGAGACTTACTCTGAATTTGTGGTAGGGACTGAAGTGCCGGAGCTCGCGGGTGCCACAGCGCTGGAAGAAAGAGTGCTGGAGGGCCTGCTCAGCCGTCAGACGTTCTGCTGGGTCCACCAGCAGCAACCGGGAGATCTGCAAGAGACCAGGTGGTGTCAGGAGGTATGGGTGGGGGGGGAGTGTAGGCCATGGGCTAGGTGCACATCATGATGGGGAAGTGGCTTGGTCTAAGAGGTGGGCAGTTATTTTATGAGCCTCCCTATGGAACTGCTGGTGCAAACTGCAGAACCTAGCTCTTCTGGATGGGGGAGGGGGGCAGGTGGACATAACAATGTACCCCCAGTTCCAGCTACCACAGCATGTTACAAGCAGCAGGATTCATGTTCCGCATCTTACCAAATCCTTGACTGTGTCGGACCGGTCATCCCATTCGGGAGACCCATACTGGTATCGCCCCTCCATGATCATCCGAAGCATCAGCATTTGCTTGCGGTGCCAGAAAGGGGGAGAGCCAGCCAGGAGGGTAAAGAAGATGACTCCGCAGGCCCAGCTACAGGGGGGGAAAGAGAGAGGATTTAAGAAATGGTGTTTCTTACACAGACTGTCCTACAATCAAAGAACAATCAAGCGAGAGCAGCATCAACCTTACCAGCACTACACACAACCAACGCCGCCTCTGGGCATCTCAAATATTTCAGAATTTGTTTTTAAAAACAGCACTGCAGCCAGCCGTCATGATAATTACGAACACAAAACAAACAGGCAGCATCCGATGAACTAAGCCTTGCTGGTGCTGACCACAGTCAAGGACTAGGCACAGGGAAGAAAGAAAGATGGGCTTTGACACACAGGATAGCCTCACGTCTCCACTATGTACATTCCATACCCAAGAACCTCTCCCCCTGGCTTGTCAAGGGTGCCATGAAACCCCAATTTGCTTTTTGAAGCCTCATCAGAAGGGGGAGAAAACTATCAGAAGGGTCCCTTTAAAATCTATTACAGAGTTTGCTGCTTTCAAAATAACCCCTGCCCAAATTCTGTACAGTCAACAGTGGTGTTCGTACCGCCACACTGTTTTAGAATTAGGATGCTCTTCCAATCACAAGACTGTGCGCAGAACATAGAAAATGGTTAATTAGAAGGGACAGGCAGAGACAAACTGGCCCACACGCATTCCACAAGCATAGCACATCTCTCCCGACCCTTCCCCAAATCAGGTTTAAGACGCTGGCATACACTCCAGGTTCCCACCACGGCAGACAGGCATCCCTCACCTCCTGCCTCTCAGTAAGCCACCCCTCCGAAGATAGGCATTAATGCCACTTACAGGTCCACCTCCTTCCCGTAGCCAGGATGAGTCTCATCCATGGAGCATTTCAGGATCTCTGGGGCCAAGTAGCCAGGAGTTCCACAGAGCTCTGTCAGGGAATTTGGGGACATTCAGAAAACCCAGCGGTCCAATGCCCCTCCTCTCCAAATCTCAGAGACTCTGTTAGCAGAAGGTTCCTTGGCCATGACAGACATGCCCCCCTTCCCCAAGGCCTGCCGTGTGGCAGAATAGGCCTCAACACCCCCCCTCCACTCCACAGAAGCGTGCTCCATGCTTGGCCCTGTTCTCCACCTCGCAGTTTCTCTCCTGGCTCCAAATGGCAGGAGAAGCCGAAATCGGAGAGCTTGATATTCAGCTGGTCATCCATGAGGATATTTTCTGGCTTGAGATCCCGATGGATGATGTTGTTGGCATGAAGGTAGCTCACCGCCTCCAAAAGGGCTCGCATGATAGACCTGGAAGGAGGGCAAGAGAGTCCTGTCTACTGGGAGTGGGGAGCCCCCTCTCCTCCCAGCACTGGAGGCCCACAGTAGGAAGTGGGGGGCGGAGCAGGAGGGCGTGGATCCCAGTGGAACGGCACCATACCTGGTCTCCTTCTCGCTCAGAGTTACTTTCTCTGTAAGGTAGTCAAAAAGCTCTCCACGTTTCATCCTGCAGAAGGGACAGGGGGCCGGAGGTAAATCCACTTGCAATGGAGATAGCATGGAGGAGAGGAGCAGACTATACGCCCCCCCTCGACTTAAAGGGGCAAGACCCAGAGGTTTAGTAGCAGACGTTCAGGAGGGTTCAAGCCCCACTTCAGAGTCAGACTTACTAAGTGGCATTTTGTGGAGTTACTTTTCCTTTAGAGGAGATTGCTGGAGGCACATGGAGTAAAAATTGTGATTTCCCTACAGCTGTGTTGATGGAAAATACAGTAAAGCACAGAAGTAGCAAGCATGCAAGCGTGTGTGTGTCTGTGTGTGGTTTCCAAAGAAACATTGTTCAGCTGCAGAGTATGGAAAGCCCAGCAGAAGCCAGCCACCTCTCTTCCCAACAACTACTGAATCCGACAAACATGGTTTATCCAGCCTTGCGTCCGGCTCCCTTTCTGCAGACTGCTTTATATGCAATTTTGGTAAATCAGAAGAAGCAAGTGCCCAATACCATGCAAAGGGAAGCAGTAAGAGTTGCTGCTTTTTGCACCCTTGGCAAAGCCAATACTTGCAACAAACTAAAAAGGTCTTTCCCATATCAGCTCCTGCTTTCAGTGGATTGTTACTTACAAGTCAAATACCAGGAACATGAAGGTGGATGATTCATAGGAATCTATAAGAGTAACTGGAGGAAAAGAAAAAGAAAGAAAGAGAGGGACTAAGCAACTGCAGTATTGATTCCTTCAGCGCACACAAGAAACAAAATAGCACTGGTGTACCACCTAGTAACAGAACACAAGCATTACAAATCACTGTGAGCCTACAAACAATGAAGAAATGTCCAGTAAGGAAAAAGCAGCATGCCAACAAGTCACTTTTCAGCCATTATCTATAACAGGAGAAGAGGAATATCTTCTCTTTGGTCGAACTACCATAATTAAGCTGGATTCAGGGCAACTCACTGGTAAAGAGGTAAATTACAGACCTCAGTACTGATCAGGGAGTTTGAGACCACACAAGAGTATTATGGAAGTACGAAAGATATCAGCAAGAGGGTACTGAGATGAATCCTGAGATCATCGGCACTGGAATGAAATGGCTAAATGTTGAGGGTCAGGATTAATTTAAAGGTGCCACTTTAGCACTACATTAGGGAAAATATTGAGGATTTGTGTGTGTGGCGGGGGGGAGAGCCAGAGACGGAATAGAATACATGTTTGGGTCCCAGAGAAGGGGAGCTTTGGCCACAAGGAGTTATCACTCACTGATGTAGGGGTGACCAGAGACCTGCCGCAGGATCTCAATCTCTTTGCTGGTGGACACGCGCACCTCCTCCAGCTGCTGGGGGGTCATGCGCTCTGGGGTTACTTCGATTATCTTGACAGCATACTCCTGGCCTGTTTGTTTATGTATGCAGCGCCGCACCACACTGCTCACACCCCTGCAGGGAAGCACAAGCAAACAACCAAGAGAGAGATGAAAGTACTGGAAATATCAAGGTAACGTCCTTCTGGATGATCAAAAGGGAAGAAAATAGAGAACTCCCCTCCTACCATGCCCCTCCTGACATGATCCTACCCCCCCCCCCATCCACACCTAGACTTTACCTGCCAATAACATCCTTGGGGTCGTATTTCTGGTAAAACTCCTTTGCTCCAGCCCAGTCTGGAAGCTCATCGTCGAGACCCACGTCGCGGGTCATCCTGCCACAGGAGTGGAGACGTGTAGAGAAGTTCTGAAAAGCCAGGGAAGGGGAGTGCAGAGGAGAAACTTTCAAACTGCTGGGCGTTTCCAGGGCAACGCACTCAATGGCAAGCATGTGCTGCCTGCTCCCACCTCAGGAGAGTACTAGGAAGAGAAGCTGGGAAGGAGCGCCGTGTGGCTCTTCGGCGGGACAAGTCCGGCAGTAAAGGCAAGAAGCAGAATGGGTCGTTGGGTTAAGCAATGAGAGACATGCCAGTCAGCACGTTGCTTTCCAGGGGAGTGGCAGAAGAGATAAAGGAGAATTATTTCATCGGGCCGAGGAGCCCGATCTGTTGATTGAACAATACCCATCAAATTGACAAGGCATGCCACTGCGAGCCACGTGCTTTGCTGAGGATTCTCACTTCACTTTAGACCTTCAGTCTAAGTTAACATCAACAGATTAGCTTGCTGCAATACAACTTGTGCAGATTCCTGCTAACTGGTTTGAATCAGGGCCCCCAAATCAAGGAGAAATCCTAAAGCGGCACCCTCAAAACAGCTATGCAACACACTGGCTCATAACTCCACTGAGGATCCAAATGCAGCCTCCCCTCCTGGCTGAACAGAAGCAGGGATGAATAGAATCTCCGGCCTCTGTCTGTCTCTTTCCGAGCCAGGCATAAATTGACAGCTGCCATGGGATTTCCATCCCTCTGGCGGGCCCCCGCTCATGCAGCCCCAAGTTCTCACTTTTGAGTGTTTTCTGCTTCCCATCCGGCAAAAATTCTGTATTCCTTCCTACAAGGAACTCTGAGCAGCATTTGAGCCTCACGACAACCTTGCGAGGTAGATTAGGCCAAATGACAAAGACTTGCCCAGTGCCACCCACTTAGTTTCATAGTTCAGCAGGGATTTCAGCCCAGGTCTCACTAGGCCAAACCCCATAAGACACGGAACAACCCAGACTATAAGATTTGACACCAGTGAGCTTGTTGCAGTTCTGTGCTATGGTAATTTGCACCTCTTGGCTATTGTATTAACATCAATTACAATCCCTTCATCAAGCCATAAACATGCATTAAAGGCAAGCTGGTTAGGGAGACAGAAGCAGAATCTCTCCTTTTATGACCCAGGTTAAGCATTAAGGTCTAAAAATCCATGACAGGATATGAAATATCCAGTCTCCCCCACAAGACCTCCAAAGCCCTGAGATCCTCCATTCTTCATACAGACCGTTCTTTAAGGAGTTTTTACAAGCTTTTATCTTGTAAAAAAAAGAATAAAAAGGGGGACTGACACATGGTCCACAGGGCTGGTGGCATTCATTAGCAATGGCAAGGAAGAAAGCTGTTTCTAACCCCCCCCCCTCCAGCTGCTTTGAGGACAGCAACATCTGACAGCACAGCAAAGCTCCTCCCACTGCCCCCCCCCTGCTGTGATTACAAGCATCTCCAAACAGGAAAGATTGGCTTCCTGCCTTCTGAAGTTAGCGCCACTTCCTCTAAAAACAGACTTCTGTTTTTAAAGGTTGCTGCTAGGTTGCCCCCCTGCCCCGTTTTAATTTTATTTTTTAGTTTTTCCACTTTAGACTCCACCTGATGTTTCAGGTCAAAAGTGAGGGTACACACAGTTACAGGAACCTTACCCAGCGCTGTTAAAAATTATGATCATATTTACAATACATCAACAATTATACTGCAGTTTAAAATGCCCCAACTATTAATTTTTGCAGTTGGAAAAAAAATCAAATCAGTTGATGACTTTATCTTTTTTCCACATTTTAAATAAAGATTACACTTTAAAAACGCCTGGCCCTTATTGTACAATATTTGATCCGTACATGGACCACATGCAGTCAAACGGCTCCTCCTTTTTAAAAAAAATCCATAACACGGACCTATCTCGCAAGATCGTTGTAGAAATTTAAGAGCTTGTCTAAGTGACTTCGTACACTTAGGTAAACTGTTACTTCTTTAAAAGATTATAAAACATGCAGGGGCCGAGGCAAGCATCCACGAAAGACTAACGGTGCAATCCTAGGCAGAGTTCCTCCAGTCTAAGCCTTTTGATTTCAGTGGGCTTAGGCTGGAGGAACTCTGCCTAGGATTGCACTGAAATGCTCCCTAGCCTGCAAACTTTCCCACCCCAGATCCGAGGAGATGGTCCATGGCTGGTTAAAGGCAAGGGACCGGCACTCTGTACATGCTCAGAGACGCTCTCTACTTGGATCGCAGGGCCGTGGCCTAGCACTAGCAACAAGTTCTGGGCTCAAAACCCACCCGGCCCTATATGAAGGTCCATTCTCCTCTCCCTCTACCCCCTTCCTGCCTGGGGGTGATTCCACCCCAATATACACATGCGCATTAACTCCCCCAGATTCTCACCAGGCGGCGCCTTTGCTGGGATTTAGTGAATGACCCCGCCGCAACCGGCGACTCTCTAGCTCCGCCTTTTCCCTCTCCGATTGGTCGGCGCCGTTTCGAGGGAAGCAGTGAGTGATGCGCCTCCAGACCAATCGACCAAAGAAAAACAAGGGGTGTGTCGAGACTTGCGAGAGTAGCGTCCTATGAAGAGAGGGCGAAGGGAGGAGGGCGGGCTATTTGGCGGCAGGAGCGAATCAAAACTGAGGTGAAGTAGACGAGAGGCGATAAAAAGAGGAAGCGGCAGTTTCCTATACTCTGCGAGAGCGGTGAGCGGGCTGGGAAGACCATAGAACCAATAGGAAAACCCCGAGGGAAGTGGTGCTTGTGATTGACAGGAAAAAACACCCAATGGTTAAAGGAGGCGGGCAGGAGGCGATGCGCTGAATCTGGAACCAATCAGAAGAGGAAAGGGGCGGATGTTGAACAGAAAGGTTATTCAGGGTTTCACAATCGGTGAAAGGAAAGGTGAGAGGGAGGTCAGGGCTGGTGCCGCTTCCTGGTCACCTGCTCACACAGGGCTCCGCCTCAACGCCGAGAAGGCACGTGACACAAGGGGCCCGGACTGGAGCTGGGCTGAGGCTTTCGAGCCCGGGTCCGCCATCCGTTGACATCCGTCGGGCAAGGCAGGAACGCGCAGCCAGAGCAGCTGCAAATGGGTTCTATTACTAAAGTGCATCTGAAGAAGGGAACGTCGCCTCTCGAAACCCCTTCCCTTGAACAATCTTGCTGCTCTCTTAAGGTGCCCCGGCCTTAAATCCTGTTGTTGTTGCAAGCAAGGGACCCACAAGAGTTTGCGGGGAGGGGGAGGCGTCTCGTTTCTCTCTCCCCCTGGGGGCTTCTCCCATTTACCTGCTATCTTTTCTCCTCACGCACTAGCCTCCATCTTTAGCATCCCCCAATCCCCTTCTCTGGCAGCTTCTACCTGGGGTTGCCAGCTCCAGGTTGTGAAATTCCTGGAGATTTGGGGGGTGAAGCCTGGAGAGGGTGGGGTTTAGGGAGGGGAGGGACCTTAGTAAAGTGTAATTCCATAGAGTCCAAGGCAGCCATTTTTTCCAGGGGGACTGCTCTATCCTCTGGAGATTAGTTGTAATTCTGGGAGCTCTCAAGCCACAACCAGCAGGATGGCAACCTTGTGCCTGGGGAAACTGTGGTTCCAGCTGCTGGGTTGAACAGGAGCCAGTTGAAGAGTGGGGAGCTCACAAGGACTTATGGAGGGCACCTCACTTTCCCCTGTATCCCCTTCCTCTCTTTTCCTCCTCCTGGCAGCCAGGGCCCCTTATCTCCCCCTACTTCCATCTTTCACACATTTTATCTGACCCCCATCTTCAGCTATATTATATATATTCTTCATTTATAGTCAGGCTTTTTCCACCATGGGGACCCAAAGCAGCTTACATCATTCTCCATTTTATCCTCACAACAGCCCTGCAGTTTTTAGTTACTGAGTGGAGAGAGAAGAGTCAGCCTGAGCAAAGCAGGCAAGCGGTGTGGAAGCCTGAACTGTGTGTGTCTGTGAGAGAACTTTCATTTTGTCTGAAGCAGGCAACCTGAGAGAAAGTCTAGGTGTATTTGAGTGAGAGATTAATTTATTTGAAGCAGGCAAACTGTGTGTGCAGCCTGAGAGAGGCAGTTTATATATATTAAAGTTTATGTGACTGAGCCTATGTGAGGAAACTGTAAGAAGTGAGAACTATCTTTGAAACCATCAAGCTCAAGTACTAGAGTGAAACTGATACACTTCTTGAGAAAATAAACGTTTATTTTGGTTTTTTTTTAAATCCCAGGGTAGTTGTCATTACTATATATCCCATTTCTATCACCAGGGCCACATAGTCCCATGAAGGAGCCTGATGCTTGGGCATGTTATTAAAAGGGAAATTTAAATTACTTATTTTGGAATATAATTCCTGGTGGCAGCAATCTACCCAGTGGGTGTAAGAAGAGGGTTAAAGGGGAACTCTGACTGAAAAAAAAGGTGGTCGTAACAATTTGTGTTTATTGTTATCTAAGGGGATACTCAGTAAGTGTTCCTGGGGTTTTTTGCTGCATAGATACGCTTTACCACGATACTCTCTTTTGTCGGGTGGAATAGTATCAAGCAGCTAGGTCTGGGTGGTAGCAAGTCACCTAATGGCTGCTTGAGGGCCTGGCCCTGATGTGTCCTCTCAAAGGACAGAACAGCCCTGGAAACAGGCCCGCCCCACCCATCCCACTGCCGTTTACTAACAGAAACCAAGGCGTAAACACTAACAATACACTGGTGGTTGCCCACCAAAAGCCACTAAGAGAGTAGCTTCCTTTGCATTTGATTAAGTTAGAGTGTTGTTATTTTTTAGCACAGCTGGGCAGCCCCTAAGTATGCAGCTACTACCTTGGCTGCGGGTTTGTTACTTTCATAATTACAACTGACAATAACTACTTTACGTTTAGAAGCCAAGTAGTATTTTATTTTTTGAAAGATGAAGGTATTTGTATCCTTTCCCTTCCTCAGGGAGGAAGTCAGGCCGGATGAGAGACACTGATGAGGGATTATCTCACATTCTCCTCAGATGTCAGGCTGAGAAGGTGTGACTGGCCCAAGTTCATTTCAGGACCACTTTGTGTCTGAAGCGAGCTGTCCTCCAATGTCCTTGGAGTCACTGGCAAGGAGGTAACTTTCCCTTATGACTAGTAGTAGAGAGTGCTGTCAAGTCATAGCTGGTTTACTGCAATCCCTGGTGGAGTTTTTATGGCCAGAGACTAACAGAGGTGGGTTACCATTGCCTGCATCTGCAATCCCAGTCTTTGTTGGAGGTCTCCAATTACTAACCAAGGCAGAGCTTCTGAGATCTGATGTGATCAGGGCTGATTGGATCACTCAAAACGTATAGCTCTTTACAGGGCTTGCCTCTTTGCTCCCTCTTATTATTGCAGGCTGCAGTAGCAAGAACTCTGTTAAACGAGATTTCTCTTTTCTATTTAATCAGCAACATTTCACTTGAATCTGCATTTAGACAACAGTCACCACAGAGAGGACCCATCAGAATATACAAGATAAGTACATTTCAAGTAACATTAACGGCAGCAAAAAGACGGGTCCCTACAAATTGTTACTAGTTATTTTCCTTCTCCGGAGGGCTTAAAGTGGTTTTATTTATTTATGTTATTTATAATCCACCTTTCTCATCGAGACTCAAAGCAGATTACAAAGTATAATTCAAAACATTCAGCACCCGGGACATTCAATAAGCAAGACAATAGGGTATAGATTTCAGAACAATTCAAATACAAGCTGAAATCTGATAGAGCTGACACAACGTTGACACAAAATATAAGCAATTTCACATGACACAATAAACAACAGTAACAGTACATAACAATATAGTCTACCGTCTGCATACCTTTATTTATTGATACATCTCCTTAATCATACCTTACAGCATGGCCTTATTACCTCTGTGTAAGAAAGCCGTTCTGAATAATTTGGTTTTGCATAGTTTTACTTCATTCACTCTTCCATCATCCGCGAAAGGGAGAGACCACAATGTGACCAATTCCAAGCAGGTCTGCTCATAAGTGCCATGTTATTCAATGTGTCCTTAGGACTGTAGAAAAGTATCCTTAGGATTAGAGTTTCTCATTTTTATCAGTGAAGGAATGATGCTCAAAACAACCAAGGGAGTCTTATCACCAACCAGTGATTTGAAATCAGGTTTCTGAGATCCAAGTTGAGTATTCTGTGCATTTGGTCCAAAGGAGCTCGTAGGACGAGTATCCAAAGAAAACAACGCATAAACACAGCAACTTTTGAAAGAAAAATAGCACAGGAGGAGAATGATGTGGCTTCAGTCTCTCTTAACCCGGCTCCTAAGTCATGTTCATGCATCAGCAAAGTCTAAATCAAGGCTTATCCCACATCTGTGCCACAGGCCTAACTCAAGTATGCTACTGAATTAAGTCCTTTGGCTGCAACGGAACAAGATTTATAACATCTTCTCCAGCACTATCTACATCCATAAACATGCAATGGTGCCTTGTCCGTAGCCCCAGGCCCTCAACAATAAACGAACATGTCTTTTTCTGACATCATGTCATTCAGTAAATGGCAGTAGATTAAGTAGCTCCATTTCCAGAGTCAAAAAAAGATGAATCTTGGCACATGTTAATTAGGAACATCATTCAGCTTGAGAGAAGGCGTAGGAAAAGAGGATGATTGACAAGGGGACCAGGAGGAGGAGAGAGACCCAGACACCAATACTTAGGAAAGACAAACGCTGGGACTTCCGAGCCCAGTAGGCGGCTTCTTTGCTGGAATTTGCTTTTTGTTTCTCCCTAGCCTGGAGAAGAGAAGACGGAGAAAGATGGGTTAGAAAACCTAATTACTGAGTACGGTCGCCTGTTGTTTATTTCAGAGAATGGCTGTTGTATTCAAAGGTGTTTCCTGTTGGCCTAACATATATATCCAGAAACTTGTTGCGGTGCTTAGTGTTCTGTAAGTGGCAATGTCCTTTGCTTCCCTTACTGTGCAGTCCTAAGCAGAGTTACACCGTTCTAAATCCAATGGGGTGGCTAGGTTGTGTAGAGAGTGGCTAGGTTGTGTAGAGAGTGTTGTGTATACACTTTACTACTGCATTTCCTTAGCATCAGGGTAAAGACTCTAGTTAAGTATTATCAATTAACAGCCTTCCACTAATAACAAAAATCTGCCAGTATCTTTGCGTGCAACTTGGTAAGAAACATTATGCAAGAACATTTTATGAAGAAAAAAAAAAGTGTCATAAGCGAGCAAGACAAAAGATCCATTTCAGGAAACCATTTTTAAGAGCCTTCAGGTTTATTCTGTTTATGAAATACCCACACTAAGAGAAAAGTGTGTAGAAAGGTCTTGACGGGATTATTCAAGTCAAGCAAGACATTGTCATAGTCCAAGACCAGGTCCCCAAACTTAGTTGAGCTAGTAGGCAGTGCCACAAAATGGCTGTCACGGGAAAGGACCAATCATAACCCAGCTGCAGTGAGGGGACGGGGCCAATCACAAAGTACTGGGAGGTTCCACAAAATGTTAGTAGGTTCCAAGCATAGCATCCTCCTGTGATAGAGCCAGCTGATCCCAAAAAAGTGGCTTCCATTTGCAGCCATAGAAGTGTTGCCATGGATTTCAAAGCTTTCTACTTTCAAGGAATACTTTCCCCATAGATACCTGCCACAAAACCTTTGTGCACTGCAGAGGATTCCAGGCCACATTCTAGAGTAAACTGGTGACTTCTGTGAACGTGGCTCAAAAGACTCCCCGGCAAAATACATGTTAAAAACAGGTACTAGGTGGGTACACTTCAGGAAATCTTTTCTGTGGTAACTCTTCTCCTAGTTTAAAGGTCCTGATAAGTGTTCAAGTAGCCATGGAGTTCCCTTGAAGGACTCAACAGCAGTTGCTCTGAAACCTCATTGCTACGTGGCACTTAATGGATGTCAAAACATTAGCACTCTAGCATATTCACAAGGTGACCGGTACCTATGGCCCCAGCAGCTGTGTGGGTGCTGCTCCCATACTGACGCTGCTAACACTTGAAGTGATCTAGGGTGGTGGGTGGAGATACAGTCACTTGCAGTTGCTTGTCCTCACCAAGTCTGAAATACGTAAATTGGCAAATCCAGGTTCCTTCCTATTCTGCTCAGACCTACAGAAATCCTCTAGCTTGTAATGGGCCCCCGTTTTCTGCTACAGCATGCAGCCTTGTCTTGAGCAATGAGATCCGTCCAAGCGGCAATTAACTGCAACAAGGTGCCCTTGAAGTCTTTTTCTTTTCCACCTCCCCCCCCCCCCACTGGAAGGTGCCCACAACACACCTGGCTGTGCGTAGAATTTCCATGGAAGAAACACCCATCCACTTGTGGGAGGGCAGGGCTGAAAGTATTGGCTTCTTTTCAATTTGGGAAGTGTGGACAGAGATGCTGTTCTGAAGCTGCCTTCTATAGAGTCCAGCCAGGGATCCCTTCAGCTCACTGCCAAATAGTAGTCTTTCCCAACACCCCGCACCTGCCCCAAGATCCTGTTAGCTGGAGACACGAGTGTGAGAACCGGGGACTTTTCCTGTAAAGCATGGGCTCTGTCACTGAGCTAGTTTCTCTGCTGTCTCTGTGGGATGACACACTCTCCTCCCCCGTCCAAGAATACGTTTTTATAAAAACAAATGTTGTGTCTCCTTTGGTGCAAAGGCTGCCCTGAATTTCTCCTCTCATTGGCACAGGAGCAAAGAAAGCACAAACCCTCATCCCATCACTCTCACCTTGACTGCATAGATCAGGGCTAGGACTCCAATGCAGGAACAACCACAGACGATGCTAGCTATAGCCAGGTTGCGCAGTCTGCGCACGCACAAAGGAAAAGCCTTGTCAGAGCAGTGATTCTCCATGGCCCCCGAGTTGATCATCACAGCAGTCTCGGCCCCTTCCCTAGCTGAGGTCCCATTGCTGAGCTCCATCTCTTCAGCCATTACATCTGGGACACGGAAGGAAGGCTGCTGGAGAGTGGTAAAAAAGGACGCCCGTGTCGCTCTACCCTTAATGCGGAGTGGACCTCGGAGTCCACGTTAATGGTTCTCAGTTCAGCACCAGCAGGTTGTGGAAGTCTTTGATGTCAGCGTCCGGAATTCAAATCCTGGAAAAGCCCTTTTCCATGCTTGTTTCCTGCTTGTAATGTGAGCACACTGGTGCCATACTTCACCAATGTTGTGGAAAACATCTAGTTAGAGAACTGAAAGCACTGTATAAATGGTTACAGTATGCTGCCTCTTCATCTGAATTTTGAAGAGGAAGGTCTTCTGTATACCTGGTTAGATCTTCCCAACCCCAAGGACTCTAAAATTCAGCTCTTTTGGATTGAGAAAAAAGGAATCAGGAAAAAAATCCAGACCAGGAGCAGCTTACCTCTCCACTGTTCCCCAAGGCAGCTCTCCGTTTGGTCTTCTCACCTCCCAGACTTGAGAATACTCACATACCTGTCAGCTTCCTAGTGCTTTTGGGCTGGGTCCCAGACTCTCGGTGGATGAGGTCATTACTACCTGGAAGCAACCCAGGTATGTGGGTTGCTCATGTTTGTTAGCTGATACTCTCATCCCACAGCATACGTTCTAGTACTTCTGTATTATAGAGCAAGGAGATTCAAGAGAAGGGACTTCTGAAGGAATAGGAAAGCTGAGAGGTTAAGTCTGGGGGACTTCTGCCCTCAAGAAGGAAGTTTTCCTGGTAAAAGCAAGGTGAACTATTATACAAGGCAAGCCCCTGGATAGTTTTTCCAGCTTTGGGAAATAGTCTCTAGTGGGCAAGGATCAGACCTCTCAGTCCTTTTGCCCTAGCTTTTAGACTTTTGGATTTAGTTGAATATAACAAATGCTGTTCACCATAAAAGGTGAAACATAGGAGGGGAGCAATTGTATTTCCCTATCCTACGCATCCATATTGGAAGCCCCAAGAGGCCCAATGTCCAACTGTGTTCTCTCATGCCAGTGTGCCAGGCCTCGAGGTCCTGAAAGACAGAACTGCTGCTTTGCAGTCTTACTCCTAAAATGCATGCTGGGGCCAGCTACAGTAGCGAGTTCTTTGCACTTGTTCTTACTCTTTGTTTCAGCAAGAGAAACTGAAGCCCTAACTTCTAAGCAAGTATGCTTGGAATCTCAGGTGAAAAACCACAAAGGCTGGGTGGTTATCAGTTAGAAGTTTACATATTACACAGCGCTCCTTTCCAACTTTACCTAGGTTAGAAATTGAGGTCCTGGGCAGGGAGGACTCTGCTGCAATGAATCTAGGCAGAAAAGCTACATGCCGAGATTTTTATCAATTGGGAGAGGCATTTCAGAGCACACTAGAAGAAATGGTTACTTTCTATGGGCTAGGCATTCAGGTTGTTATCCATTGCAAAAAAAAAAGGTTTGGATGGGATTTTCAAATAAGCAACTGATTAACCAGAGCAAACTTAAGTCTGATTAGACAACATGTCTTCCCCCACAGGGAACTGTACCCTTCTACTCCACACCCAACAGCATTTTAGAGTGGGCTGCAAAAATGCAGATTGTCAGAAGGAAATCCAAATAAGGTCACACCTCAGCAGTAACACCAGTGAATTTTTCACACAAGGCTCCCACTGGCAGGCAATACCAAGGGCAGCTGAACTGGTTTGCCTACATTTTACCCAGCCTATAAAACCAAGATTACTTCATCTACTGAATATTCTGCAGCCCTTCCATTAGTCTTTCAAGGCAATTCTGGATGCACTACATGAAAGCTCTCTCCGATCCAGAAACTTTCCATGAAGAGTGCTCGGGTTGATACCATTTCACATACGTCCCTCCTCGAGTGCTTGAGAAGTGGAAAGGCCCAACAAGTATTATTTCCTTAATTCTCTCCCCCTTGGTTTTTTGTTTCCAGTACTTCCAGGAAACTGAGGTGGGACTGTGTATTTTTAGGAGCGGACAGGATTTTGCTTGTCCTTTTACCTGGCATAGAACAAAAAGGCACAAATGCCTTGCTGCTTAAAAATCAGGCCATCACTTCTCAGAAGTTTTGTGAAGTCTTTTGAGGAGGAGCAAGGAGCCAGACATGGCAGCCCTAATGGTTTCTCAGTGGCCTTAGCAGGCTGTTTTAAAAGCAGTGGGGATCTAGAGCCTCCTCCCGTCCTCAGAACAGTAAGCTGACAATAAATCCAGATCCCTGCATATTTGAGGAGGCATTTTGTCCAACTGCACAGCAGAGTAAAGTGTCATAGGCATGTGTACTACCTGAAGTGAAAAACATCAGACTGAACAGTGAAAGGCCTCAAGTGGATCAGGAATGGGACCCCTCAATTTCCAAGACCCCAGATCCGGTTATATGCCCTTCAGCATACAAGGGATGGGTAAGCAATGTGGCTGTCAGGCCTGTAGAGAAAAAAATTCCTTGTCCTGCGGGTTACCAGTGACACAGAGGTTACATTCAAAGAAGATGGAAGCAAGAGAAATGGGACAAGAAGATAGCCCCACTTGCCAAAAAAAGAAAGAAAAAAGGCACTACAGGCTTATTTGGTGTGCTGTTGGTTTTTCTTTTTTTAACACTTTATTCATAGCATTATTCTGAAGAAAGATTACATCGGTCTTCTGTACAAGTTCTGAACATGCTTCAGTAGGAAAGACAGCTCCATGGGAACACCTCCCCCTCCACCCCAACTGCATCCCCTCCCCAAAACCAGAGAATCACTGCCACCCCTTTATCCCGCTGCGGTGGGGGAGGGGAGGGAACATTGTGCTCCCCTATACAAAATAACCTTTGCATAGATTATGTTCAAAAGAACCTATTTTACAACAAGAGCTGTACACAGAGTAAGGGGCGAGAGGAAGGGGCGAGGGATCTGAGCAAACGGAGATACCCACCAAGTCCTCAAAGCAGTGAGACTGCAATATACATCATTAAAAATAAGACAGTTTCTCCTGGTGCGTGTGAATGTGTGAGCAGCGGTGCAAGCAGTGGAGGCACCACCTTCCCTGGGGCAGCCTCGCACCTCATTGTGAGGACTCCACTGGCCCACCACCTTGTGCCTCAAGAGGCTCCGAGCGGAGAATGGAATAAGCCGTGGGGACAATCGAGAGGGAGAAAGCCAGCATTTGGTCACTGTCATTTAAAAACCAACCCAAAGCCTTTAAAAAAGTAAGAGCTAGCTGTGTTATAAATCAGGAGGCATCCCTTATGTTACTTTGGGGGAGGAGAGGGAAGTGGGGGGAGAAAAAAGGGCAGACACATAACCCCAAAAGGTGACCCCAAAAAAAGGATGCAAGCGCCTAGAAAGCCCAAAGTGGTACTGAATTGGTGGGGCGTTCAGGGATGATGTGAGCCCTGTAGTGTAACTCTCGGAGCTGCTCCCCCACCCATCAGGAAAGTAGCAGAATTCATTGAGAAAGTGCTGGCCGTGCCACCTCCCATGGTGACGGAACAGCTGAGCTACATACCCAGGTGGCTAGATACTTCAGCAGGAGTGTCCCTGCGCCCCACTCAGAGAACAACAGGGAATGAACTGTGCTCACCGTCCTCCGTTCAAGTAGTACTCTAACAGTCAAGTCTGGAATGCAGGGAGCTGTGTGGGTACAACATGAGCCCCTTCTGCTGCCCCAATGTAAAGGGGAAGAGTAAAGAGGGCGGAGGCTGAATCTGCTTAGGATATGTGCAGGGGAAGAAACGGCCACTGACCCATCCCCATAGAGAAGTTACATCATAACTCCTTTCATTGTGGTCACGTCTTGGGCTTGCGGCCTCTGTTACTTAGCGAAGAGGTAACTGGAGCAGCTGGGGAGGTGGCAGTTGAGGGCACTCCCACAACTGCCCCAGGTGGGGTGTTAGCAGAAGCAGAGGCCGCTTTCCGCGAGGGGATGGGGGAGGAGGCCGAGCGGGTGTTCTCGGCAGGCTTAGCCGCACTACGGAGAACGCGGTCAGCCAAGCCACCGTGGTGCCGCTGGCCCCTCCCTCTGCCACGGGCCCCTGCAGATTCACGGCATTGGCGCTTGGGCTGCTGGACACACTTGTTACCACTTGACTCAGAAGAGGATCGCAGGGAAGACTCCGACTCTCCACCTTCTTGCTCAGAGACAGCTTGGGGGGCAGGAGACTTGCTGCTGTTGCTCCTCCGACTGCCTTCCAAGGAGCAGCGCCGCTTCCGTCGCTGGGTCTCCCGTTCCAGTGGTGGAACAAGACTGCCAGGCCGGAGACGTGTAGAACGGGAGGGGGTGTCACTAGAAGGCTGTTCCCAAGTACTGCTCTCTGCTGATGACAGACCCTCAGTGACAACATGCTTTGGGGAAGGCTGAACTACACCCTCACTGGTCAACTCCGGCTTTTCCTCTCGCTTGAGCAGAGCTAGTCTTGTCAGTGGGCGGGCATCCTCACCCTCAGATGAGCTCTGGTTGACACTAGGCAATGCGGGGCCCAGTTCATCCTTTCTCCTTCGCCTCCGACGCTTGCGAACTGGAGGAGCTGGGGCCTGGTTCTCTATGGAGGTCTCTTGGTCAGAGGTTGAAGGCGGAGGTTGTGCTACCTCTACACAAGGAGAGGGCGAGTTCTTCGGAGGGCGGCCCCTCTTCCGCTTGGGTGGAGATTCTGCTGATGGGGGAGTAAAGGCGGTCTGGGGTAGCATGCACGGTGGAGGCAGCAGCGGCCCTTGTGCCTCTGGGGAAGCCTGTGTTGCAGGTGGAATAGCAAGCGGTTTCCTCACATTTGTGGATGATTTAGAAAGAGGTTTTGGAGGCCTGGCCTTAGGAACAGATTTTGATGTGAGTTTGGGATGGGTGGCCATACGGTTCCGTCCCTTAGGGGAGCTTTTTGAGATGGAAGTTGATTTAGGATGAATGACTACTGATTCATGAACCCTAGGCGTTGCCTCTGTCACTGGGGCAGGTCCAACAGGTGTGTTCAACTGCTCTGGCACCTTAGGGGATAGTTCTGTGATCAGAGGTTTTTTAAGTGTGGCTGGCAGCGTATCAGAAGCAGGCTTGGGAGGCATGACAGGGGATTCCCGTACCTTGGGAGGCCGGCCACGCCTTCGCTTTTCTACAGGTGAGTCATTCTTGCTACTCTGAATCTTACTCTTGGGAGACTCCCTCTTTGCACAGATCGTTTCAGGTGTTTTTCTCTCCAGTGCCTTATTTTGGGGTTGGAGCTCCAGTACCTTCTTCTCCAGTGCCTTGCTTTGGGGGTTGATTTCCAGGGCTGGCTCAAGTAAGGGCTGTGGCAAGCCTGAACTCTGCTGCTCAGGGAACTTGTTCTTGGGGGGACGTCCTCGTTTGCGTTTGACAGGCTCAGTGGAAGCATTAACAAGCAGCTCTTCTCTTGAACATTCATCTTTCACCTTGGCTGCAGCTCGACTCTCCAGTTCAATTCTCCGACGGGCAGGCAAGTCACGGAGCGATGGCAACTCTTTGCCAGAGGGGGAAGTCTCTGGCTCTGACACACTCTGGGCTGAGCTGTTGCTGGGACTCAACATGGCACTGCTAGCAGCATCCAGTCTGCGTGTACGGTTACGTCGCCGGCGGATCAGCTCTTTCTCCTCCACCACAGTAACCAAACGCCCCGGCAACTTGCGCAAGACTTTGGCAGCAGGCCCATCTTTGCCCTGACAGCTCTGAAGGATCAGTACATCAGCACTGGTTCGACGGCGGGGCACTCTGACTGGTGAGGGGTTCTCATCTGAAGACAGAGCTCCTGGAGAGATTACAGCAGCTAATGGACTTTCTTGTAAGGAGTCAGCTCCTGGGCAGCTAGCTGGAACCTCAGCTTCTTTGTTTCGCAAGTCGTCCCCAAGCAACTGCTTCCCTACTTGTCCCTGCTTCAGTGATTCCTTGAGGCTGCTGGTTTCACTACTAGCTGGCTCTGGTGTTGGTGGTATGGTCTCTGGAGGTGACATCTTAGGCTTGGGCTCATTCAGAGAGTTTGAAATGGGACAAGGCAAGTCGCCAGTTCTGGGAGGCTGCGCCAAGCCATTTTGTTCTTTGACATAAGGCAGAATTTCCAGTTGAGGGACATGCCCAGCAGCTGCTACAGAGTGATCTGGGGAAGTCAGCACAGGCACCTCAACCTTGGTGGCTTCCCTAATCAACTCAGGCTTTGCTCCGCCTGTGTTTTCCAGAGGGGTGTCCTCTGAGCTTTGAGAGATGGCTCCCTCAGACACTGTCCGATCAACTTTCTCTTGAGCTTCCTGCTTTAGTGCATCATCCACAGAGTTCAGTGATTCATGCTGCTCTGCACTGCTGCAACTGGTGCTCTTACCAGTTTCTTCCTGTGGCTTGGACGGGCACTCCTCCTGCATCCCCACAGTGAGGCCTACATGTGAATCCTTTAGTTTGCTCTTGCATGCTGGTTCTACAGGGTTAACTGAAGCGATTGGGACTGGTGCCTTCTCTGAAATCTTCAGAACGGCCTTCTGTGTGTCAGATGGTGTCTGTATATTCATCAGCTTCTTCTCAGACACTGTACCATCTTGTGCCTGACATGCTAGTACCCCAATATGTGAGGCATCCTTGGAGGCTTGGAATTCATGGGATGATGGGGGGAGAGGGGAAATCTCTTCTTCTTTCTGCTCTCTTAAATCCGCTTTTAATTTGACTGCCTCTCTATCAAGTCCCTGTGGATGGAGCTGGGGGATCTGTGCCTCAGATGCTGGTGCCTCAGGCCTAACAGGGCTGATCTGGAGATTATCCGCCCCAAGGGGTTTCTCAGGTTTCTGCTGGCCTGGCCTCAGCATTTGATCCAAAACAGTATCTGTTCTCTGTGGGGCACCTCGGTGCAGCCTGTCTCCAGTAGGCTGGGTCTCTGTTCTTGCTATGGTGCCTCTTAGCATCCTATCACCAGCAGCACCTAGATCTGGCTTTGGTGGAGTAACTCGTTGTAATTTCTCCGCAGCAGGTGGGATGTCTGTCCTGTGGGGAGTTATTCTTAAAACCCTATCCCTGGGAGCTAATGCCTCAGTTCTGTGTGGGGCTGTCTTCTGTACCCTTTCGCCAGTGGTTGGGGGTTTAGTCCACATCTCCTCTCGGCGAACCACAGTCCTCCGAGCATGCAGGACAGGATGTGCTGGTGTTTCATCCCGCACCAGCTCCCTTCGTACAGCAGCACCTCGTGTGTGTTGGGCCACTTGAGGCAAACCGTCATCCTCCTCTTCAGTTGCTACCCGGGAATGTCGGAGATTGGGCAACCTCGCCTGGGGGGACTCTGCATCTCCACTGTCCCCGTCACGCACCATCTGGCGTGTGCTACGCAACCTTTCGCTCATGCGGGTGCCTGTGCGGCTGGAAATCTTGGCCTTCTTGCTCTTCTTACTGGAGCCTTCCTCTGTAAGCAAGCTCTCATCTTCATCTTCTGGCAGCTTGAAGACCACCTCATCTTTCGCCTGGTCAATGTCTTTGCGGGCAGCTTCCACCTGTTCCTAAGGACAACAGAGATGGGCAAATTGAGTAGGTGGCCAGAAGGGAATTACTGCTAATCTGACAAATGTTGCCAATTAGGCTAGAGGATTTGGTTTGGTCTGTTCTGGGACACCTTAAAGAGCAAGGTTCTGAGATTTAAGCTGCTCGCCTCTTCTACAGAACCGAATACATACCATCACTACTCCTTCCCTGCCAACCAACAGGAGCTCCTGCTCTACATCAGAATACAGTTTGGAACCCTGGGTGTCATCTCCATGAAAGGTTGTTGAGTCCAGAGAAATGGGACTCACAACAGCCTGCAAGATGGTTGTTATGCGGCTGTTTAAGAAGTTGCATCAGATGGAGGAGCTGATCAACTTTTAACTGGAAGATGATACAGCCGGCCACAAATCAAAGTCCCTGCACCTGCGCTTGCCTAACAAGACACGCATTTACCTCTGCCTGCTTCAATTCTTCTCGACTGATGTCTTCCAGAGACGCCTCCAGGAAGTTCATGGCATAGCGTTCAATAGGAGTGAGCTGGAGAGAGAAAGTGAAGTTCAGGTGAGATCTCTGAAGTGGAGGTCAGCTGGGCGTAACAGGCAAAATGTCTAACAGTCAGAACTTTTGTGATTTAGCTATGCACAGGGATATACGATAAACAAATCAGAACATTCAATCGACAAGATCTCTAGTGGCAGACTAGGAAAAACCTCTTGCTTGAGACCTCATTCCTTTCTTGGAGAACCACTGCTAACTACAAGACTGGTCTGACCTATCTGACCCAACTTAATATGGACAGGCTTTACGGTCCAATATGAATTTGCATGACAGAGGAACAGAGCACTTCATTTAGATATAAGACACAATAGCACTGTCACTTTGCAGAGGGCAAACAAGATTGTGTACCTGTTCTACCAGTGAAGCAATTTCCTGCTCCGCCTTAGACATCTCCTCCTCCTCTTCCCTGCTGGGTCTGTCTTCTGTGTCCAAGGGGATGTTCTCATTGAACTCTGCCAGCTCAGCCACTTGTTCTGCCTTGGCTTGGGAGGCTGCACGGATATCCTCAGGGTCCTCCGCTCTGCACAGTGCCTGTGAGCCAGACGTATTGCAGGAAAGCTAAGTAAGGGCTCATGACAGAGGAGAACACTCGTCCCATCTTCAATATGGTATCTGAGGGATGGGCGCTTACCTGCTCCAGAATTTGTGCCTGCTTGGTGGCCATGGGGTCCTCTTCTTCCTCCTGTACTAGAACTGGGGCTTCTCCTTCTTTCTTGCCTGGTTCATCCAGCGGCATATCAAACAGATCGCGGATGGTTTGCTGAAAAGTGCAAAGATGAGCAGGTTACAAGTGGATCCTAGCCGGTGAGCTGCTGACTCCTAAAATATGCATCTGATGAATGATATCTTGCCTATGAAATCCCTCTATGCAGCAAATTAATTTATCTTTATAGAAAGTAGACAGGATTCTCCTGTCTTCTTTCCTGCAACAAACCAATGCTGCTATTTCTCTGTAATCCTTCTTCAGGATGTCCTAAGTGTAGCATTACCACGATAAAGAGGGTTCTTCAGGAACCTCAGCTTCAAAGCACTGGCAGCACAAAACCAACAATCCATCAGGCTGTGCAAAACACAGTTTAGCACTCAGGCTCAGCAACAGTCACACATTACCACGGTTACCTGTTTGAAATAGGCTGTGGTGAAGTTACCGCCCTCAATGGCCATATCTCCCAGCATCCTCTTCTGATTAGCCTTCTTCAGGATATTTTCCTCCACTGTCCTTTCACTAATCAATCTGAAGAGGCAATAAGAGAGTTGGCTTACAAACAACTGCTTGTGAACATAACTTCCATGTTATGGAATAGCTCTCAACCCAAACATATAACCTCCTCTAGGGAGCGAGTCTTGCATTCTCTGTTGTGGCTGCACACCTCTCTCTGCCAGTGGCACAAAGGAGCCCAGCTCACCTGTAGATGTGAACATCCCGTGTCTGCCCGATACGGTGGCAGCGGTCTTGGGCCTGGGCATCCATAGTGGGGTTCCAGTCGCTATCATAGAACACCACAGTATCAGCACCTGTCAGATTCACCCCCACGCCCCCGCTGCGTGTTGACAGGATGAAACAGAAGATGCGCTTGTCCGCGTTGAAACGTTCCATCAGTGCCTGCCAAGGTTGGATGAAAGCCCAGAGTCAAGGCGTGGAAGAAAGCCCACGGTGGGGATCCGTGGCTTTACTCCCTAGCTTTAGAAGAGGAACACACTTTACAAGTCACGTCAACAGTAAGCTATCCAGAATAGGAACTCTAATTAATTTCATCCTGTAACCCAGGAAACAAATTTCTATCATCAGAATTACGGGATGGACTTGCCAGGCTCCTGCTCCCTATCATTAACAACCCGCCCCCCCCCCGATCTTTACATTAGTTCTTCACTTGTCCATCATGCCCTGTCATCAGACTGTTCTTCACTAATGACAGAAATCCTTAAAACATCCTCTAGAATAGGTACACAAATGGGAAATATTGTATTTCAAAAGCTGTTTTTCTTCCTGGACTCGTAGTTTGGATCTTGATGCAAACTGTTACAGAACTCTCCCAGAGAGCTGGTTCCTGAGGATTTTTTGTCTGTTATAACAGACAAAAAACATGTTATAACAGACTCTTCGTCTGTTATGTAAAGGTCCAAGCCTATGACTCTCAACAGCCCTTGGAATTTCACAGGTGAGAGAAAGCTGCCATCCCTTACCTGCCGCTGCTCTACACGAGTGCTACCATCCAACCGCAGGTAGATGTGTCCGTGGTAATTGAGGAACTGCTCCAGCACATCCAACATGCGGGTCATCTGGGTGAAGATGAGGACACGATGGGCTCCAGCCTTAAGCTGCCGCAGCAGAATGTCCATCGTCTGCAGCTTCCCTGCAGGTCAAAGGATGACCAGAAAAAAATTGGGACAAAGGCCTTGGTGGTGAAGGTGGTCTGGGCACTATTTTCCTTTTCCTGACAGCACAAGCACAGTCTGTGCCACACAGATCCTGCCCAGAAACACATACCACAGTCATACTGGATGAGGCGGAGGTCTGGGAACTGAGTCCTCATGTTGCAGACAATGCGATGCAGGCAACTGGCATGCGGTGAGAGCTCTTGGCGTAGTGTCTCCTTGAAGACAGCCTGCTGGAGCAGGAGCGATGGGGGCGGGTGAGAGGTGTGCATGGTGATGGCAGGAGCCTCCACAGGAGGCATAACGAAAATGAACCTACAAAGACAAGGAAGGAAGATTGCAGACCACCTCAGGAGACCAGGGAGGCAATGGTTTTGTCTGGCTTCCATAGAGCAAATGGAAACCAGAACGCCCAGCAACAACTCAGGAAAACCAAGGGCACTGGCAACACCCCCTTTAAGCCCCATCCCACCACCAGTTTCCAAGTTCACAGAGGAAATGTTACCTCTCTATAATGTCTGTCAGTTGTTCGATGCGTTGCTGGGGTGTCAGGATCGCCTGGGCCAAGACCTCTGACCGCTGCCAGTAGGCCTCGAGGCTCTGGGGATCCCTTTGTACTTGAGCTGCATAGCAGTGTGCATAGCTAGCTCCTCTCCAGCCCTTCGCTTCGATGTCCTGACAAGCCACCACTTGCTCCTCACTTTCCTCCTCCTCATTCCTCCACAAGGCAGGGGCAGGGGGGAAGAGGGTACAAAAGCGTAGCACCTCTGTGCCATACATAGGCACAAGGTTGCAGTGCTGCTCGTTGAGGCGGAAGAGCCGGTCCAGGCGCTCCTCCTTCTGCTTCTTCCGCTTCTCTTCAAGTGATTCCTTCAGGCCAGAAGGATTAAAACCAGTCAAGCTGCAGTATAGCCCAAGCCATGGAGCTTGCAACCACCCTCACAGATCACACTACTCCACAGCATTTGCCCAAGTCCCCGGCTGAGCAACTCACCAGATAGAAGGGTGACCGGGGTGGGGGAGGGGGCTGTCGCCTTGGCCGTGGAGCAAGGAGCGAAGGGGGAGGTGGAGTAGGTGTTGTGGAGCGGAGCATTAGCATCTCTGGTTCCTCCTTGGGCACTGGGCTTGACGCAGTCTGGGGAGCCAGGGTGGGGGAGGTGCTGACAGCTATACTGGCAGCTGGGGTGACAGTGAACGAAGCCATTGAGGGAGGCAGGGAAGCTGATACTGGAAGGAAAACAGATGAGTTAATGCAAGGGGAGAGGGCAGAAGTCACTGAGCACCTGGTTTTTCTGGACTCCCACAAACTGGAAGCCTGGGAATTTCCCAGTTCCTGGGAATCTCAAGCAACACTCAAGGCACGCACGGAGCTGGCACATAAGTCTGATGCTGGCTGTCAACCCTATGAGGAACTGGAAATAATTTCCCAATATTAAAACCATCTCAGATGCACAGGGCCCCACACACAGGTTAGGAGACATGCTCACCCAGCTGTTGCTCCATGCTGGGGTTTGGAGCCTGTACCATTCGGAGCGTGGGCTTCACAAGAGCTTGCAGGGGAGCTGGTGTGGGTGAGCGCAGCGGCATCTGTGGCTGAGTGGGTAGCCTGACTGGTGGCATAGGATTCATGGGGAGTGGGGTTCGTTGGGCCATCAGAGCTGCCGGAA
Organism: Eublepharis macularius; assembly: GCF_028583425.1. Taxonomy (NCBI): domain Eukaryota; kingdom Metazoa; phylum Chordata; class Lepidosauria; order Squamata; family Eublepharidae; genus Eublepharis; species Eublepharis macularius. The sequence continues at coordinate 64,292,826 of NC_072801.1, read as the reverse complement.
GGCCAGGCAAAGCAGTGGCAGTTGTTGGTGTAGCAGGGCGCAGAGGTGGTTGCTGTGGGCCAGGAGAGGGGGACACCAGTCCATCTCGAGGGGCTTGTCGCACTACTATCTTCACCACCCCAGAGCTGTTCACTGCCGAAGAGGGCACTAGAGAAACAAAGGCAGAACTGAGCTTGGCCATTTTACGGAACACTCTAATTTCTTATTATTGCTACTGGACATTTATTCTATGCTAGTATGAGGTAAAGAAGGGTCTTTGAAAAGGGTTACCTGAAAGCGGGAAGTACAGGTCAAGTCATGGTTGTTGTAACTCAGGAAATGTTTGTGAAATGATTTGAAAGTGTCAGCAAGAACATGGCAAAAGATTTATACACAGGAGTGAAGGAAGGAAAGGGAGGGAGGGCAAGCAGTAGACGATGGAATAAATGCAGGGAGATGGAGTGGGTGTGAAGCACATGTAGTCCATTTACTGACCCATGAGCCCTGGAGCCTAGGCCCTCAACCCACTGGATCACATTTCCCTTCTACAGCCAAAGATTTTTTAAAAATGCAGGAATCCCAATTTTCTGGCTGTGGTAATCACCAACCTTGGGTGGCAGCAATGGGGACACTGATGGTTGCCGTGGAGGCAACTGCTGAAGCGGCTGTGCTGGTAGCGGGGACAGGCAGAATGGTGGGAGGCTGGTGGCCTGGCACAGCCTGCACCCCAACAGGGGCCTGCCCTGCCTGCTGGGCCATGGCCTGGATCAAAGCCACCTGTGCTGGCTGGCTGATGATGTGATGCTGCCCCCCAGCAGACACCAGGTGAACTACATTCCCTAGAAAAAAAGGGGAGGGAGGAGGAAGGGAAAGAGAGGGAATTGCCAACTCAATTGCCAGTTCTGACTCTGGAAGGTGGCAATGCCCCAATCGCCCATGTAAGCCCTCCTGCTGAGATCCCACCAAGGCATCGGTGGTCCTCTATGCTAGGTGAGGCTCTGGAGTTTCCTATATCCCTCGGGTCACCAGATGACTCACAAGAGAGAGGCATCAGGAGCTAAGAGGGACTGTTCTGAAATTTAAAGACTGTTCCCCACCCCATATATTCCATCTCCTTCATATTCATCATGGTTCTGTCATTAGAACCTCCCCTGCACTTTCATCTCACATGATTATCATCCTGTTTGTGGACTTACAGCTAAGATATTTCAGTTCTGTTGCTTTAAAGCATTCTGAGATTGTGAATGGAACAGAAAGGAAAAATGCTAAGCAGCTTGGCGGACGCTGACCGGTGAAAACAAACCTCTTCTGCTTCTTTTTGCATGTGTGTGTGTGTGTGGGGGGGATTCACGAGTGCTGAAATGCAGCTACCCTGGAATGCTACTGCACTACTTATAAAGTTTTATTTGCTAACCACAGAAATGTGGCTGTCTCTGGAGTACATCCCACCCAAACTGCAATGTTAGAGTAAAAGAGAAATCAAAGGGTGGATTAGAGACAAGACACATAATCACCAACCCCACATGATGTCCAATCCCCGTCAGATTGCATGCTCCCTCGTATTTAAACCCCCCCCCCCCAAAACCTCCTGTACGTTTAAAGTTAGCACATCAGGGAGAAGGCTGTGCTAAAACCTTCTTGGGAACACTTACATAGTTTTATATGTTCAGGAAGTTTTTTTTAAAGAATCAGGCAGGGAAGCATTTAAACATTTAATCCCCAGTGTATCAAATAATACACAGTCCAGCAGCAGATACAAGGTTGCTGATCATGCAGTTAGGCTCATGGAAGTCAAGAAAGGGGGAGGTCACTGGGATAATGGGGGCTGGGGTTTACCTACTTGGCAGCTGTCTGGCTGGCTGAGGCATAGTGACCTGGCGCACCTGAGTACCCGTCAAGGTCAGCTTGTTGCCTTGGATTTGGAAGGTGAGGGGTTTGCTGCCTGGAGCACTTTGAAGGGGCCGGTTGGCGAGCGATGCAAGTTGCCCAATGCTTACTACTTCACCTGCTGCAGTGAAAGAAGAGACTGTTAGCTCTGGAAACAACACACATCTGCTCACACTTTTCTACTGGCCTCTTCATACTCACAAGGCAACCGTGCCTGCATATCCGGGGACAGGAGAAGTCTTTGCTGCAGAGCTCCAGCAGTTGCAAAGTTGTAGCCAGGCAAGGTGGGTACAGCAGAATGGATGTTCATAGGCTTCATCATCCCAACAGTGCTTGAACCCATGGTGCTGGTGGACTGCTGGCTCGTGGCAGGCATGGCTAGGGGGCTGGGGACCTGTGGCTGCCCCACACCAGGCAAGGCTAGGGGGCTGGGGGCCTGCGGCTGCCCTACACCAGGAAAGGCCAGGGGGCTGGGGGCTTGTGGCTGCCCCAGACCAGGCATGGCCAGGGCGCCGGGGGCCTGCGGCTGCCCCAGACCAGGCACGGCCAGGGCCCCGGGGGCCTGTGGCTGCCCTACACTGGGAATGCCCAGGGTGCTGGGTGCCTGCGGCTGCCCCAGACCAGGCATGGCCAGGGTGCTGGGCACCTGTGGCTGCCCCACGCCGGGCATGGCCAGGGTGCTGGGGGCCTGCGGCTGCCCCAGGCTGGACATGGCCAGGGTGCTGGGCACCTGCCCCACACCAGGCATGACCAGGGTGTTGGGCGCCTGTGGCTGCCCCACACCGGGCATGGCCAGGGTGCTGGGTGCCTGCGGCTGCCCCACACTGGGCATGGCCAGGGTGCTGGGCACCTGCGGCTGCCCCATGCCGGGCACAGCCAGGGTGCTGGAGGCCTGCAACTGCCCCACAGGAGCTGGCACTATACCAGGCTTAAGTGAAGAGGTGGTCATTGTCATTGTGGTGGGGGAAACAGGAGTAGGTGGTAAGAGAGGACGAGGAGCGTTTGGGATCAGCTGAGCAGCAGTCATCGCCACGGGCAGAACTGTGGAAAGACAGGGAGATATTTAGATGTGCATGGTCATCTGACCTTAGGCATGTTCTCCTAGACAGAAATAGTTCTGTTTGAAGTAACAGTTGCTTTGTGCTCTCTTCCTTAACTAACGCTACCTTGCAGCAGCCATTACCTCCTACCCAGATGGGATGGGGGATCCAGCATTGCAGTCACTCTACCACTCCAGATCAGTATTTTTTCCTCTGAAGTCACAAATAAGCAGCTTTTTAACAATAATAAAAATGTGCAACTGCTACTGTTTTTATTTATAAAAATTGTTAATGAAGTTTTAAAAATCTCTACTTCTAATCTCATGCACATGTGAAAGAAATACATTTAAACAGTAAGAAACTCTTGCCACCTCTCTGCAGAGAGCGGCTTTGGAGCCAGGGCTCCACTGAGATACCAACGTTAAGTATCTCCCTTCTCCACTCTGTTCTGTGATACTCAAGCCTTACCTTGTGGAGCAGAGGCCTGGGCATGTAGCAGAGCAGCAGCTGTGTTGTTCTGGCTCAGAGTAGGCACTAGAGTTGGGGTCTGCGGTCTGCCAGAAGGAGGCACTGGTATTGACATGGTCACTGGAGAAGGTGGCACAGGGAGAGAGACTGAGACGGGAGACTGCACAGATCCTGGCAACACTGGACCTGCGTGATGAATGGGAGCTAGAGCAGGGGTCAGTGGCTCCGGAAGCAGAGGGGCCAAGGGTCGCTGTAGAGGGGCTGCAGGACGAGGATTATTCACCAGCACCACAGTACGGTTCTCTGGCTTGGGCATAGGCTGCAGCATCCTGAATAAGAGAGGGAAATAAAATGATTCAGCACTAGAATTCTGGGAGGTGCTGCCATCCTTTAACATCTTCGTACTTTATAGTTCACCCATTAAGCTGATCTCAGCCAGACAACCTCATTGTCTCTACTCTAACAAAGGGATAATTCCCAATTAGAATCTTGGAAGACAACTACTTTGACGGAGCCCTCAACCATTAGCCTCCATCCTGCCATATAACATTCTGCTGGGAAGAGGCTGCATTTCTTTGTGGCATCAGTCTCTTCCTCATTTCAGCCAAAAAGCTCAATGTCCTTCAAAGCTGAGAAGTTTGGGGTTATGAAAGAATGCTTGGTGCTGCCTTTCTAGGATTACTGGGAACTTTAAGGGCACCCAGCCTTTGTGCAAGAGATCTGAAACTACTGTTAAGCATAAGCTGTCCACTGAAAGAAGGGGTGTATCACAGTACCTGTTCACTTTCATTTTGACTGGCTTTGGTCTGGGAGGAGGATCAGGGGACTCAGCAATCTCCTCAATCAGCTTCCTTGTCACCTTCCACTTCGGCAGGAATGTGTCCGTCTCATAACGGGAAACCCGGCCCTCCAGGTTGATCAAGTCAAAAATTCCCAAGTCCACATGCTGTAAGAAATAAAGCCCACAGATTTATAATGAGAGCCAGTTTAGCACTTTGGCTACCCTTCCTGAACCACTCCTCAAAGGACAATGCAAGAAGCAAAAAGAAGGCAATTTCAATAATCGGGACAGGACTCCTCCCACTGCGGGGGATATTCCAACCAATCTGATTTAACAATAAGCCCTGCCTGCTGGAGAGAGTGGCAGGAGTCACCCACACCTTCAGGACTCCCTCCTCCGCCCATGAAAGTATATGTCATGCTCTCACCATGGTTCCTCCTAAACAGAGCATCCCACTTCCCCACAAGAGCAGTGGAGGAGCACCTGCCTTGAAAGGGTCGTTATCAAGGGCATGCAGGACAAGAGAGGCTGTGTTGAAGCAGATACCCTCCGTGATAAACGGCGAGTGGATGGGCCGTGGGTCAAAGAGGTTGGGGTGGTTGCAGACTTTGCGAAGCTGCATCAGGATGTTGATGACACTCATGAAGTGCCCTGTGGCCAAGGTCTCCTTCGTGCTGAAAGAGGAACCAGTCACAGAGACTCAGATGTGCTCTCAGACATTACAATGGTAAACACTACTAATGCCAAAAGAGGAAAGACATGAAGGGCATTTGCCAGTGTTGAACACGTGGGAAAATAGGCAGCTACAGAACAAACACCCAGCTCACACTTATCTTCATTCCTTATGCCCAGAATTGAACCTACTCTTCCTGGCTCCCAGCACATCCCCCACCTAGATCCCAGGAAACCTCTTGTACTTACGTAGCCTGGGCCATGAAATCATCATAGAGATAACGCTGGCGCTTGGAAAGCCGGCACTTGATGACATGCTCGTATTTCTTTGGCATTTGCTTCTCTACGTCCACTTTCACCCTCCGCAAAAGGAAGGGCCGCAGCACCTGTTAGCAGCAGCAGGAGGGCAAAAACTTAGCATCAAATTCTGTCAGAAGGCTCCCCTCTAACGTTTCAGTTTTCTCTGGCAAAATCTCTAAATTCCCACCATGCTTACCTTGTGCAGCCTCTTGACTAGGTTCTCATTGTATTCCTGACTACCTTCGATCATGCCTGTCAGAGGGTTGGAAAACCATTCCTTGAATTCACGGTGCGACTGGAAGACATGAGGCATCAGGAAGTGCATGAGGGACCACAGTTCCATTAAACTGTTCTGGAGAGGAGTCCCAGTCAGCAGCAGCCGCCTCTGGCTGAAATGCAAAAAGTGGGAGGGTGAGAATTTTCAAAGAGGAAACGTCTTCGATTTGGTCTTCTCGAAGGAAACAAACACACTCCCCTTGCTCCCACCTGTTGAAGTTAAGCAAAGACTGCCAGCGCTGGGATTTAAAGTTCTTGATATTTTGAGCTTCATCCAAGATCAGATACTTCCAATTCTTGCGCCGAAAGGCCTGGTGGTCCTGCAGCACCAGCTTGTATGAGGTGATGCAGATATGGAAGGCATTGGGTTTGGTCCAACCCTAGATAAAGGCAGCAAGAGGGTTACAATGCTGCCAGTAAAGACGATGATTCAAGCAGTGTTTTCTCTGACTTAAGCAAGCACTTAACTTACACAGATGAAGTTTCATCTCATGCCAGTAATTTATAAACAGGGTGTACTTTGTTCCTAAACCTGGCACCATAACACCATTCCTTTGGTCTACTCTTAGCGGAATCCTGAGGGGGAGGGGAAGTGCTCTGGGAGCCAACTAGGATTTACACCAGCATAGGGTATTATGTTCTTCATTAAAACCATAATTAAAGAATCTGATCATAAACTCAATGATGTTTGATAAATCACCTCTATCATCTGTGTTTAATATTTCTGAATACGTTAACAACCCCAATAAAGGTGAAGGAAGCCTATGTTATCAACCTGACACAATTTTTGAAATAGTAAGTACTGATTCTATTTTGTCTTGCAGAGGACAAGTACCAGTAGTGCACAGTTTCATACCGAGACTGACTTATGAACACAGTAAGAATTCATATCCTAAACTACAAGATTGAGAAAAAGTACTTGCATTCTCTGAAATTTGCACCATTAATCCTTCAGATGATGGCAAGCTCTTCAGTTACCATCATCTTATATATAAATTTGCTTCGTTTGCTACAAAACATCAAATCTGGATGTACTGAAATGACAGATGTTCCCAACTAATTTTCAATATTGATCTCTCCTTTGAAAAACTTGCAACTGACTACCAAATCCTTTATTGTAAATATCCTACTGGGAGCACTCTGTCATCTTATTCTCTCATTTATCTGTCTGGCGTCTTCCAACAGAAACTAAAGGAGAGGATCCAGTATGAACGTCGTTGCTCTATTTACTGCAACATGATAATATTTGTAGTACAATTTACTTTTCAAATCAAAGGTAACCTCTTATTCCTGATAATCCACAGAAGTACATCCAAGGGAACTGATAATGCTGTTTATTTTAGTATGTAGCAGGGAGCAGCTTTATCTCCAAGTTAACCACTGTGTAAGCCAACGAATCTCTTGAGGCCCCAAATTAAAAATTCAACAGTTGGAATCACAAATGCCCTTATAGTTAAAATTCTGCATAGCAGAAATGTTTTGCGTGCCCAAATAAAACTTCTTGACATACATTTGACTTTTTAATACAACTAGAGGAGTTAGCCGTGTTAGTCTGTAGTAGCAAAATAGAAAAGAGTCCAGTAGCACCTTTAAAACTAACCAATTTTACTATAGCATAAGCTTTCAAGAATCACAGTTCTCTTGTGATTGCATCTCACGAAGAGAACTGTGATTCTCGAAAGCTTATGCTACAGTGAAGTTGGTTAGTCTTAAAGGTGCCACTGGACTCTTTTCTATTTTAATACAACTGTGTCTGTTACTAAAGAGAGTGTCAAATAAAAACAGGAACTTTGGAGTAGCAACCATTTTATTGGTTAAAACACTGGTAAAATAAGGCATTTTCTACTTCTGTGATTCCATTTTTGTTATTGTTTGACATGTATTTGATACTTGTTTGCTTTGCTTCTAATTTTTGTAACCCTAGTCTTGAGTTGTTTATTGCCTCATTCTGTTTGACTGCACTAACATTTTTTACACTTGAGTTTCAGTGAGAAAAGCAGACTATAAATTAAATAAATTTAGATTAGCCAGTTTCTTAAGATTTGTACCTTCCCTTATAATTTGACCATGTTCTAAAGATTTGCCTTGGAACCTATGCAAGTTTTACTTACAGATGTCTAACTGGCTGTCTAAACTAGTTAATGCCATATTGTATCTTAATATGCAGTATGACCACAATATAAATATTTACAAGCAATAGTTTTCATTTGTCTTCATTAGAAATGTGAAGGCCAGGGGGAAAAAGAGAAGGGAAAATCCCAGTTTCCCCCCAAGGATTCTTGCCACCCTCATTTTTCTACTAGAAATTTTTGCAGAACACTGATGTTTTTCCTTTTGAACTGAGCGAAATAATTTTTTAAACTTTAACTACCAAAATAATACAAGTTACAGCTAGCATGTTGAGGAGGGGAGTCTTCTCAAACATCTGAATATATATTCATATATATAAGAGAATCTCTCAATGATGCTTGACAATCTACAGCATCCTAGTTAAAAAAAGGCTAGATCTGTTCCCGACAACTCACTTCCTACTCTGGTTCACCTCCAGAAGGCACTGCCATGGAGGGAAGCCCAGAAGAGACAGCCCGTCCCTCCGAGAGCGCGCCATGGACAGCTGGGATCAGGAGGAGCAGGTGGCAAAGCCCGCCTCCCTTCACCCAGCCGGGATCAGGCACAGAGCAGGAGGCAATGTCCAACCTCTCTTCACCCGGCTGGGATCAGGAGCGGAGCACGCGGCAATGCCGACCCCCTGCCTTCACCAGACTAGGATCAGGAGCGGAGCAGGTTGCAATGCCTGCTTCCCCTTCACCTGGCTGGGATCAGGCGTGGAGCAGGCTGCAATGTCCGCCCACCCCTTCACTTGTCTGGAATCAGGCGAGGAGCAGGCAGCAATACCCGCCCTCCCTTCACCCACCCAGGATTAGGAGCAGAGCAGGTGGCAAAGCCCGCCTCCCTTCACCCTGCCGGAATCAGGCATGGAGCAGATTGCAATGCCTGCCCCCCTTCACCCAGCGAAGCAGGCGGCAATGCCCGCTCTCTTCACCCAGCCGGAATCAGGTGAGGGGCAGGAGGAAGGGATGGGATCAGTTGCAGAGCAGGTGGCAATTCCTGTCCCCCCCCTTCACCTAGCTGGGATCAGGAATGGAGCAGGTGGCAATGCCCACCTGATCCCTTTCTAGAGCGTTGTATTTTTTCACACAATGGGCTTTGTTACTAGTCAGATAATAATAAATGTACTGTAGACATGTACAACACATTTTCAAGAATATGCTTATTTTGTGAATAATTCTGGCAATAATATGCTATAATGCATTTGATGATAAAGAGTTCAGAGGTTTCAATGTTATAAAGTTTAACTTGATAGCCAGTATGCTGATAGTTATGCCTATTGTGGCAATATAAAATTGTTTCTGTCCTCATATTAAACTTTCTTCTCCTGACTACAAATTTGTTTTTAATTTCAATGTTTATTTTTTCCAACCTTTTATGCAGCAAAATTATGCTATGTCTGCTAACGTAGCATACAGTGCAGCAGGTTGCAGCCCTTTCTTGAGGCCTGGGTATATCTGCAATTTTGCTTGTAGAAAAGGAAGACGTTTAAATTCGATAAATATGCTCATTAGGATAATTTTATAGGCTAGCTAAGTTACAGAGGCATTTTATGCTGTAAAAGCAGTAAAATGAGTTTAGGTTTGTTTGGAAAGTAAGTACAGCATATATTTTAATTTCCCCCCATATTTCCATTCCATCTCACCAGGGTGGGAGTAGAGAGGACAGGCTTTCCTCATGGCTTCAAAGTTTCTGATTAGGAAGAGGTAAGCCGTGTCAGTCTTACAACAAAATAAAAGTCCAGCGACACCTTAAAGACTAAACAGTTATGTCATATGAACTTGCACGAGTTACAGACTCACTTCCTCAGATACAGATAATCTGGATCAAACACTTTTCCTATTCTTATTTTCTAAGGTGCCCTTTAGTTTTCCAATTCCATTTTATCAATGAGTAGAACAGCGACCCCTTTAGATTTAGGCTCAGAATCAGATGAACACACGTAACTTGCAAAGAATAAATAAAGATCCTGTGAAACTTGTATTTTTCCCGAGGGAAATTTTTTAATGCTCTTTTCACTCCCAAAGCTATGTTCTTTGCTTAACTGGATGATTTAAGCAGTCTGTATTGCAAGACACACCATTTGCCTGAGCCTAGCTGCAAAGGCATGAATCTCCTCACCTGCCGCTTCAGCTTACGCTCCTTCTGTGCCCCATAGTAAGTGAGGATCTTGAAACTGGGGCACCAACGCTTGATCTCCATCTCCCAGTTCAGCATGACACTGGTGGGAACAATGATCAGGTGGGGTCCCCAGCTACCTACAAGAGCACAGAATCACAGCATAAAGAATGTTTGTTTTGCTTCATCTCAGCACAGGAGAGTAGCAGTGAATACAAAAAAGTCGTATCTGAGACCTGACTAACGGTCAATGAGGGACATGCTGCCCTTACATGCCTCTATAGACCAAGGATGCCTCTGTGCCTCTCTCACATACTATTCTTTGACCAAATGTAGCACTGTTCACTCAAGAACTTGCTCTCCATAGCCCATTCAGCCCTACAATGAACCTGTTACAGCCAGGTCCCCACAAAGTACTGCAGTGCACACAAGCATCCAAACCTTAGCACTCCATATTGTTAAGTCCAAAAAGGGGATGCTCAGCTTACTTGAGCCATGCAGCTGCCTGTCCAAAACCTGGAGTGATCCATCATATGTGGTTTAACATGTCATCAATTGCTTCCTATCTGTTATTACCCTCCCCTCTTCCTCCACAAAGTCCTTCACTCACCCTTTTCACAGGCCAGATGAGCTAGCAGGGAGATGGTCTGGATTGTTTTGCCAAGCCCCATCTCATCAGCCAGAATACCATTGAGTTTCTTCTCATACATGGTGACCAACCAGTCCAGCCCAATGTGCTGATATTCTCGCAGAGTCCCTCGCAGCAGACAGGGAATGGGTGTCTTAACCTGCATGAGGGGAGAAGAGCAACATAGTTGGTCTGTTTTGCACCCCCTCCAGTTGCAATCTACTTGCCCTGGAGGATTCCTTATTACTCACTTGTGTAGTAGCCAGGGTATAGCCTTTGGGCTGCAGGCTCTCTGCTGCCGCTGCAATGTCAGTGATTTCCTTCTTGGGCCCTGGGGTTGGAGCAGAGTCATTTTCTCCCTCACCTCCACGATCCTCATCCTGCTTCAGCAGATACTCAACACCAAAATCCTCCTCCTGGCTCACTGAAGCTTCTTCGTCAATGGCTACCTCCTCTTCACTTTCATCCTGTTCGCTCCCCCCCTCTTCGGTGGAATCTGGAAGAAATCCCTCAATGTGAGGACAGAAACCATAACTGGTGCCTATCTTCATTTGTGCGACTTCTTCCTATCATTTTTTAAATCAGCAGCTTCCAGATTTGTAGGACTAAACTGTAATTTTTGCAAACAATCTACATTTGCAGCTTTAACTATCAATATTTGAAAAAAGTAACTTATTCTTTCTCTGTGCCTGAACCTTACTCCCATGTAGGCATACACCCCACTTTTAGGCAACCTTAAATCCTAGGCTCATCAAAATTCAAATCCACATACTACCATCATAAGTTCTCTTTTTTCTTTTTTGGTAGTTCTTGCACATTTATTTCCTCCTATCCACAACCCCTGAAACCAAGCAGGATGTAGCAAGATTCATGGGCACTATTAGGACAAGAAAATTATCTTCACCAAACCTGCCTGCGGGAAACCAGGGAGATGACAGTGGAACTGAAGAATAACTGATAAGATTTCTCGCATACAACTCAAGGAATATTTGCACACACCAAAAAAGCGCAAGTACAGTAGTTAGAAAGCCACAGTTCTAAGCTGATGACATGTCTCCAAAATAACTTACACTTTGCTACACAACACTCCCATTTCCACCAAAAGAAGGAAAATATATTAATTTGTTCCTGGAGTAAACATTTCTTCCAAAATCAATGTCTGATAAATGCTTAGGAGTAGCATCTTTCAAGAAGAGCTGAACATGACCTCAAAACAGAATTGTATTAATTCCACCATCGTTAACAGAAGCCTTTCCCTTCTCCTCCTACCCGACTGGCTACTGGTGTCCTCCTCTTCTGACTCCTCTTCGTACTCAGAGGTGCTAGGCTCTGAAGCCTCAGATGAAGCATCTGACTCCTCCATTTCAAAGTCTGAGGCATAGGCACCAGCATATTTCTGCAGCAACTCTTCCATAGACAGCTCACCTGCCAGAGGGAAAGAAGATGTCACTTTACACCCATATACTCTGATGAGTTCTATTTCCCCAGCTGCTGACCCTATTTGTGCTGAAGCATCACTCTGGTTCTGTATCACTGCCAGCATGGAGGCCTCAGTTGCAGACTGCAACAGAAAAGTCAGTCTTAAGCACTAGCTAAACATCTGCAACCTGGTTCATTTCAAGGCCACATTGAGTCCCTACCCATCAGTTCAAATCCATTTTTAAATAATCGCAGTACTCGTTCCTTCTCTTAGGTACAGATAAAATGGCACAGATAAAATGGAAATGAAGCCACCAATACAGGCCCAACTAAACTGACCAATAAGCAGGATTAATCTCCGGTGTAAAAAATTAAGGACTCCAGGACTACTGGAGAAGTTTGGGGGGGGGATACTCCAAGAGATATAGTACTAAGTTGGGGCAGGTGCTTACCCTGGCCCTACGTCCCTTTAAGAGCAGAAATTCTGGGAACGATGGTTCACAGACCTAGCAGACATTCGGAAACACAATTCAGTAAAAGGACTAATTGTTTTCAGGGCCCAAGGAGAGCAAGTCCTGACCCCAATTTGTCCCCCCATCCCACAATCTGCCTCCGAACCTTCCTTGGCCAGGTCATCCAGCTCTTTGCTGTGATCCACGTCCCCTTCCAGCTTTTCTTCTGCATCTATTGTCTCTTCTTCATCTTCAGCTGCAAGAGGAAGAGTTCTCTGGGTTACTACATGAGAGGGTTTCAGTGTTCTCCTCTCCAGCAGATTCTCATCACAGTCACCCAATCCAGGCCCCAAAACTGCTCACCTTCCTCTTCGTTGGCAGTGAACTCCTCATCCTCATCAGGCTTCCAAGGTTTTTTATTCCTTTGAGCAACAGGCTTTGGTTTTTCCTGTGAACATAGGGTGGAAGAACTGTAAGGAGATCGGTCATGATGGGAAGTCCTTGGCACTGCAAGGACAGACCATCTATTTGGCAGGATATCAGCCTTAGGCCTGGGCAGGGAAGAGCCAGCTGAAGATGGTGATAAAACAAAGGCCAGTATGGGGACTTGCTAACAAATACATTCTGCAGATACCTGTGAAAGCACTTCTAACAAAAGTGACCAGATTTACTAAGCAAGCAGAGTTGTCCCAAGTTTCCTAAGCTAAGACTTGCCCTTTTATCAGCAGCACACCTTTAGATTCTTGGAGATCTGTTTTTCTTCCTGTTCCTCTTCCTCTTCACTATCCTCCTCTTCTTCTTCATTGTCAGAGCTGGAGGCACAAGGAGGCATGCTGAAGGAGTTCTCCAGGATCTGGGGAGGCAGTGACTGCAGTAGTTCCTCTAGAGGCAGTTCACCCTCTTGCTTCAGCAGTTCAATCTCCCGTTGCCGAGTCTCTGAGTCATTCCCTTCCTGCTGCTCCTCCACCTCAATGGTCTCTTCATCATCTGACTCCTCGTGGGGTTGGAAATCCCCATCTGCCAGAGAAGAAAGCAAGAGGTCAAATGCAACCCCTGGCATGACAATTTCTGCATATGGGGCAGACACTAAGATTTTGTTCCAGATTTGGTGGAGTGAGGGTAAGTAATGGGCATGCAAGTTTCCCAATACAGTAGAATTCACTTCTAAGAGAAACAAATTCTGGAGAGGAGAGATGGGTATGAAATATACTGCGTAGAGGAGCTGTAGTCTTGAGCCAACTCCAAGTGTACTGAGGATTAACAAATTCAGAGTAGAGAGCTGGGAACTCCTAAGCTGCTGACCTTCATCCTCAATAAGCTGACTGGGAGGTGGCGGGCTAGAGGCAGTAGAGCCAGCATGGGAGCTGCTGGTCTTGCTGGCAACTGGAAGGGTCTCATTGAGGCTCTGGGTCAGCAGGTCCGAGTACTTTTCTGTCTGTCCTACTATGAAGTCCAGCTGTAGGTCCAGTGCTTTTTTTCGCTTCTCCTCCAGACGTGACTGCTGTTTGAACTGAACAACCTAAGAAAGGATAAGAAAAGATGAGCCTCAGAGCTCATTAATCTGAAGACCAAATGCAGCTAGAACTTAATCTGACACAACAGACAAAAGGCTAAGCCCACTAAAAGCCCACCGCAGCTTCTAAAGGCTTTAGCAACATTGCTTACATACTATCATCCTTTCAACTGCAATCATGAGAACCAGAAACTCGCTTAAACCTCCTATGCCAGTTAAAAACCCCAACACCATATATACAACCCTGATACAGGATTTTAACACAGTCAACCCTCTCCTACAGAAATCACTTTTTTCTTCATTAGTCAGATCAGATCAAAACAGAGAATGATGACTGATGAAATGGTGCCTGTACTCTGCAGATGGACAAACCACTCCAGCATACTACCTTAATATTACAAGACAGGTACCTTCTCTACATTGCTCCAGAATTGCTTGACCTCTTTGGCAATGGAGGAGGCAATGCGGCGCAACTTGGCTTGTTCCTCACGTTTGGCGCGTTCCTCTTTCTGCTTCTGCTCTTCATGATGCCTAATCACCATACGCACAACCTACAAACAAAGGAGGGATGCAGAGATTACTACAACCCAACACAGATACCCCACTAGTACCATTGGAGTCCTTTTGACTGGATCTGGATTGTAAGGAAAAACTTCTTCTAACTCACTAAAGGATGAAAATTCTTAGGGATACATATTACTCTGCTTTCAGCAATAACAGAAAATGATTTAGGTACTATAAACTGGCATCATAATGAAGTATTACATGACAGAGGGGATCAAAAGGGCAATCTTGCAAATCTAGCAGAAGCTACAAAGCAGTCCCATGTAACAGCATTTGCTTCTAGCAAGACTAGGGGGTTGAAATATATGAATAAAACCTAGCTGAAGAAAAAGAGAAAAACATGGAGTTGTGGAAAAGTTTCAACAAAAAGATAGTGCTCACCTTTCTTGCGACTCCCCTCTTCCAGCGGCGCTCTTGGGCAAAATCAGCAGACAGCCACTGCATCTCCTCACAAAGATAATCCCAGTGCACTTTGGGACGGGCAGGCTCAGGCACCTTGGATAGCCTCTTCAGAGACCAGAAACCCTCCTTCTTCATTTCAGCAATGCGGTTCTCAATTTCTGCCTCCTGAAATATAATGCCCAGGTTAATTAGCTCAAACTTTTCCTCCCTTTGCACTGCAGCTGAAAAGGACCTCAATGCCCAATCCACTAGCTTAGATCTTGGGTATTAACGCCTAAGCTTAGATGGAAGAAAGGATCGGGTAAGTTCTGGACTACATGCCACTTACGTGCTTGGCCTGTTCAGCAATCTCAGCATGTGTCTTGTCCCACATGCTTGCCGGGTCAGAGGAGGTGTACATCCCATGAGATACCAGGGTCTTGTTCTGTGCCTTAGGACCATCAAAGCCGAGATGACTGTCCAGAGAGGAGTCGTGGGTGAGATGTGGTGGTGAGATGCTGCCACTTGAGGCAGGTGAGCCTGATGAGGCTGGGGACACTGGGTTGCTGCCCGTCATTCCGTCCGATGCAATCTGGAGTGCCAGTGGGTGAACAGACAAGAGCAGAGGATTACCACAGCAACTTCAGTGCTACAAGCATGTCACCACCCTAAGGGCATACTCGGGTGGGGTACCACAGAACAGCATTGCTAAACCTCTCCTTGCGGCACAGGGCTCCCATGTATCATATGACAACATTCAAAATAAAAAAAAAACATGTTAAAGGCCCCCCGCATCAAACCACCAGTCCCTGCCCATCTGTAACCCAAGCCACAGGGCCTTGCACTGGGATCACCCTCACCTCCAACTCTACCTGTGTGTGCAGCACATAGTGCTGTTGGGTAGGACTGTTCTGCATTTTAATTCTCTCTTGCTCTTTGCCTCTCGTCCCAATAGCTTCGTTTGTGGTTGTAGTGCTTGTGTCCTGCTCCAGTGCATGCTGGGAACCGGCCTCATTCTGGTCAGCCAGCCACTGGGAAGAGCTATCCAGCTCCTGGGTTCTCTGGCAGCCCAGCCTGCGCTCGGGACTGCCCGTCTCAGAATTATCTGAAAAAATTCAGAAAGTAACGTCAATCACATTGTGATCAAAGCCAAGCTGAAGAGATCTTAACTAAAGACTCTACTCTCAAGTCCAGGCTAAAGGATAATTTTTCTGAGGAACATACATTAATCATGGTGTAAAAAAATAATTAGCAACTATGGTGTAAAAAAAGTCAGCAACTGCACATTCCTCAAAAATAATAGCATCATTTGTGCCCTAATGGTTCATCATACCTTCTCCCTAGTATCACAAAAAAGGGGGTGGGGGCAAAAACTACAATGAATTACTTTGTGCTCTTTACACAGCAGTTAACTTTTTCCTAGCATGAAGCTTCAACACCTTTTTTTAATTTGCAAGGGTGTGTTAAAAAAAATCAGAAGAGATTTCTATGAAGTACAGAACATGTGAAGCTGCTTGCAGACTGAAGTACTATTCCAGCAACTAAACTGGTCTTGCAAGTTAACTCTCTTTAATTACACTTAAATGACCTCAAGTCATTCCCAATCCTGCACAATGGCATGATTACCGCCAATACATGGCTAAACAGAAGTTTCTAAGCTCTCTACTGCATGCAAACTTTCTGCAAACTGAGCTGGGTCACACTGAAAGGGTTAGAATGTGGGGTTGTGTTGGATCTGTACTTCTGTATGTTATGTAGTAATTTTCTAATCAAATTAACTTTCTACTTGGGTGTGTATCATATGCCAATAGCTAATGTAGGCTCTCTATAAACATAAGTGACAAAATATTATGCGAATAAATTATTAAAGGAGAAAAAAAATCAACCAAAAATGTAAGATTAACGGTTAGAACTCAGTAATTAAATTTTCAATTACCAACAACCCAGATTCAAGTGCTACTCATTTTAGTTTCCAATTACTGTCTACCATGGGCATCATCTAAAATAATCTCCCATTTTGTTAACATAACGACTACCAAATTTTTACTCTGCTCTTGGCCTTTGAAGTGATCTGCATCTTTTTGGTGCTACAGAAACATATGATCAAATAATGCTTTTAATATACCAGTGGCTATTTTTCCTTCCTAGAAGACTAGAAGGTAGAAAGTGGTTCTAGCTCTGCTCAATACCACAAATCTAGTCAAGCCTACAAGACATTCTACGTAAGATGCAGATAACAGGTCTTAAGATCGGGGCCTGAAACATTTTAACAGCACCCATTTAGGTTTTTTTAACATTCAGTCCAGTGAAAAATTGTGAAGTTCAGAAAGCTCCTATACAGTTTTGTTACTTCAGTTGGTCCTAATAAAAAATACTTCACGACTTTCGTTTTAGGATCTTTCTTTCAACCAACATGGCTACCTACATCCACCATCCCATTCCTTGTATAAATTGATCTGACACAGGTGATGCAGTTAGACATACAACTAATGTTTACTGGATTGATTAACTGCATTCTCTTTAATCAGCAAACCTCAGTCTAGGAAATGTAACATTTCCCCAAACAGACTGGCCAATAATCAGCAAGTGGCCAATTTACACCAGTGCACTGTGAGCAGTTTCAACAGTGAAAATGAAGGGGAGGGATCAGGAACTGCCTATCATTTATTTAAAGATAAACAGAACATCAAATGGAAGCAACACAGACCTTACTGAGAGGTCTCACAATCTGTAAGAAATCATTCTCTGGTGAAACGAAGTATAAAGTTTGGGAACCAGTATGTTTAAATTAGCATAATCAGGAAACTCTGTCCCAAAGTCAGCTTGCAAACCACCATAACAAGAAGGCAACAAATAGGTTTTCTATTCATCATCCGAAATGGAACACAACAGTTATCTGCCTTCATAAAGTTTGCATTTGAAGCCCCAATAGTTAGAAAGTGGCATACTCCACCTCTACATTCTTATCCAGACTAGAAAAGGAATGAAAGGCAAACATGAAGCAGAGTGAATGTGAACAAGGGCAAACAAGGTCACTGATCAGAGACTTTTTACAGCTTAAAGTCAAAGACTTTCCATTTTTTTCCCACTATGGTAATGGATGTGTGTTAGTTATAATACTTGTAAAATGCACTTTCTGCCTTTGAGATGCTGTAGTAATCTCTGGTGCACTACTGGTATGTGGTCATTAGATCTTATCACATAATATAGTTTGACCCATCAATGACCACAGAAATTACCCCCCCCCAAAAAAAACCACCTTGGGAGTGAACTAAACCTAGCTTCAGTTTCAGCAAAACACCCAGCAAGTCTCTCTTTAGCACTCCTCTGTAAAAGCCAGTTCCCCAAATGCATCCACTGCCATCTGTACCTTTGTGAGCTGAGAACTCTTCTTGCTTGTCAGGCTCCACTTCCAGGGTTTCGCTTTCCTGAGGAAGACTACTCCTGTAAGGAGGTGAGATTCTTATTCCAGGACAGCAAACATCTTTTTGGTGATAGTTGTACAAGTGTCTGTTCCTTTGGCTCCGGATCCTTTCTCCCCTCCCCTGCTCCTCAACATCTCTACCAAAATTTTGGCCAAACAACTGTCTCTCCTTGATTGTAACGCAGACAGCACGGGGGTGGCCTGTCTGCGGGTTGCAGTGAAGAGTTTTATTGTAAGCACCAGCTACCAAATCCATGCCTATGGGAAGAGGCAAGAACCTGTTTGGGGTGCTACGTAGCAGCACCAATAGAACACATCCCTTACTTACTCTTCCACTTGAGGATTCTGGGATGTCTGCATGGTATCCTTTATGTTCATTACCACTGACCCCAAGAACTCACAACCTCAAATATTCTGTTCCCTGGCCTGCCTTAACTTTCCTACGCACCCACTTTTGCTCCAGAAGTGTTAATATTCTGTCCATTACCCTCATCTCACTGTCCAGTGTAGCATTCCTTCTCCTAGCTTGATTCTACTAACCCACCCAATCCTGTAACCCAACTCTATTTGCTATCCTTTTTTTCTTAGCTCTGTTTTATTCTGTGCTTCTCTAACCTCAACTTGGGGCTGTTTATTCCTTTTTTTTTAACACAATCGTGGCTCTTAATCCAATATTCTCCAGTCCACTGAACCTTCCTCATGTTCCTAAAATAGTTACCTAGAAAACTGATGTCTCTGTTCTGACTCTGTTAACCCTATACCCTGTGCCAAAATATCATTCAGCTCCTTTCCTTCTACTGCCAATGCTGGCATATTTTCACTTTTCACACGCTGCACCAACTTCAGTCCCTTCCTGTCAATCTGTCCCAGAAAGACACTATCCCGAACGCTTTCCAAACCCCCGGACACCTTCCTCCCCTTCACCTGCAAGCCAGCTGGGCCTTCACCCCACATTGCCAGCCTCATTGCTTTGTATCTTCTAATTGCTATGCCCATCACCCCATCACGCCAATCTTTTAATTCTTGCTTCCCTTTTACAATACCGGGGTAACACTTCTCTGCTGACAAGTCAGGACTCCCTTCTGTTGTTGAGCCATGACCTGCTACAGAGAGTGGAGAGGGTGTCCGTTCTGGTCTTAGCACCTCCCTTATCCAGTGGACATCAGCCGATCTGCTTGCAAGCCCCAACACCCTGCTTTCTGTTCCAAATCTTGATGGTTCAGGTGTATGTCCTGCAGATTTGGTTGTACCCTGGCCTACCACCAGTAGGCCAAATTGTCCTTTCATTTCTGCCCGCAATGGCCTTAAAGAAAGACCATGACCATGTCCTACCTTGGCAGTCCAGGCAGACCTGGGCCTTGGCATTTCATAATCTTGGGTCAGCTGCCTACTATGTTGTGGCAACTGTACTTCTTCTAGATGCTGCCCTGCTAAGCCATTCAGTTCTTTTCCTAGCATCATCAACTCCCTAATTTCCTGTTCCTGCTTGACTGCATCTGCTTGCTTCTGATCAGTCACCATTCCTGTCTCTTCAGGCACTGGCACTTGCTGCCCCTCCTCTGCCTTGAACTGCTTCCCCTCTGAGAAACATGACATTCCTTCTCTTCCAGTCCTGTGGCCAATGAAGACTATATCTCCATCCACCTTTGCTGTGGTCCTAACATGCACCTGTTCAGCTGATCTTGTCTCCCTCTTTTCTACAGTCCCTGTTTCCAGCCGCTTATAATCTCGCTTTTTCAATCTGTTTTGCCCAGCCTGAACCTGTGCTGTTAAACTGGTTATAATTAATCCTGGAGCCCTGTGTTCCAGCACTCCATGAACGACTCCTGCTGACCGTGTCATCCCACAATGTTCTATCACTCCTGACCCTTGCCGCAATCCTGCCAAACCCAAAATTCTTTTCCCTGGACCTCTCTGATGCTGGCTTGGTTTTCCAGTGACAGTGGTCTGTGACAAATGAGATGATATCCCTGAGTCTGTTCGGTCCACTTTTTCAGGCACCCTCAAGAATGGTTGTAATAATTCTGGTGCTACTTCCTTTTGACTCAAACCTGTATCTGTTGCAGCCCAGCTAACTCTGGCCAATACACCTTCTTCTATACATGGCTTGGCCATCTTCTCAGTGCTTTTCTGAGGCAATCCAGATACCCCCTCTCCCGTATCCACTCCAGTCATCTCCTGCTCTGCCAATTTCTCTTCTAATTCTGGGCCCAAAACTAACGCTTTTTCCTGAGTTAATACCATTATTTCTCTAGCATCCCCTAGATACTCATGTAATGCTTCCTCATCCACAACTGCAACCTGCTCTAGTCCCACCCCTTCTTTAGCTTTCTCTAGATCCACAGCAGGTGCCACCTTTCCATCTCCTGTTTCCTTCCCAGGTCCTACTGGGTCTCTAGTAATGGATGAGGAGAAGGTGGGAGATATAACAGGTTCCGAATAGAGAGAGGCTGATTTCTTCTCTTCTGCTCCAGCTTCCACAATTTGATGCTCCCCGGGGATTTCGTCCAGATGCATTCCTGACGTCTCCTGTATTTCTATCACCATACCTGCTTCCTTCTGACTTACAGTTGATTCTGTTTCTTTGCTCACCCACCCTGCCTCTTCTCCAGCCATGACTTGACCCACTGCTGGTGCCATTCCTTCCTTTCCAGACACCTTTGCAGATTCTGTCAGGCTTGCCTCCAACAAATCCTCAGCTGCTGCAGTTGCCACTTGTCCCTCTGGGCTCACCCACTTTGCCTCAGCCTCCCCATAATCCAACATTAGCATTATGTTCTCCTCAGTCTCTCTTTGATTTGCCAACAAGTCCTCAACCACTGATAATGCCACATCTCTCTCTGCAATTACCTCCTCGACTGCTTCCTGAGGGGCTTTTGGTATTTCCACAACCCCCTTTTTATCCACTGCTGTCATCACATCCTCTTTTAACTTCTCCCCCTCCTCAACTTCTCCATCAATTCCCCCAAACAAGCCCTCAGCCACTGTTAATGTCCCAACTCCTTTGGCCTCTTCCCAATCTACTCCTGTCACAGTCTCTGACTTTGCTTGACCCAGTGTAGAAACCCTATCATCCTCGCCCCCTTCTGTTGGTTCCTTAGGCCCCTCCTGACCTGGTTCCAACACCCCAGCTTCCCCTTCATCCAAGGCTGATATCCCAAGTTCCTCTCCAGTTAACACACTGATTTCCTCCTGACCTGGTCCCACTAACTCCTTGGAATCCCTCTGGCCCTCTTCATCTACAGACACATCCTCTGCCACCTTCTGATCCATTCCTGGCATTGCCTCAGCTTCCTCCTGCTCTACTGCAGGTTCCACATTCTCTTCCAGCCCCATTACATTTTGACTAGCCCCCTCTCTCAGTCTTACCAAATCCAGATCTCCCCAATTCACAGCTGATTCAACCACCTCTTCTCTACTCCCTCCCTCCAGCTTTATCTGAGCTGGGCCCAACATCTCCTCAACTTCCTCCACTGCAGATGCTACATCTACCCTACTGGTGATCTCAACCTCTCTCTCATCCAGTCCAGTTATTGCCTTGTGCTGATCATCTTGTATACTCCTTTTTTCAGTATCTGCACCATGCAGTCTTGCCAATTCCTCAGTCTCCCTCTCACCCATTTCTAGAGTTATTATTTCACCCCCTTCGGCCACCTCCTTTTCTTCCATTTCAACAGAACTCTGGGTTTCCCCATGATCCCGTACAGATGGTATTTCATTACTCTGATGTAGGCTCACGAAAGCATGTGTTTCCTCCTGTCCCACTCCCGCCAACATCTCTGTTTTGCTTTTCTCGTCAACATTCTTAAGGTCTCCATGATCAAGTCTCCCCAGTTCTTCTGTGATCCCCTGACTTGGTCCTGCCACTCCCCAAACCTTACTCAATACTATTGCTCCTTTGGTTACTTCCTCGACAAGCCTCTGAGCAGCTTCCACCAAACTTTGAGCCATATCCTGATTTGCCCCTACCAAGCCCTCAGCTTCCTCTGGATTAAATGCTGGTGCCTTCTCATCCACCTCTTTTATCACTTCACTACTGGATATTTCCATAGAGACATCTTGATTTATTGCTCCCTCTACACTGTGACCACTTTGGGATCCTATCTTCCCCTCTTCAGACTCCATGACTACAGAACTTTTTAAACTTCCAATCTCGTTTTTCAAAATTTCCTACACTGTATAATGACCCTAAGAAATAAAATCCCTCCCTTTTCTTGTATATTTATCCCAAACCTCTCCAACTCCAATGCCCTTGGACACCCCAACCCCTTCGCCACCCGAGCACTCTGTAACCCCTTCAGCTGTCTTTTCAAGTTGTAGCCCTTTACTTCTGTGTCCTTGGATTCCTCATCCTCTAAGCACATCACCTTTGCCTCACAACCCTTGTCCTGGAATGACCAACGACCCCTTCGGATACCCCTCTTCCCCTGTATAAATTCAACGGCTTTTGGTTTCCCCCTTCCCAAAGCCCCTTTTGCCACCCTTTCCCTGGTTTCCCCCTTTGACCCTTGCCCTTTGACCCTGCCCTGCTTCCCCAACTCCTCCTCCCCCCCATGGGCCCCTTCCCTCCCTAGCCCCGTCCCCTCAGCTTCCCGACTCGCCCCTCCCCCATCAGAGCAGAAGGCAGCAGTTGGTTGGTCGGCTGGATTCGCGGCGCGCGAGGAAAGAGCTACGGCGGGGAGGGTGAGAGAGAACAGCTCGCGCCTTGACCGGCCGTTGCTGGGACAAACGCGTGCGCCCTTCACACTCGCTCGGTCCCTTCTCGCGCCCACCACTCTCCACTGGTGCGCCCTCTATAGGCAGGGGGGAGCAGAATTCATAGAGCAGAGTAAGAGGAGAGAAAGGAGGGCGCGCGCACACGCTCGCGCGCGAAAGGCCACCGCTTCGGCGGGGCGCACGCGCGCCTCTTCCCATTCGATTTCTCACTTTTCCCTCCCGACTCGAAGTGGAGTCTTGCACCCTTCCAGTTAAGTGGGTGTGAGCGAAAAGAGCCAAGGCCCGGCCGGTCCGCCATCTTACCTGGGTGGGAGGGGGGAGGAGTGAGGAGGGAGGGGAGGCGCCTCCTGCCCCGCCTCCTCCTGCCGCCGCCTCAGCCCCAGCGCCGCCGCCTCGGCCGGATAGAATCCACCGCCATCCGTGGCCCCCAGGCCGCCCCTGCTCGGCCTCTCCCCTTGCACAGGCTTCGCCGCTGCTATTCAGGACCTCGCCGACCCCTCCCACCGGGATGCTGATCCTTAACCAGGCCCCGCCGAGGCAGACCCGACCCGCCGCAGCAAAATGGCGGCCGCCACCACCAAGCGCCAGGGCCAGCCCCCTCCCTCCTCCCACTGCTCCCTCCGCCCGTCAGCCTCGGTATTCAAATCTCGCGAGAGCTAGTGCAACGGGCGGGGGAGAGAAACTCCAAGCAGG
Source organism: Eublepharis macularius (assembly GCF_028583425.1). Classification (NCBI taxonomy): domain Eukaryota; kingdom Metazoa; phylum Chordata; class Lepidosauria; order Squamata; family Eublepharidae; genus Eublepharis; species Eublepharis macularius. Next base: position 64,269,406 of record NC_072801.1, on the reverse strand, counting down.
ATCCCAAGCAGGTTACGAGGAATTATGGGAGATGGAGTCCAAAGGAGAGACTTTACCACTGGGACTGTGAAGCGCGGACGATTTTTTCTAATAACAGAAATGGGAATCGAGCTCGTAACCCGCGAGGAGATAGGCAAAGGCCGTCGTGAGCGAGGAGCATCTTGGGAAATGTAGTCTTAGACCATGCTGCGAATTCTAGTCCGGCCGTGCCTTTCTTTAGGCTGAGAAACGTCTCCCTGAAGGGAAGATCCCCGAAGGGAAGGAGATCGTATATATTCTAATTGCGGAGATTTTTTTCAACTGTTCGGTGGGAGGATGCGCTACCGTTGGACTTTCCTGTTACCTGCTTTTATAAATGGGAAATTGCTTACGAAAACGTTGTGAAACATGCATTTTACCTGTTTTGAAATTTAGAAATGACTGGCAATCACCAAAGTTTCAATTAATGATTCGTTTTCAGTTACAGGGGTTTAACAACCGCAAGTGTAATTGGCAAAGCATCTGGCTATTTTTTTTAAAAAGTGTGTTTCTTTGTGCAGAGGTTTTTAACCCAACAAACTTTCCATGCCGTTGATTTTTAAAAATAACAACTCTGGCTCTAATCTCAATTCGAACACTCGAGGGAATGTAAAGGAAGATTAAACTGTAAATCATATTGGAAGCTGTCCAAATTGAATAAGAAATATAGAAGTAATATGGAGAAACTGAAAACCATGCAATGCAATCCTATGCAGTTACTCCAGTCTAAGCGCATTGGTTGCCAACTTGCCGTACATTTAGATTGAAATAACTGTATAGGATTGTACTGTCAATGACTCGCTTCAGATATTACATCCAACTTAGGGTTTGGCTGTCAGATACCTGCTTCATGCAGCTTGCCTCCTGCAGTATCTATACATAATTTGTTTCCCATGATGCCAAAACTGAGGGGAAATGCTTGTTTGTACCTGCCTCCGGCCTAGAATCCGAAATCTAGTTCAAGCTGTTGTTTCTGGTTTAAAGTAGTTAGCAGTAGCCATCCTGTGCCCACTGTCATGTCATGTAGTAAGGGTAGAAGAATTGAGGTTTAGCTCCCTTAGAACTGAATTAGGCCCACATCACAAAGACTGCCTACAGATAAAGATAATAACGGCACTAATTTATCAAATTATAAATCTGTAGCCACTTCTTTTATCAGGCCAAATTTTCATTGTGAATATAAACCAGCACAATTACCCAACGTAGCTCCCAACTCTACTTCCCGTGTTTTTCCAAAATAACTTGACTTAGATATCACTCTTCTAAACTGATTAGTGCCCCACTCAGAGCAGAGGACAAAGTCCATGTTGTTATCCCCACAATATAGCTGGGAAACAGAGGCTGAGAGGAGTGGCTTACCCAAGGCCACTTGCTGAACTCATGGCAGTAATGGGATTTGAACCAGCAGAGTGCTGATTTGCAGTCCAACCACTTCACCACCATGGTATAGAACCCACTGTACTGGCTGCCCTCATTCAAATAAAACGGTTCTAGTCCCCCTTCAGGCTTGTCCAACTGTACCACGGGTTTGCAAAAGAGAGCGCGCGCTTTGTTATAATTCCAAATAGAATTACCAGCCCTCTTTACCTGGAAACCAGGGAATGGGGGGCAGCAAGCCCTGATCTGGGCATCTTGTATCTGCACACTCCAGCGCTCCCCCCATGACTTCATTTCCAGTTGAAACAGAAGCCATCTCTTTGGCCCCAAGCAGTTTCTGCTATGTTTAGAACCAATTTGGCTCCAAAGAGATGCCACAGCTTCTGGCTTCAACTGGAAGTGACATAACCAGAGCGCCTCCGAAAGGCATTTTGCCACATGCTCTCCGTCCTCCTCGCCCCTCCTGGCCAAGTGAGCAGAGCTGGCAAGCAAAAGGTGGGGGATTCTTCACCTCCACTGGGAGGCCTGTATCCCTAGTTCAGGGAGCTGGGAAGTTGCATTAGGGAAGATCAGTGCTCAGGAGTAAAAGTCCACCCTTCCTCCAGGCTTGCTGTCCCTCGCAGTGGCTAGAACATGCTTGAAGACTACAGATAATACCAATCTTGCCAATTAACCTTGCCAGATTCTGAATAAGGCCGTTTCATGAGTTCAGTGAGGTCACCATGTTATTATTTTGCAAAGCAAGGAGGGCAGCACTGTGTATGGCTTTGCTTCCCGTGGCAGCCATTTTGAGTTTGGCTCCATCTCTTGTGGCTGCCATTTTGGGATGGCGCTCATCCCCCACTCTCAAAATTCCAAAGATGTACAAGCTAAAAGAGGTTAAGAACCATTGCATTAGTAGTTGATTGGTCAGGCAGGTGGGAAAAAAGCAACTAATTCATCAGCCAAGGGAACCTAAACGCTGGCACAAGCAGAAATTGCCACGGTAAGATAGTATCTTGCCTCTTTTATACAGTATTTTCTTTTCCAGTACAGAAGTTTGAATCTGGGCAGACATCAGGTTCAGCTAAGAGTAGGGTAGATCCTAACATTGGTACAAATCTAACCAATGGGAAGCATAAAAACTGCAAAATCAAAAACGGGACCACTGGCTTGAAATTTTCCACATTTTAAAATACCAAATTGTGAGTCCACAATCCAAGACAGAATTGTATACATATCCATTGAAATAATTTGGCTGCAGCATGCTTCTGTGTTGGATGAGAATTAAAGGTTCCAATGCGGAATGCCACCCGACTTCCCTGGGTGGAAGACACGATCCTAATGCGATGGATTTGTATGTATGCATGCATAAAGGCATATAAAGTTGTTACACAAATGAAGGTGCCTCATCCAGAGTCAGACCATGGATCCATCTAATCCAGGATTGTTGCCGTCCCATCTTAAGCAGTTGTACCCCTCTAAGCTTCAGTGGGCTTAGAAGGGCGTAGCTCTTCTTGGTTGCTCTCCAGGCCGAGAAATCTTTTGCAGCCTTATGACTGTGCCTGCAGCCAGCATCTAGCCCTATGAACACGTCTTGCCCAGTTGCTTACTGGGACTAGACTTCCCCCCGCCCCAGAACAATTTGTAAAAATACATCAAGCTGGATCTTTCAGGTAACTTGGTATCAGTCAAAAATAGTTAATTTGCAGAGGGACACCTGCTTTGCATGAAGGTCTCAGGTTCAATCCCCAGCACCTCCAGTTAAGAGGATCAGATGATGTCAGCTTCCTGTATTTGAGACCTTGGAGAGCTGCTGCCAGCCACAGTAGACAATGCTGACCATAGCCGACCAGTGGCCTGACTCAGTAAAAGAAAACTGTGTATACGTAGTCAATTGTAAACATGTCTTTTTTTTTTTTTAGAGGAAATAGAAAGTTTCAATGAAGTACTGATCAAGCAAAAAAGTAGTGACTTGTGGAGTCGTTGGTTGGTTGTTTTGTAGACAATGTCAGCCTGTATGCTCTGGGCTTTTAGTCTCATGTGAGTGGACTGTGGCCACAAGGGAAAGGAATTCTCTATGTAATTTCTAGTAACTCAGGTTCCAAGAGTGAGCCTTGGCTCAAAGGGATCCAATCCAATAAGGCTCTAAAAATAATAGCAGCCCCCAAATTCAGGATCCCTAGGTGGCCTGGGTTTTTTTCCCTGCCAACTTTGTACTTCATTTGACCTTGGAACATCACCATACCCAACGCTTCCAGGTCCTGACTTGGCAGAGGCAAAAAAGATGTTTTTCTTAAAGAAGCAAAAGAGGGGGGTGGAAACTCCATCCAGTCTGGCTCATTTAGTTTGCTTCAAGCTGGTTGGACTGAGAGCATACAACAACTGGGCTGGCTGCCCACCAGACTATTCGGAGGCAAGATGCTTTTCCATTCCAGTTAGCTCTTCTAACCAATCTGACCAAGGAAGGCAAAACAGGGACATGATGTGCAAAAATGAATGTCAAGCAAATATCCAAAACTCCGCTTTGCCATAAAGCCTAATGGGTGACTTAGGGCCAAACTAACCTACTTTTCAGGTTACTGGATGCAAGGCTATATACACCACCTCAAGTCCTTGACAAAAGGATAAAAATGTATATTTATATTTACATAAATAAAAAAACATAGAGGCACCTAAATTAAAATTATACTGTATATTAAGGAGCTTTGTCGTCAGGGGCTGGAATGTTCTACACCTTGCAGGAAGAGTTTAATAGATAATGCCTTTTGCTCTGTAGATCTAAAACTCAGTGTGACAATGAGAGAACAGAGAGTCCATTTTCCATTTCAGGCAGCTACAAGACAGAGTTCAATGCTTACGGTGTTGAAAAATAGGGAAGGTCTGGTTGAGAAAGGACACTGTGGCTTTCCACTGAACCACTATTAATGGCACAGTCTTCCGTAGTCTTAATGTCTCAGGCGTCTACACTCCTTCCCCAACATTATAATCCCATTTTCACAATACTACACCTTCCTGGATGCTTTTGGGCAAACAAAATCTGTACTGAACCACCTCTTAATCCTTACTTCTTTCCCCTTCCCAGAAACCCGCTTCTAACACAACAGGACCCTACTCCTTCGCTGGCACTGGAAGAATGCAGGAATCCAGCACCACCCCTCCCAGTCCCAACGCCCCAGTAAACACACAGTAAGGAAAACAAAAGGAATCCAGAAGCACCAGTTTGGGGTTTAATTAACCAACCTGGGGAGGAAAGGGCAGTGGACAGATGCGTGGCACCTTCCTTTGTTGCATCTTTCTGATCAATTACAGAAGGACAGAGGAAGAGGGGAAGAGAGGAGAAAGGATTGGATACAGGTATAGAAAAGAGCAGTACAGTAAAAACAAGGGGAGCTGTAGGGAAGGAGAAGAGGGAGAAGTCACTTTTAAAATCACAATCTCAAACCTTTTATAAATGTACAAAAATCTCTTCCCCACCTGCCTGGGGCAGAATATATAAATATTTACACTGCCTGGTGGGGGGAGGTGCCCCAAGATACAGTCCCCCTTCCCCTGAAAGCAGCCTTCCCCTCAGTCCATGGAGGGAGGGAGAACATACCCCAAAGTTAATTTCAGTCCAGCAGGAATGCTGGAAGCAGACACCAAATCTTTGACAGTTGCCACAGCTGGGCAAAGGGAGCTTTGAAAGAAAAACAGAAACAAAGACTAAGGGCACCCCGAGCCAGGATTCCTGCCCCACTCATCCACCACCACCAACCCTTCCAGGAGACCACTTTTCTTAAGTCGTTTGTCTGACCTAGGGAGGGGGTTCCCAGTGCTCATAGCTGAAGGGAGCCAAGTCCTTCCGGGGCGGTAGCAGTGGTGGCAGCAGCCTGCCTTTCAGGCTAAGGTGGCAGGAGGCCATGCGTCTATCCCTGCTAATGTGAAATGGGGGTCTACATATCTAGCCAGGGCCCATGCTGGAGACAAGGGAAGCTGCTTGGCGCAGGTACTCATGTTCCAGGGCCCCCATTGTAGCACCATTATCTGGAGTCCCGGTCCTTGTAGGCAGCTGCCAGTTCCCGGATGTCAGGGGCACGCCTAGGGGAACAGGGCCGAGCATTTGAAGCTGGGATAAGAGGCGGGGGGGCACTCAGTAGTCCCACAGCGGCGGCTGCAGCTGATGGGGTGGCTTTTGCCAGCAGCCCATTCTGGTGTCGAGGATAAGCCATAAGACCGGGGTGGGTTGGGGGTGGCAGGCCATAGATCCTGGCCCGTTCATAGTCTTCAGCAGCAGTGGCAGCAGGCGATGGGGTCTCCAGAAAGCGGGGCAGGCGTTGTAGCGGGTGCAACTCCAGGCCCCGGTGGTAGGGTTCACGCCATGCTTCAAGCGCCGCGTAGGAGGCAGCTGAAGGTGGGCCAGCTACCAAGTATGGGGAGACACTTCCACCAGTCCCAGCCTGGGGGCGCTCAAACACAGCCAGTGTCCCCAGAGGGTGGGAGACATGGAGGGTGCTGTGGAAAGGAGCCCCTGCACGCAGTGCTCCCTCAAATCCTGTCAGCTCTGGTTCTTCCTTCACCTTCACTTCTTTCTTCAGTGGTGGCTCTGGATATGGTGAGCGGGAGGTGTGACTTGAGCTTGCCGGACTTCCATAACGGTGCTCACGTTCTGCCGCCACATGAGGACGGCCTGGTGGCTCCTCATGGGCCAATGATGGGTTCTTTGGGGTAGGAGTAGCTGGGGAAGCACGCAGTGGATGGCGGGAGAAGAGGGCATCTCTGAAAAATGCATACAAAAAATTGAGGTCAGCCCCCTGCAGCTTGCATGGCTCTGCCCTTTTATTTACTGTTCCTCATACAATTCTCTCTCATTTGAGCCTATTATCCATTGCCCAGTCTTTGCTTCTCGATACAACCCAAATAATCACAGAAGCAGCACTCGAGCTACCTAGAAGAGACTTTTCTGCAAGGCAAAACCTTCTTGCATTCCTTTCCTGTACTCAACAAATCCAGTCAGAACTCGCCAACCATTCACTCACGCCTGAAATAGCCTTGCAATAACCAGTCCCCTTCCTTTCCCAAACACAACAAATGCTCGGGAGAGGGTGTCTGTTGCACACCAGAAGCTCCCGCTCCAAACTCCATGTCCTCACCACACTCTTTTCTCACCTGTCCTTTTCATCTTTGATCACAGGCCCTTCTGGCTTCTCGCTCTCCTTGTCGTGCTGGGTGCCCCCACGCTCCACCCCGTCTCCGGTTCCACCTTTGGGCCAGGGTGGGGCAGTGGGGAAGGAAGGTGGTGTGCGGTGCAGCCGGTTCCATGCTTCATGGGGGCTGGGGTAAGCTGGAGCCCCAGGGCTGTCTTTTTGCCCAAAGACAGAGGCTGGATCTGGAAGAAAAGAATGACCAGATTGGTATGCTTGAGGCAGCAGGTATGTGAGTGTGAGTGTGAGTGTGTGTGTGTGTGTGAGAGAGAGAGGGGGGGGGAATCTCCAGAAAGCGGGGCAGTTACACAACTCCTGTTCACTGGTACACATAATCAAGCCCTTAAGACATCTGGAATTTCCAAAAGAGCAGCTTTCTCCTTTATGTACTATATTCCTAGGGGCAGAATTTCTGTGAAAAGGAGTATTCATAACAAATCAACTCTTTATAACCTGCCATTTCTGATAGCTACAAATCCAGAGGATTCTGCCCTTTGCTTTTTCTGAAACTGTGGATCAGGCAGAACCTGAGCCTGACTGAAACTCAAAGAGAACTGCTACACAGCCAAAAGAACAAGCAGAGAATTTTTTTTAATGTAGTGTCTGAGCCTCTGAGACAGGATAAAGTTATTGAGATAGGCAAAGAACAGGGTTTAGGATTCCTGAACCTCTCCCGCTGCCCTCCACACGTGGAGTAAAAAGAGAGATAGCAAATGAATAGAGACGAATTTGAAAAACTAAGATCTAAACATCCGACTTACTACTCAATGACTTTTTTTCTTATCAGTGGCCTAGAGGTTATCCTTGAGAAGGCTTAAGCCTCTCTCACTCAACAGGCAGGGCTTACGGAAACTGATTATAGACTTCTGGCTGGAAGCAGACCCTTAGTTCATGGCTTGCAAAAGCACGTAAAAAGCATTTTGTGCCAATTCCAGCTTCCAGAGTGTCTTCAAATACAGCCCCATGTAGAACGTAGGGCAGTAGTCCAATCTGGAGGCCACAGTAGCATGGATCAGCATACTGTTCAATAGTACCCTCCTGGGTGGAGCAATTTTTCAATATCCCTTTCAAGAATGCCTACCTTCACTGACAAGAAAGAAACATCAGACTCGCCATGAGGGTTTCTTCGGAAACTTCAGCTGGTAAAAAATGCAGCTGCAAGGCTGCTGTGTAGGATCAGCCACTCGGAACATACAACTCCAGTGCTGCATCAACTTCACTGGTTGACTATTTGTTTCCACCAGGCCCAATTCAAAAGGCTGTTATCATCTTTAAGGCTCTTCTTTATGATCAGGGGTCTTCATATCACAACTTTCTCCTGGTGGCACCCTCGCTTCGGATTGTGCATACAGGAAGAGTTGGGGTTGCAGGCTTTTTCTGTGGTAAATCCAATCCTACAGAATGGCCTACAGAGTGAGCGTGGAGGGCGCCTTTACTTGCTGTGTTTAGGAAGGCATGTAAGTCTTATTCCAGGAAGCATTGGGTGGAAGGCATGCCATTTCAGAAGATCGGGCTACTTTTCTACCTGGCAACTGTGGAATCTGGCAACTTCTTCATGGTTGCCAGGTTTGTAGGACACAAAAAGAAGAGAAGTTCTGAGTGATGCTGCATATCTAAGATAAGATTCAGAGAACTCTCCATACATCATGTTACCTCTTTACACAGAAGCATAATGGTTGTGGATAAAATGACGAAAGGAGTATTTGATTCTTGCGGAAAGACGTGTTCACATTTAGAATGAATGGTGGGTTTGTTTGGAGACCCAACATGTCCTTTGGAAAGACAACTGTTTCCAAGCCAGTAAGGTACTAATCTCTAAGACCTCCTTTGTTGAAGTTATGGCCACCTGGCATGCCACCTTAGTTGATAAATGTTATCGGTGGTACATGTCTGAGGAGTTCAAGCAATAGCTTGGGTAACACACGGAGCATGGTATGCAGAACCCATGTGTAAAAGTGGTGTTTTTTGTGGATGTGTGGATAGCAGCAGCAACCGCGAGGAAGCATTTGATTTGGGACTGAACAGACAAAGGGACCATCTCTGTCATCCAGAACAGCGGGCAAGGTGGCAACTCGTCATCTCAGAATGTTAGGGTGTAAGCTTCAAGTAAGGCTATTGTGCAGAAATACTATTCCTACAAAGGACAGCTTTCCATCCACACCACGTTGTAGAAGCCTTCAAGGATGCCTCATCTTTTTAGTAAATATTCTTTGGGAGGCTGCATGTCAACAAACTGTTGGGAATTCCAGAAGAATTTTAAGACTTTCAGTCTTCATGCAGAGCGATCGAGCCATTCTGGATTGGAACGCAGCAGAGGCCTCAGGAGGAGGGTGTCATGAAGGTAACATCCACTCCTTGCCTGTTGATTTTGTTCAGGAAACTGGCAAAGGCATAAAGGTAGCCCTGGAGCCATGGGCTGTTGAAAGCATCCCCCTCTGCCCCTTCAATGGAAAATCTAGCCAGATTATCTGGGAGGTTTACAGTTGGTGGGAGAGGCAACCGGGTCCAAATAAAACATGCCAAATTGGCTAGTGCTCTGAAGATTCTTGAGTTCACGGCCTATTTCCCAGTGTCGAGATTCTGCGTACTGCACCTATCTGCCTGAGTACTGAAAATTCCCTGGACATGTTGAGTTCTGATAAATGCTGTGGGATGCTCTGCCTAGTGAAGGTGGAGCAGCGCTTCCCACTGCAGAGATCAGGATTTCATTCCCCCCAGTGGCTGGCGTGTATCTTTCCAAGTGATCATTATTGCCTTCTTTGGGGATCATGGCCCCTGAGATTAAGGCAGCTACTACAACATCCAAGTAGAAACACTTTTAAGAGCATCCAAGAGCAGAGCATACCATTTTCTGAAGCTGTCTGCATGTTTCTGCAGACCCAGGAACCACCCAGCACCCTTGAGTAACCTAGTCAGAAGCTTCACGAAAATGGCCCACTAGAGGCCCAGTCTGTCTGGCTCCATGGACCTCTGTGGATACTTGATTAGAATCTATTAGTTGCTTGGAGGGTAATTGGAGAATCAAAGAGGCTTAACGTAAAATGCAAGGGAAAGCCTCTGATTGGAACATCCTGGAGAAGGAGGTGCCTGATGACTACTCCTCATTCGTGGACTGTGTCCCTCTTCCTTATCTGAGGCCAAGAGTTCCACACTGGACTCTGAGTGTCCTCTTGATAACCAGAAGAGGAAATAGTGGGAACAGCTGAAGATGCTGTGGAATCATGAGCCACCATGGAAGTTGATTCTTAGCTACAGCAGGATGAATGGCTGAAAATCTGTGAGCAAAGTGCTCAGAGTTTCTTCTTGCAACAGTAGTAGTGTCTGGGAAACCCCAGTCCAATTCAGCTGAAGAGTGAGCAGTGAGGTTTGTGAGATCTCTCACATCCCTTTGATGCTCTCTGCGTATCACGCGAGAGGAAGGAGAGGCAGCTTCTTACCCTGTTCTTTTCTTGAGCTTCATTTCCTGTGATTTTAGGCAGAAATCCTCAATTGTCCTGCCCAGCTACATCCTGTGCTGAGAAGCAGCCATGTTCAGAAGAGAATCCCTCTGACATAAACAAGAATGACCCAGAAGTGACACAACACAAGCAGAAGTTGGCAAGTGACCTGCCAGAGTTGTCAAAACCCACCCCAGTGAGACAGCAGACAGCAAAGACACAGCAGCAAATTTGAGTGCAGCGGAACAGGAGCAGCTGCAGGTGAACAAGTCCTGTGAGCTGCTTGTCCAGCAGGAATGGGCCAAGATCCTATCAGAAGGAGATGCAAACTTGCCTATTCCCCAGTAGCAGAAAGTAAGAAGACTGTTGAAAGGAATGACTAGCTGCCATTTCAGCAGTCATCAGCAGAGTAAGAATACTGCAGCCTAGCAGGACTGTACATTTCTCTCGACTTTAAACAGATCAGTGATCGGGTAGGAGACACAAGGGTTTGGCTTCAGTACCCCTTGAAGAGTCAAAGGGATCTTATGCACACCCCTTATGGCCCTCTGAGGCCTCATACTATCTCAATCCCTTACAACTGTTCGTTGGATCCAGGCACATAAATCTGGGTGCAGGGATAACACATCCAGAATGGCTAGACCCGTGTGTATTAGCAGTATCATCACTCACATCCCCAAGCGGTTTGATTGGCCCCTCTGTTAGAGCTCTGGCCATCTAGTGGGAGCTAATACAGTGACTGATAAAATGACAGTGCCCTACAGCAAACAGAAGTAGCTGGGTCGGAGGCTATCGCAATGCTGTAGAATAATGCTGCCACACGTGCCCAGAATCACCATAGCCTCGGTGTGATTAGGAGTGGCCCCTTGGGCTGCTGGCACCATCGGAATCTTGGCAAGATGAGCAAGACTAAAAGCTCCCTTCGTCAGTTTGGACTCTTGAAAGCTCAAGCCCTGGAAATCTAGTTGGTCTCTTAAGTGCAACCGGACTCAGATCTTGCTCTTCTATTGCAGACCAACATGGCTGCCCACCCGAAACTACTAGAGAGACCAGGACTGGAGATAATGATTTAACTGGTAACCAGTGACTGGTGACCTGAAAAAAAGATGGACTCTGCCAAATCCTCTGGAGACCCACCTCCAACAATCAGCTTCATTGTACAATGCCCAAGGGCATCTCGCACAGCACCCCAGGGACCCTGTCAGCACTTTGCAAGGCACCTGACAAACTCAGAGGAGGCTGGAAAGGCAGCAGAGCACTTTAGACTCTTCTTCAAAATTCTGCCCGGTTCCTTTTCTTACTAGGTGAAGAAGGGGAAGGAAAATGAAACTGAGAATCAAGCCTGGAACAGACACACTAACGCTCTGAAATAAGGTCCTTGCTGTGCGGCAGGCATGGCCCATGCTGGGTCTTTGTAATTCATTTGCCTAAGCCCTGCTTGTAGAGCAAGGGGAAGACATAACCCTCTCAAGGACACTCCCCTCCTCTGATGGGAAATGCTGAGTCTCTACAGCTCTTGGTAAGAGGGAGAGGGAGGGGGGTGAGAGCCAGCAACCTCTCTGTTATTTTCTCCAGCTTCAAGAGTGAAGTGTAGGAATGGGAGCCAAGTGTCCTGGGTTCTGTCCCTACCAGTCAAATGGGCACATCTTTCAGTAGTCTCAGGTAAACCCCAAGAAACTACTTTCTGGCCTTTTAACAATCGTCTCATGTCCCCCTTCTCAAAGCAATACTCACTGAAGGATGGGTTGCCCAGGCCCCCAAACGCTCCATTGGAGAGCGCTCCCAGAGAGGCAAAGCTGGGGGGTCTGCCGAAGGGATCTGCAAAGAAAGGCAAGCAAAGGAGTGAGCAACCATACAGAAACCTCCAGGTCCCGCCCCACTTGGCCTGTCAGCTCTTACCGATGTGGGGACTGGGGCTGAGGAAGGAACCATGAGGTGTGCTGGCAGGACCAAAAGATGAGCCACTCCCTGGGTGGACTGCACCTGTAGGACCAGGAAGGCGGGGAGAGAAGAGTTAATGGCTAAGGTATTTGGAAAGCGAGCACATGCTGGGCTACCGGAAGGACCATTACATCATTTAAACAGCGCTTAACTCTTGACAGTATTATATTTGCCTCCTAACATCCTTAACAAAGGAGAGCACCATCTTTCACATTTCATACACAGCGACTGGAGAACCTGACTGACCAGGGGAGGATTCCTAGGGAAGCTTGCTAAGATCATAATCTCAGGGCAGTACATGGGTGTTGTACGCAGGCAGGAAGCTGGCAGAGTAGCTCCTGCCTTGCAAGCTTGAGGAAAGTCCGTCCAGGATGAGCCAGAGGACACTCACCAGAGGTCGTGAAGAGGGTGGCAGGGCGTGCCAAGTCCTGACTATGGGGAAGGCTGCCGAAGGCTCCAGTGCCCGGCAGGCAGGTGAGGAGGTCATTCCGGAAATCCAATTTGGGGGCATCACCCTGCATCGGTTGTAGTAGAAAAAAGAAAGAGAACCCACCATGACCAAAATGACTGGCTCCATCAAGCAGCATTCATTCACACTGAAGCACAGCCCATCTTGGGCAGGGACACCTCCTGATCTGCCCCACCCCACATCCTTTCCTCAGATTCTAAGTTTCACAGCTCCTTTTACCCAGACTCACAAACCCTGACTTGCATCCAGGGGCCGGCATGGACATCAGAAGAGCAGAAGAGGAGAGGCCTCTTCCATTGCTTGCAGCGACCCTCTGGCGGCCACCAGCAGGAGCTGCGCCACTCCCCATCACGGTATGCAGGCGGAGGGGGGAGGCGGCACATGCCCACCCTACCTTCATCTTCTCCTGGTGCCGCAGGATCATATATGCCACACGGACATGCATGGCGCACCACTTCCCGGGCTTCTGTGAAAGGAGGAAGGGAATGTTGAACTTAGAATGACAGCTTCTCATCAGTGGATGGCGATAGAGCCAGTTACTCTTCCCACTAGCTCTGAGGGCAGGGCCAGATAAATCTGTTTGCTCTCCTCCCTTCTGGTAAGAAGACTGTCCCCACCTCCAGCCAATTTCATGATGCAGTAAAGCTGAGACAACAAAAAAAAATCCTTACGCTGTAAATAACTTCAGAAAACTAGTTGAAAATGTTGAAAAGAGGAAGATGTAGAAGGAGATAGGCCAGGCATTCCCAGGAGTTTAAAAAAAAAACAAAACCCTCAACTGAAAATACTGGCAGCCACATATGACCACTCTATCCTACCCAAGAGTATCAAACAATCAGTCAGTCAGTCAGTCAGTCAGTCAATATTAAAATGGTCCTAGACCCAAGAGCAGCAAAATAACCCAAAGGTTCCAGGTGGGGCCAGATATCCCCTGTCCACTGAAGAGAGAAAACACTCTCTCAGGCCACTGTTCCTTTCTCAACCAGTGGAAGAGGGTACCCTGCAGTGGGATGTATAACAACAGTACACACACACCCTTCTCAGAATCTAAGGGGACAGAACTTATTAGAACACTTGATGCCTCAAAGGCTGCATCCAACGAAGCACAGCACCCAGTGTGGAATGCCCTAACAGTAAGTAGCCAACAAAGGCCCCACTGCACATTTCTTTCCATGGAGTGTTCACGCTGAATGCTGCAAGAGTCCCAGTTCTTCTTCTGGAATGGGCCACAGCTCCTCTGCAAGAACCAGTGAATGCTGTATTTTTAAGCCAGAAAATGAAACTGTTACTGGTGACCTTAAATAGTGGCAGACTTTTTAATATTCTTGCAGATGATTAGAAACAGAAAAAGCTAAGGAGATATTTAGATAGACAGACAGACAGAGGAAGCTGGCTGCTGCAGGCAGAACATGAACTGGTGGACCACCACCCACCGGATGTGGAAGCAGTGGCAATTAATTTGCCTGTACCCTGCCTGCAGAGCAAGTGGGAGACAGAACCCCTCATAAGGCTACCTTCTTCCATTGAGGCAGAGTTAAGGATCACTCTGATTTCATGATGTGTGGAGATGTTATTTTGAACTGACAGGGCTCCTAGTGAGGCCCTTATCACAAATGTAATTGCAGTTAGGAAGGCAAGTTCAAAAGACAGAATCCCTAAAGAGAAACTTAACAGGCTCTGAAGACTCCTGCATTAACACCCTCTGTATGTACCCGGTGGGAAATCTGTGAACCCTTTCCTGGAAGCTTGATGAAAGATGCTTCTTGTAAGAATTCAACATAAATAAGGATGCAAGGAAAGTTCACTCTTCTGCTCTTTTGCCCAAGACTGTAGAAAGAACCACCGGTTGGTGTTTTAGTCTGCCACAGTGAAGGAAGTGGCTTCAACACCCTGTGGACTGGAGTAAGGCAGTTTTTCTGGGCATGCACTAGAAGCCCATGGTCTGTCAGGCATGCTGTAGTCCTCCAAACACCCACAAACCTCTGATTCTGTGATGAACACAGGCGAAAATATGCTAGAAAGGGTTAAACATTAATGCCTCAAAGATGTATATGAACCATTTAAAAAGCATCATGAATGTGCTGAAGGGTCTGTATGATGGCCTGTGGTGTTTCTGTATGGAACCTGCAGTTCTCCACAAACTGGATGCCCGACAACCACCATTCTTTCTTGGTACTCTGAACTCCTTGGCAACGGTCATGATTAAGAAAGGAAATGGATCCTTCTCCCTGTGGTGACTCTTCAAATGACTCAGGGAAAGGATAATATAGCCTAGAGCTATAACCAGAAAGAAAAGCCCTTGCGCCTCCCTGACATTTGAAATACGCAGAGTATGAGCAGCGCCCTCCTCCTGCTGATCCTCAATCAGGAGGCAACAGCCTTGAGGCAGAGGTCAGTTCTGAGGCTCTACGCTCCACTCATGCTCTGCCTCTGTTTGACGAAAGCTTCCAGCTCCTCTGTGCCAGGAGAGGAAAGCTCCATGCCTCTAACTCCAAGCATGAGTGTTTGGTTGCCTCCAGATGGCTCCAAAGGACTTTGTTCTGCCCCCAAGCAGTCCTCTGTGGATCTGGGCGATGCCATTCTGACTCCTTAGAGGAGCAATATTCTTCATCTCTGACATTCAACCTATAGCAAGAGGAACTGGTCATCTCAGCATGCTATTTTTATTCCCAGACTGGAGACGAAGGGAAGAGGACGATGCCTTCCTGTGCCTTGACTCTCTGCTTCGATTCTCCAGCTAAATTGGCTCCAATATCCTCAATCAGGATCTTTTTCTTCACCTTGCAAGAGTCTTGGTACGAAGAACTGATGAGAGGGAGAGGGAGAGGGAGAGGGAGAGCCCACTGGATCCAATCCACGAGCATGTGTCATTTTGTATTTCACGAAGCTGCCTGCGCGGCTGTCTCAGCGCGGATCTCTGGTTGATGCTCAGGAAAGTCCAAGATACTCACAAGGGGTGTGCCTGCTTCCAGCTTCGCCTCCATGCCATCAAGGGCCTGAAGACTCTGCCCCATCCTGTAGCCCTCCCAGCTCACAAGTTGCTCCACATCGATGTTTCTGAAGGAGAGACCTGAATGCCAGGCCAGGTGCATTTTTTTGCTCCTGTCCAAACCAGTTCCCTTTAGCTACGCAGCTGCTCTTCTTGGGACTGCAGGCATAATAATAGTCTGTCGAGTCTCACTCCCTCCCCTGGGGGCGGGGGGAATGTCCAGACCTTGCTTCTTGAAAAAGAACAAATTTTTCAGGAATGGCCCAGAGCTCATAATAAAACCCTGTTGGCAAAGAGCAGGCAGGACAGTCATGGGCCGGGGCGGGGGGAGAAGAGCACTCCTCCCACCAGAAAGGAGAGATTCAAGTAAATTTACATGGCTCTGCCCTCAGAGCAAGTGGGAGGAGTAATCCACTCCAGGATACCCTCCCCCACCAATGGAAAACTGTCACACCTTCCCATTATGTCCCCATTTGGCCAGGCACATGTTACCCTCTACTCTGAGGCATACTTCACCTCCTCTCACTCTCCCCATCACGCATCTCTCCTCCCACCCACGTTAGGTCCGCCTCCAATATCCTTGATTCTCTACATATCCACCCTATTGAACTGTGACCAGGAGGGATCCCATGGTTACTCACTCTCAGTGTAGGCCTGAAGGGATCCGTGAGCTACAAGGAGACAGAAAACCAAGTGGAGGTTAGCAGTCGTCTGCATGCCATTCTATTTATCTCTGCTCCCCCAACCCTGTTTATACAGATGGCAAACTCACCTGAGTACCTTTCTGAGACAAACTGGGTGGGACAGCGCCCAGCCGGGATGGCAGGTCAGGATTAGTGCTCTGGGGAAGAAACAACAGGTCAGAAGGTAAAGAGACATTGCAAGGTTTAGCTTCCTTCTCCTGTCAGTCTACTACTAGATGCTGATCTCATCACAGACAATCCTGGTTTTTAGCTGCCTCCCCCCTTCCAAAGGAAGAGCTCCACAGTTTTCTATCTTGCTTCAAATCTTCTAAATTTTTCTTTATATCCTGCCTTCCCACCCAACCACAACTCTCAGAAAACCTAAGTGTCGTGTTCCCTCTCTTCTGATCTACTGGATGACAGGCCTCTACAGCTGAAGAGAACACCGTACATATCACGTTTCTTCAAACCACTTAAGGGCAGCTACACTGGACTCCATTTCCTTCCCAAAGTCAGAGACAGAACCACAAGCCCAAGGACCCATTTCTCTCATGCTCAAACCCACTAGGGCTCCATTCTTCCCTCGTCACTGTGGGCTCCCAGCCTTTCCTCCTCTACGCCACTACTGGGGCCTATTCTCTGTAGAGAGAATCCAAGACCTGGCCTTCAGCTCTCCCTGCAGTAAATTTTGCTAGTTCCAAGGAGTAGGAACAACAGCTAGGGGCCTTAACTCCTAAACCGCCCCATTCCAAGAAAGCCCATTTTTGTACTATGTCTGGAGGGTTCACCTTAGGTTGGAATGCCCCCTGCAAGGAGCCAAAAGTCACAGCGGGAGGCAGGACCGGGGGGATCCCCGACACGGTTGGGGGAAATGCGGCATAAAACTGGAAGAAGAAGAGAAAGCAATGGAAGTGCCACCCAGAGAAACTGGGGGGTGGGGGCAGGTGGATCTGCTCCTTTCCAAAAGATCAGCCCCCTGGGAGCTCCCTACTCTAAAAAAGAGCTGCACTTACATTATGCCTCAGAAGCCCATCCATTTTGCCAGGGTATTTCTCAAACTACAGGGAGAAGAAAACAAGAAGAAACTGAACTCATGAGAGGAAAGGCCAGCATCCCCAAACATGAAACCTAAAATTCTGAGCTGAAAATCTGAGATTTACACCAGAGGCCAAAACCCAGAGACACAGATCCATACATATGCCTGCTGGCTCACCATCCCCTTCTCCCAACAAGCCCAAGGAAGTACTCACCATGGCTGGACTGGGCGCAGGCACCATGCCTGGGGGGAAAGGGGTGAAGTGCTGGTGGGTGTGCTGGTGGGTGTGCTGGTGCTGGTGGTTGTGTTGGTGGAACTGGAAGGCTAGTGGGCGGATGGCAGCAGCTGCCATCTCAGGTCCACCTTGCCCCAAGAATCGCGAGCTCAAGTCTTGTCGGATTAATTCTTGTTCTGGAAAGGCAAAACCACAAAGTAAGCATAATGGCAAAGGGGTTGGGGAGAGGGAGGCAACAAAGAAGGAAAGAAGCAATACAAAACTGTGACCCCTTCACCAAACTCCCCTTCCATGCAACTTTTCACATTCACAAAGCCATATCCCTGTTAGCTCTGGATAGGCCTGGATTCCAGATTTCATCCTTTGTCAGCCTTAACAAGACATATATACACACACAAGCCAGTATCGTCTTCCAGAACCCAGCCCTCCATTTATCCTTCCCCCTAGCTGTTGTCCTCACATGCGCATTGAAAGCAAAGTTTCTACCCCACCATTATATACTTGCTTCTTGAATTTACCATCATGTATTAAAACCTCCCTTTGATACGAGAACCAGAAACCAAATTATAAAATAAAAACTGTAATTCTCAGGATTCTAAGAAGTAATCACAGTCCTCACTGACATAGCTTGGGAACTATACTGTTGCCCACACTGCTTAAGCCATACACACAGCAATGACCACCCCTTCCATCTCAGCCCTTACCAATCTCCCTAAAGATCTTCAGTCCCACCCCTTTATGCAAGTCTCTTACCAGATATGGCGGCAGCTGCAGCTGGGTGCCCAGCAACTTGAAGCAGCGGGGGTGGTGGTGGGAGGCCAGGTGAGGGGGTGAACATACCCGGGTGGTGATGGGAAGGGGGGCGAAGGGAGGATGGGAAGGTATGAGGAGGCAGGGCCAGCGAGGGGGTGGAGGGGCGGTGAGGGAGCTGAGAAGAAGAGGGAGAGCACGGGGGAAGGATGGGCTTGGGGTGAGCTGCACCACGGTTGCACCTGGAAAAGGGAAAGAAAAATAATTTGAAGTTCAGAAGTTAAGAGAAGATTGAGCATAAACAATGGAAAGACAGGCAGAGGGAACCACAGAAACCAGGAACAGAAACACAAGAAAGCGCACTGAACTTGGATCTGAGAGACCTTGGGTTCAAATCCCAGCTGAATCATAGATTCCTGTAGGGAGTCTTGAATGTGTGGCTTTCTTAACCTCAGTGACAAGGGAACAACAATGATGCATCTCACTGTGAAACTATCAAGAAAAGAAATCTAAAACATCCTTTATGCAATGTAATAGAAGTATTTGTAACAGGAATTTAGACTGCCAGGATTAACCAGGCACACATCTATCTGCATTTTGAAAGTGCCAGATCAATCTACCAAACAGTACAAATATAAAAGACATGGGGGAAAGAATAAAGGAATATTTTTTTTGAAAGAAGGAATTTCATATATAATACACACAGTATTATATGTAATGTAATTGCAAAGAGACTAAACAGCGAACCAGAAGGCCAGTGTGTGAAAAATACTGACCTACTTGCAAGGCTGTAACACAGAGTACTTTGAATGGTCTAAGTAATTACGAGTATGATATTATTATCAAGCCAGGGACCTGTGAAATATTGGGGGGGAGGAGGATTTTAAAATCCTCACATACAGACATCTAGATCTCCCGCTCCAAAATTTCACAAAGTCTTAGGGAACTCCATAGGCCAGTTCTGTACTCTTTGTCCTTTCCCCTTCCACAGACCTGTCAATTACTCTTCCCCCCCACTCACCCACCCCCTTTGTATCCTGGAGCGCACTCAGTCCTCTTCAGGCCATTTTTATGCATTTTCCTTCTTTTGGTCATTCATTTATTTTATTTAAAACATTTCTATGCTGCCTTTCCACCCAAATAAGTTCCTCAAGGTGGTGAACATCAAAACATTAAAACAGCATTTAACCAAGTATAAACAAAACAAAAACAAAAAAGTATTTAACAAAATAATTCAATAACAATACATCAACACACAAAGTCATTCTTCTGTATATGTGGCAGTTTCCCAATTACGTGTCAACTCCAGCCTTGCCTGAGGTTTTGCTGCCTCTGTGACTGCACAAGAAACCCAATTTAATAGTGTGTGTGTGTAAAGTGCCATCAAGTCACAGCTGACTTATGGCAACTCCACGGGGGTTTTTCCAAGGCCATTTAATGCCTCAGCGTAGAGGCCCTGGCCTTCCTTGGTGGACTCCCATCCAAGCATTAACCAGGGCCAACCTTGCTTAGCTTCCAGGATCAGGCAAGATTGAGCTAGTCTGGGCCATCCAGGTTAGGGCAATTAGAAAGTGATAATTAGAATAAGAGAAAGAAGGGGAATTATTCAAATAAGATAAATAGGAAGAAGGAAAAAATGAAAGGTTGAAGAACAAACCAAGAAAAAGGGATCGGAAAACAAAGAGAGTCAATGAAGAGTTTAAATGAAGGGGTGGGGGAAGAGAGAGTTGCTTGAAAGAAGACGAAAGGGCTGCAAGCAGACGGACAAGAGGAGCGCCACGGTAAGTGATATGAGTAAATCCCGCCGGCACTCACCCTCCGGTGCTGAGGTCCAGCCCAACGGTGAAAGGTGCCTGCGTCTGACTGGCAAAGGGCGGTACCTTCATGTGCAGCTGGCTCTGCGTGAGGTTGTGGGGGACTGATCCCCCCTGAGGCATTGGAGGCGGTTGGCCTTTAGGCTGGGGAGTCCCATGAACAGTATTAGGCGTCTGAGCCCGAGTCCTTGCAGAAGGTGGGGCAGGAGGACTGGGGGGCAAGGCTTGAGTTGGGACAGGGGCCACAGCTGCCTGAGAAGGGGGCTCCTTGGGCAGGAAAGGCACTAACAAGGGGTCCCGGTCAGCCTCGTAGTTACGTTCCTGGCTCCGCTCCAGGCCAGAGACTTTAGGGATCACAGAGAGTTTGGCTTCACAGCTCCCATTTAATGCACCAATGGGTCCCGAGGCTGCAAGAAGAAATGGGAAGGGGGGAAGAAAGAGAAATGGAAGTTGGGAACACGCAAGCAAGGGCCCACTAGATAGTGCTGGATTTAGAATTTGGAGCAAAATCCTAGCTCAGTCATGGGCTCCTTGGATGGTTTTTGACCATCTTATTGTTTCTCATCTGAAGTACAGAACAACAGCAGTAATGCCTTATCTTAGACTGATTTTAGGGGTTAATTAGGTAAACATTCCTAAGAAACTGGCCCAAAAACCAAAGTCCTAGGAAAACCAAATATGAAGGAAATAAAAGCCTCATGCCCAGAAGATGCCACAGTGCTAAGACCTTAGTAGCTAGTGCTTTTGAAACACTTAGTATTATAATTATGAAATCAGCCCCTTACCACTGGGATTACTTGCAGAACTCAGAACCTCCCCCCCGCCCTGTTTTTTAAACAAAAAGACAACAGAAACTACTGCAAGCAAATTTACTGTGTCTTATATTTCAATGCCCTCACACCCACCCCACACAATTCTATCTCCAACAGCATAGGAAGTGTCATAAAGGAGAGGAAAAGGTTCCTTCTACTTAGCAACAGAACAGATTGCTACATAACAGAATATTTTCTTCTTCTCTGGCCAAGAGAAGTTTCTCTACCACCCAAGGTCATCTGGTAATGAACATGCCCAAAGGTGAACACCAACCCATACAAGTTAGCTGTTCTGTGCCAAAAATCTAGCTGTTGTGACACTGCCGCTGGCACAGGGCTTATTGTTGTTCATAGCCCCCATACCCACCTTTGCTGGTTGAGACAGTGAATGACTGTTCGAGGTCATCAACGGAGGCCTGCAGAGATAAGAGTCATAGCTGTTCATTATTTAGTCCCCAAAAGCAGATTCAAAACACAATATACATCAAATCAATTTATTTATTTACACAAAACAAAAATCTGCCTAGAAGTTTGTCAAGGAAGGCCTGTTTTTCCTTCTAAAGCTGGTGGTGCAACAGCTTTTTATCCAAATCTAGTTGTACTAATACATGTGATTGGCTTCTGTGTACAATGGTTTGAATGAAGAATGATTTCTCATGCAATGAGATCGCTCTACATTCATTTCAACACTTACACTCAAAACTAACCACTGTCGTACTCTACTTACAGTAGCCACCTACTGTCATTCTAGATGTCCCAAACTACTTGGGGCCTACATACTACAGGTTTGGGATGAGGTAAGAGGCCAGTTTTTCTCAGAATCTTTGTGCGACTGTGCAAAGACTCCTGTGGTTGTGTTATTCACATACACAGCAACCATCATTGTAGAGGAGCAGCTTTTCTGCAGATTGGTGTGCAGAGGAAGGGGGACCTGAGCGTCCTTCACACATGCAATCTTTCTTGCAATTTTTTCCCTCCAAAATGCTCCCCGCACAAAAAAATATATAGCTACTTGAAAGCAATGGTGGGTTCTGTAGAGACAAGTGAACTCCAGGCGGCTTTAGGATGGGGTAGTGGGGGTAGTCACTGCCTACCTGCTCCTCTGGGTCACTTTCTGTATCACACTGCAGGGGGGGAAAAGATGAAAAGGGAAGTCAAATGGTGCAACAAAATCAGTGCCCCTCCCCAATGGATCACCTACATGCCATGTTGGTCTCTAACAGGCTAGGCTTGAAATGAGACAGCTCTGATGGGGACTGAAGGTAGATGGGTAGCTTCTTACAGCTCAGTGCCATCTGAGCTACATGGGACCAGGTACACATAAGAAGCCGCTTAAATAACATTTGAGAAAAAACAATGATGTCTAATTAGCTTCCCTGGTATCAGAAATTCCACCTTTAGGTCCTAAAGTAAAAAACAACACTGTTGCCAAGAAAGCTAGCACAGGCTACTGGGGGGTGGGGGGACTGAAGGAGCAGATTGCATGCCCTCTAGGTGTTTTAGCAAGCTAATGTAGCAGTGCAAGAAGAGGTTCCTCACGTCTACCCTCTCTTCTGAGGATGCCATTGCAACACAACCAACCAACACACTGCTCCAGACTGACAAAAGGGAGGAAGGATTCCACAGATAAAATGTTAAGACTCCCAAGAATTCAACTCCACAGAAAGATGCTGCTGCCAGAACCCACTGACAAAGGAAAACTACGCCCACAACCAAAATTTGCTTGCGGGGGGGGGGGGCAGTGGTGGGGAGAACAGCAAAATGTTAGATCCACTTACTATATATCCAGTTTCCAGGAAGGATTGGAAAGACTAGGACAAAAAATTAAGAAAGGAAGGAGAACAAATATTAGATTTGCAATGATTATGCTGACTGCCAATCCTAAATATTAAAAAATAA
This sequence comes from Eublepharis macularius, assembly GCF_028583425.1. Lineage (NCBI taxonomy): Eukaryota > Metazoa > Chordata > Lepidosauria > Squamata > Eublepharidae > Eublepharis > Eublepharis macularius. Next base: position 64,246,784 of record NC_072801.1, on the reverse strand, counting down.
AAGCAAAATGTTTGGGGGGGGGGGCTTCCCTAGTTTTATCAAAACGTGTAAGATTTTAAGATATACACTGAAAAAAGGAAAGAAAATGTCCATTTACAAATGTCCACGTGGACTGGTATTGTCTGTTCTGCCCAGCAGTGGCCCTCCAGGGTCTCAGCCAGAGGTCTCTATCAACTGATATCTAACCTTCTAAGTAGAGATTGAACAGGGTTTTATTAGGAGCACACAAATCATGCCCTCTTCCTCTAAGCTGCAGCCCCTTCTTTTCCACTCTTGACTGGCTGGCACATCCTAGTGCATGATGTGCTTGGAAATCAATTGCTACATCTTTCACCCTAAAACTGTTTGCTGCTTGGGGAATTCTATAAGTCCATTTATCAGGCTGGCTGAAATGCTGAGACCGTCTCCCTGTTCAAACAACACGCAAAATTTCATTCTGGAGCTCTCTATTGATACTGCAGCTTTCTTTGTATCACCTAACTCAACCTCTTTCCCCAGAAAGCCCAAAAGGCTCATTCAAAAAACCATCAGCCTGCAACAAGGAACTTTTGTCCACTCTTAATGTTACTGTCTGATTTTATTTAAATTCCTGCCATAAACAGTGCTAGAACTTGAGCCTGTTTCAGGCCACACCCTTGCATTTCAAATCTGTTATATTTAAAATCCAGGAACAAGAAAAAGAGCAGTGGTTATTCCATGGTAAAGGAAAGGCATCCTGTACATGCTGAAATGAACACTTTTCCAGATGTTCAATGGCCACCTCAGCAAAAAACAGTTCAGGGAACTACATTTTGGTTCAGATTAAGCTCCCCACCTCCGCCAATACATCCAGATTTGTCCTGAACTCTGCTTGTGGCAAGTTTCCTATACCAAGATCTCATGAACGCTGAAGACACAACACAAACATGTTTTCAACATGACAGTACGCTCAGAAACAAAGTTCCCTAAAAAATTTCCAAAGAAGACGTACACTAAAGGAACAGTTATTCGTCAGCATCCGTTCTTCCTGCCACAAACTTATTTCATAACAGAAGTGAAACAATTTTAAGCATATATTCTAAAAAGGAGATATTATGGCGGAATTCTATCAGGACTAACTAGAAGCCACTCCCCTAGTCACCTGATTAGCTGCTCGTGACCTCTGCTCTGATGGGAGAAGTATCCAAATAGCACCTTTGCTGCTTTCATTCCACTAGCTGCTCTCTAGCCTGCTTCTGCGTGCTTTGTAAGTTGCTTGCAGATTCCAGAAAATGAGATGGCTTTTTGCTTACAGCCCACTTCTCTTGCCCCACCCATTTGCCTTACTCCATCTTAGCCCCTTCAGACCAATGTCTCACCTCTTTACGCCGCCTCTTGCTACGTTTTCTCAGCACTCTCTCCCCTCCACAGCCCCGGCTTCGACCCTTTTCAGAACTCCCATCATCGTCTTCTGGCTCCGAGTTGTTCCCCTCACCCCGCTTTCTTTTTCCAGACTGCTTCATACGGAGCTCCAGCCGCTCTGGGGTCTTCAGAGTTGCATCCTTCTGTGGGTAGCCAACAAAAGCACACATATGTTCAACTATACTGGCCCAGGAACATTCTTCAGGATCATTGCTAAAAAAGATTATAAAAATGCTTCTGTGTCTAGGGTAAAAATACAAGTTTTGAAAGTAGGGGGTAACTGTAAACAAGACATTTGGGGGGGAAATTAAAAATCCAAACATTACTTGGCTGCTAGTCCCAACCAGTCAGTATTCTTCGGACTCTGACATAGTGAGATAATACCACTTCAAATCTTCCTAGGTCCAAATACAGTAATTCCTTATAAAGGCAATTATATCCCACAAGTGAATGTTAAGCTTCTGAATGGTGAGAAACTTTTCCTCACCTAGACAGCTGCACTGAGAGAACTGAATTTGGGAGGCTTGTAAATTACCACGGTCCTGGCTGCTTGGAGGCAAATAAAAGCCACCTCTTGGCAACCCAACAGAAAGCAAAAGCATTTGTAAATTCCAAGAAATTTCCCCCCTCTCCTTTTAGGCTGCGGCTGTGCCCCTGATGACTAGCGTAGGTATGGGAGGGCTATGAAATTTTTTTGGTTGATTACTTCCATAAAAGTTAGATCTGCTTTGTTCAAGAATATTTTAAAAATCAGGGAGATGTGTATTTATTTTTACTTCATGTATACCCCACCTTTCTTCCTCAATGGGGACCTAAATCTTTCTCTTCTCCATTTTACCCTCACAACTACCCTATGAGGTAGGTTAGGCTGAGAGAATGTGACTGGCCCAAGATCACCCAGCAAGTTTCCGTGGCAGAGCAGGGAATAGAAGCTGGTCTCCCAGATTCCAGTCTGTTACTGGAGCCACTACACCACACTGACTCTCAAGAAGTTGGGGATGAGAGAACGACGCTTATATAGGAGATAAATGCTAAGAAAACAAGCTGAAGATGTAGGAGAAGAGCCTGTCTCACTCACTCAGACCTACTGCTCCTTGCCAGCCTATAATTTTCTCTGTGTTGTGCAGCTACATATTAGATTTTTTCAGTCTGGCCAGGACACCTGTGTTCACGCCCTGCTCCTCACCCAGTCCTGCCTAACAGGAAAGGCAGGTGAAGCCAGTCCAGAAATGATCTACAAGCTCAGCCTTGAGCATTCTTGTGTTAAGCAGAATTTACTTTGCAGTTTCAAACAGGCAAAACAGCTGGAGTTTTCACATCGTCTGAAAGCTACACATCCCCTGCAACAAAAGGCTAGTAAGCCCAGCCCTGCCAAATCCCAGCCTGGGGAAAAATGTTTTGAAAGAGGAGGAAAGGGGAAGGATTTCCTTGCTATAACCCAAACACTAAAACACATACGAGAGTATGGCCCATTCTCCATGCAAAGGAAACAGTGCCAGCCCTGCATCTTGGCTGTTTACACCTAAGCCAAGACTTCATCCCATCTGTATGCCTAATTTCAGCTGGCTAAATCTCCCACTGCTTTGTTTGATGCCACACATGAAGTGTTACAGGTCTGCAATTCCACCATTCAAGAAAAAATGAAGCATATTCTACTGTCTGACTATTTGCCCAGTATTTGATGGGGGTGAGATTCTTCAAGGTATCTCACACAGGTTTTTCCAGACCCAAAGACCTTTGTAAGAGAAGCCAGCAGGGACTGAACTTAAGTCCTTACACAAGCAACAAGCTCTATCCCGAGCTTGCATTTTACCTCAGATTTGATCCAATTCACTCCTTTTATCATATTTCAAGAACTGGGTCTCTTCTGACAGAGCTTGCTCCCAGTGTCATGTACAGAGGTATTTCTAGGTATCTTACATTTTGCATATACTATGACTAGCCAAGAAAAAGAAAACAGACCAGTTCTCTTCTCTCCCATGCATTTATCTTAATTTTATTGTGTGCCTCCATATTTGGGACGACTGACAATAAGGGAGCCTAACTAACACCATCCTTTTCTGAAGCTCATCCCCTGTGAAGCAGGAACCACAGGTTATCTTGACTTTGCTCCCACTGTACTCCAACTATACATAAATTGGCCTTAATTCAGTGTTAGATGGCTTGAACACACCAAGAATCCCAGCAGTTTCTAGATCTGGGAACTCCATGGAGAGAGAAACCTGCTATATTAACCTATACCAGCATCCAAATAGGTCACCACTCCCAGGCACCATTACATTCCACTGTATCTCACTTCATCCTATGAAGATTTGGATGCCTATTATTTGGCTGCACTTAACCCTGGAGCAGGCACCTTATAGGAACCCAAGCTCACTCTGGTTCTCGTTTGTGGCACCCATAGTTCACAAGAGCCCCTCCCCCACTTTAGTCTCAGACAGCAGAATCCCTTGCTGACAGATCATGGGAGGTTTCCCTCACCTCAAGTGCCTCCAGGCTGACAAAGCTGGCAATAGCAAAGCCATCAATAAGATCCTCTTCTTCCTCTTCCTCTTCCTCCTCCTCACGACTGCAGGAAGATCCAGAGGCTCTCTTCCGTCGCCTTAGGGGCCGCCGGCGTCGGCGCTGCTGCTGCAAGGGACGGGCTTTGCCAGGTGCTACAGGGGCAGGAGGGGAGGGGCCTTCACTATCCGATCCTGAAGATGACGACGATGAAAGTCCCCGATGAGAAACATCCCCAGGACGGCTCCCTCTGCGGCGAGTGCAGCGACTCTCACGGTCCCGCCGTGAGCAACGCCGTTGCCTCCGGGCTCTACCACTGCTGCCTCCTCCTCCACTCCAACATGGGGCAGGGGCTGCTGCTGTTCCTTCCATGATGCCTCTCTTGAGGTACAGAGAATTTGTTATGTTGTGTCCTATGGATGTGGCAGATGTGGCAAAGGGGGGACACCCTTCACCCCTCACCAGCCAGTTGCATTGCAGCTGCTCTTAATGGGGTTTTTTCTCCTATAGATGCCAGTCAACAGAGCACCAGATGAAAAGACAAGGCTATCCTTTTGAAGGAAGAACTTTAAATTCTCCAACAGAAATTCCTTGACCTCTTGTTCTTTCCTCTTCAGAAGGTTTCTTCAATTTAGATTTATGGAGTCTTCTCAAAAGGACCTTTACTTCACAAGCCAGTGCACCTCTTTTTATTTCCCTGTGACAGGAACTGCAGCTTTCTTTTTTTGTCCTCCCCTTAAAGAGAAGACCCTTAAATAGAAGAATTAAATACTTTCAACATAAAAGTTTTAAAATGAGGAATCAACTTGAGACTGCTTTAATACGAAATCAGCCTCTGGCAAAGCCAGCCTCCTTTATTATGGGACATCATGTTTCCATCTCGAATTAAAATCTTCTAAACACTAGCGTACTCTCACCTTGAATAAGGACTCTTACATCCCACCAGCAACTATACTGAGTTGAGGGATATGTGCCTTTAAGAGTCCATTCTAAATCCCCCTTAAACAAGTTCCAGATCTTGGCATGTATCTTCTTGCAGAACAAAGGAGACTTCCACTTTAAGTGCCTATCTATTTTTTTTAAAAAACCCAAACAAGGAACTGTGCCCAACCTTGCTTTTTTCGAAATCAGGCCTTGAATGTCCACAAGAGGAATTAAGAACTCAAACAGCCTCCCCTTTAAGACTGCAGATGTGACTTCTGCCAACAATGGCAAATGGTTTCCGCTCAGAGAGCAGCCACTTCCTCCCCTCTGATGATGAGGGTTTCCATCAGCAGTTCTGCAGCAGCCTCTCTTCCTCCAAAATTTGGCCTTCTTTGCCCAGGTCACTTCCTCTTTGCAAACCTTCAACAGGAACAAGGTGTCCTGGCTCCCTAGTACAAGATGAGGCTTTGCCTTTAAGACTCCAGATCCGAGAATCTCAAAACCGCTGCCCTCTTCCCGGAGGAAAAAAAAAATCACGATTTAATGTCCACCACACATTTCTCGCCAAGGGAAGCCTCCCCTTTAAGCACCTAGATGGAAAGTCTTTTCCTCCTCAGGCCTCCCATTCCTCGTCGAACCGTCGGGATTCAAAAGCCCTCCACGTATTTCCCCTCGCTGGCTCCAACTCCCCTTTAAGGGCTCCAGCCTTCCAAGTCCAGAGAAATCCGAATTCCACCTTTAAGAGCCGCCCCTCCCTCCCAGCCACAATGAAGGCCGAGGAAAACTCCCCTTTAAGAGGGCCGAGCTCCCTTTAAATCCATTGACAGGAGCTGGAGGGGGTGTTGTTGTCCGCCGTCTGAAAGGGCCCCTCTTCTCGTTGCGCCCCCCCTCCTCAAAGCTGTACCTTTAAGAGCGCCGGCTGTTGAGGGTGCTGCAACTCGCGTGCCCCCCCTCGCTCAGGCTCGCGGCAAGGGGTCCTGCGCGCCCCCAACGCTGATTGGCCGCCGGGCTGGCACCCTCCGCTGCCTCGCGGCCCCCCCTCAGCTGATTGGCCGAAGCAGTGAGGTGAGTAAGGATGGGGGAAGGGTGAGCTGGACGGTCGCGTCCTGAGAGGAGCCGCCGGTCGGGCGCTGCGGCCCTTCCCCCGAGGACGGGGGGAGGGGGGCTGTGGGTCTCGTCGTCTTTTTACCCCCTCCCCGCTCTGCCTCCGCAGCGGCCCTCGGACTCTCCCTCTCTCTCTAGCTGTCGCTGCCGGATCCCCTTCCTCTCTGCGCACGGCACGCAACTCCGCCCACAGCGTCATATCCCTCCGCCTTCTCTACGGAGCCAAATCCGTGAAATCCCTCCGCCGGAAGAAAGAAGCTCCTCCCGCCTCGTTTCGGCTCCGGCGGGTCGGTTGAAGCCCCGTCAGGACCCTCCCCCGCCCTTCGTCCTCCACGCGGTGACGTCATAGAACGAGTCAGCTCTTGCCTCGGGGAGCGACGCAATGTCCCAGCCCTCCCTCACGGCAAGCCGTGTCGTAGCCCGGCCCCTGTGATGTCACGGCATGACGTAATAGCAGAGCGCTGCCTCCTGACGGCCGCCTGGTTCGCCTGACAAAGGATGTTGAGGGGAAAGGGAAGGAAAGGTCAACCGAGATGATTCGAAAACTGTAGGCAGCGGAATGCAAAACCGGAAATCTTGTCACGTCTTTAGTGAAAACCACTCATAAAAATGGGTAGCAGTTTCAGGCAGAGGCTGTGTTGGACTGCAGTCGAACAGCAGGATTGGAGTCCAGGGGCACCTTAGAGACCAACAATTTTCAGGGCGTAAACTTTCCAGAGTCAGAGCTCCCTTCTTCCGGTAACAGAAAGTAGTATGCAAGCTTTTGAGTTCTACTACAAGCCTCTTCAATGTTTTAACATCCAACCCAAAGAACAGTTCTGCAGAACCTGAAAGCTTGCCTACAACATATTATGGAGGTTGGTCCTAAATGACCTGCTTTGGGTGAAATGATTAGAGACTAGAATGCCTTGTCTATAAAGAAATATTAAATCATTGGCTTTTCAGTTTAGGGAAAAGAGATGAGGGGGAGACAGAAATTCCTACAATTACACATGGTGTGTGTGACAAAGGTTGTCTGTCTTTTTTTCAAAAATAGCATAATTTAGTGGCATTTAATAGTTAACAGCCAGGAGATTTATGACAAAGTTCTTTACAGATTGTCTAACTGATTTACGAAACTGCCTCGGAATCTTAAGATGGTTTGATTTGACAAATTCATGCAGGAGAGGGTCTGGCAATGACTATTAGACATAAGCTTAATGGAGCCATACTCAAGAGGCAATATACCTGTGAACGCCAAGTGCTAGGGGACAAGAAAAGTGACTATGGCCTCTTTGCCTCCCTGCTTGAGTCTTCCTGGACATCTAGGCCATTAAAAGGATGCTAAACCTGATCCTCTGACTCAGGGCTACTCTTATATATTTATATCTGCACTGTAAGAAACATGTCAGAGGGACACCTGGTGAAGTCATTCTGTCACAGTGTCTTTCTACTAAAATGGTACTATTCGAGTAAATATATTCCAGCAAAGAAGAGGTCTTTACTGTTCCTGCAGTGCAGTATTTTTAAAAACTTGTCACTAACTCGTTACGTCATAAATCCACCCCAATACATTGTTACTGCATTTGGGGTAAAGGCATGTTGCCTTGGGGTTGTGGAGAAAATAAATCTCAATAACAATACATCTAAAGGGGTAAAATGTACACCAGAGTTTGAAATTGCTTAAGTCTCCATCATGCACAATTGACAGGAAGACCAGTCTCACAAGCACAGCAGAACAGTCAGCAACAAATGCAGTCAGAAAACAAGCTTATAGTATATGCTGCTGTCCCACCCGTGTATCTGGATCCTCACCACTCAGGCCAGCCTCATGACAAGCAAGCTGAACTTCCCCCACATACTTGCACACACGAGACAGCAAATTTGAAGTGAAGTTTAGGGGCAGAAGGGACAAACTTGTAATCAAAATAATGGGGAGGAGCAACCGCCTCTTCAGGGTAAGTGAAAATAGGCCTCTACACTGCAGTTATTTTGGGGCGGTCATATGCTGTCCTAGATGATGGCACCTGAAAGCAGCCACTCTAGGAAGCCAGTGTACACTGAACAAGCCTGGCAAGAGTTTGGTGCTCCTTCCCCTACAAACACAAGTGGGGAGGGGAGGAATAGGGCTAAGCAATTTGTAATGCTTTAGAAATGTAGTTAGGTAAAAAAAATTACTAAGCAGAAGCAGAGAGTAGATGGATCATAACTACACCCCCATTTAACCCAAACAGAGTACAGAGGGGAGTGCCATTGAAGAAGGGAGCCTTTTCCTTCCTTTAATTTTAAAGCAACAGAACTAGACCTAGGGCAAGGCAGAAGTTGCCATGGGCTACTGTTCCCCTTTCATTTGCAGATCAATTGAGTGCTAAAATGCTTTGCCCAAGGTGCACTAGAACAAAGGCCATACAATAAATTCAGAACAATGACGAAAGGCAGCTGCCAAGGGATTGACACACTGCATATTTAGCAAGAAATTTTACAAACAAAGGAGAGGGCCTCAGTGAACACATCTTGTTAAAGATGACAGAAATACAAGTTGTAGAATTAGGATTAATTGTATCCTATCTGGATTATCTATCATGTTGTTCATATAAAAAATTGTAATAACACAGTATGTCTGACTTGTCATTTGTCCAGCACTAACCTGGCTTTTATCATTTTACTGTGGTTAATAAACTACGCATTCCCGAAAGGAGACAGTAATTCAGTTCTATGTAGCCTATAGTTTACAGTTGATTTTAATTCACTTGCTAAAAGACCGAATGAGTCCATTTCACATCCTGTAACGGTCTCCCATAGCACGGGGAATGCAACAATGCCAATTAAGAGAAGCAGTCTGGAATTTATTTTTTATGCTGAAATGTTTATTAGAAATATAGATTAATACAAAAATGCAAACAAAAAAACCTCATGCCTAACTGCACATATCTTCCCAGAAAGTCAACATGAACTGGGAGTACTGAGGCTCTGCTCCTGAGTGAAGACCCAAACCAATTCTGCAAGATTCTCAACTGTTTGTGGCCTGTAAGCTTTGCCACCCGGCATGGATATATGCCCCTTTTCTCAACTTTTAGCAACTCTTCCTTTTGTCCATTTCATCTTCTGTCTCATAATAAGCCTGCTTCCTTTGTCCTTTCCAACCTACAGGCCTGAAAATTGTTTGGGGGGAGATGAAAACCCAGAATGGGTAATTTGTTCCCCATCTGGTCAGGCACATCACATTCTGGCAGATGACACAATGATATAGGGCACTGGACGGAAAAAAATCTTACTACCAACCCACCCAGCAATGCAAGGCACCAGTGGCCCAATTGTGCGTAGAACGAGCACAGAGAAGGGGCAGCCTCCGGACACCCCAAACATTCTTCCTCTTGCACTTGTGAACCAAAGATCTGAGATACGGTGCCAAAGCAGGCAGCTTGATGACTGATCTGGTGGCACTGAGTGACTCAGTTTTCATACAGTGTCCATGTTTGCAGTCTGATCGAAGGATCCACAGAGGATGAGACAGCAGTAACAGAAGACCAGCTTTCAGGATGACTGGGCTTAGAGAACAAAGATGACCACAGGTGAAGTCTGGAGTGGTGACAGCCATTTGAAAGACACTCAGCTAGTTCAGAGAAGCAGGTACTTCTGGGGGGGTGGGGAAACAGGAGTGCAAAGGATTCTAGGCTACCCTTTCTTCTTTACAGATGCAAGCTCTGTTCAGCTCAGTGCTCTTCTTCCTCAAATAAGGCATCCAGCTCTGCCAGCCGCTGCTGCAACATCCTTTCCAGTTCAGGTGGCTGAGGCTGAGCCCTCCGTCCCCCTGCTCTGCGCCCTCCTCGGGAACGGGCTTTGCGTGGTTTGCGGGGAAGGCCCCCCTCCTGGAACTCCATGGCTCTTTTCAGCTTGCGTTGGCTGGTGAAAATGAGCGCTCCATTGCGTTCCAGCGGCACCTCAAAGATAGTCTCAAATGATCTGCAGGAACAGACATCAGGTGAGAGGCAGGAATCTCTGAGAGACTCTAGATCAAGGCTAGCCTGGCCTGTACAGAAGACCAATAGGTGAAGATCAGTTACAAAATGCCCTCCTGAAGTATTGTGGCTGGAATAAATTACCTATAAACACAGACACAACGTGTAACAGGCTTTGGTTACAATTACAAGGGATTCGGTTGAAATTTTGGCAACATCTAACAGTGAAACAAAGAAAAGTCAAGCATGAAAATAAGTTTAGAGGGTGCAGCAATGAAAATCCATGGAAGGATCAAGAGTGCCTTAGTAGTAAGCAAAACACAACTCTTCTCAAAGCTCCCTTTCGACTCAGAGCCTTCAGTACTAATTCCTTGGACATTAAAATTTGTTCTGTCAACCTTGAGAACTAGAAACTTTTAAAAGGAAAACAGCAGTTATCACAAAAGCAGCTCAGATGCCACAGGGCAAAGGAAGACTGTGCACAACCTTAAGTATATACAGGACGAGGAAACCCCTAAAAACCATGAAGTATGGCACAGGGTGGGTGATTCAGCATTAAATAATCAAAGCGAAAAACTGGACTGCTGCAGTTCATCTGCACATTTTTTATAAAATGCAAGCAGCACAATTTGTGTATCATTTTCAGGTACACCACATGCTATGTAACTAAAGACAGCTGACGCATTTCAATACTATCACTGCTCCAAAATGCCAAGTCTCAAATAGGAATACTCTTCCTGACCTGTACTTCCCAATACACCAGAGACTCAGAAAGGAGTTCTTACAACTTTTGACTAAACCCCACCCTCACCCCCATTCTGTTGTTGCGAATCACCATGTATCTCCTTTCATTTCCTGAAGAGATTACTCTGAGTTCTGGGTCAGTCGCTATTTCAGTTTGACAAGGTGTGTCCTTGCACAGACAATGATCATATCCATGAAAGCCTCGATGTTCAGGGAAAAGGCAGAAGCCTGCGATCTCTGAAGACCTCCTCACCTTTTCTCTGTGGGCGTGCGGTAGTTCTTGTTTGTGTAGATCTCCTCTAAGCTGAATTCCTTCTTGTTCAGCCTGACAAAAAAACAAAACTCATCAACCAGAGAATCTCTTGCCTGATGCCAAAAATGCACACTCTCCAAAGTAGGGAAATAGGTGCCTAGCTCTACAGTGCACCAAGACAACATTATCTTACCTTCCAAACTCTCACATCCCATAGATACTGAAATAATTGTCTTGCTCTACCCTGCCAGCCCAGCCTACAAGGCCCCATTCCCAAGATCCGAGGAGCCCTAGCTTCAGCTCCTTCTGCTTCTGCAATTCACATTCTGCAGAGCTTTCAGAAACGCTTATCATGAACTACGCTACCCAAGAGTCCTGGTTACCGGTCCCCATCAGACAGCCAATGTGGTGTAGTAGTTAGATTAGGCTCTGGGAGCCCCAGATTTGAATCCCCAGTTTGCCATGGAAGCTTACTGTGTGACCCACAGAATTTGAGCCTAATTTACTTCATAAGACTGGTGGACTGGGTCCAGGAGACAATAAATGCCTCCCTGAGAGGAGTAGTTGCTCCTGCCTTAAGGCACACAGTGGTGCATCCACTCCTTAAAAAAACCTCCTCTGGACCCAGGAGAGTTGAACAACTATTGACCAGTCTCAAAATGTATCATTTTTGAGCAAGGTGATTGAACAAGTGGGAAGCTGGCCAACATCAGAGATTCCTGAAGGAAGCAGATTGTTTGGATCCTTTCCAATTTGGTTTCAGGCCTGGATATGGGACTGAAATAGTCACCTTGGTAGTCCTTGTGGATGACCTGTACCATGAGATGGACACAGTGTGACCCTCTTAATTCTCCAGGACCTCTGGCGCTTTTGATACCATCTATCACTATCCTTCTGGACCACCTTTCAGGCTTGGGAGTGGGAAGCACCGTTCTCTGGTAGTTTGGATCTTATCTTGAAGGTAGGGTTTCAGAGTGTGGTGCTGTGGGACTGCTGTTCCATTCACTGGCTGCTGACAAATGGGGTGCTGCAAAGTTCTATCCTGCCCGCCATGCTTTTCAACATCTACGTAAAGCTGCTGGGAGATGCAATCCAGTGAGTCAAGCTGAGTTGCCACCAGTATGCAGCTCTATTTTGAGCTTCCAACAGATCCCCAGGATGTTGTGGAAAACATTAACAGGTGACAGGGCAGTTTTGGAATGTATGAGGGCCAGTACTTTTTTCTTAATAGAGGAGCCAGTACTCATGATGTTTGCTGCCAAGGGGAGGCCAAGCCCACTGAGTGAAAGAGGAGCCAATACTGCATACTGGCACATACCCTCAGAAAAAAATCCCTGATGAGGGGCTAACATACTGAAATATTTGACTCAGGAAATGGGCTATCTCCTGTTCTGGATGGGGCTGTGCTCCCTTGAAGGAGCAGGTTTGTTGCTTGGGGATGCTGCTGGACTTAGGCCTCCTGTTGGATAAACATGTGGCATCAATAACCAGCTTTGGTTAGTGAATCAATTATGGCCCTTCCTGAGCAGAAAAAGATCTTGCAGCAGTAGTACATGCCCTGGTACTATCTAGATTATATTACTGCAATGCATTCTATGTGGGGGCTGCCCTTGAAGGCTGCTCAGAAGCTACAATTGATATAGTATGCTCTGGCCAGAATGTTGACTGGAATGGGTCATATCACTCCAGTCATGTTCCAGCTACAGTGGCTCTCAATTTGCTTCTGGGCTCAGTTCAAGGCACTGGTATTAACCTTCAAAGCCGTCTATGGCTTGATGCCAACACAGCTTTAGAACCGCCTTCTCCCATATGAAACTGCCTGTTCACTCTGAAGGCCCTGCTTCAGGTACCCCTGCCATCTGAGGCTAGATGGGTGGCACAACTCAAGAAAGGGCATTCTTGGTTAAGGTGCCAAAACTTTGGAACTCTCTCACCAGTGAGATTCATCTGTCTCCCTATCATTTGTCCTCTACCAGGGGTGAAGAGTTTGTTTTGTTTGGTATACCCCCAATAACTGTTATTGGCCCTCCTCCCTGGTTTTGATGTTGTTTATGTTTTTCCTGAATTATTTTGTAAATACTTTATAATAGCAACAACGTTCGATTTATATACCGCCCTTCAGGACAACTTCATGCCCACTCAGAGCGGTTTACAAAGTATGTTATCATTATCCCCACAACAAAAACCCCTGTGAGGTGGGTGGAGCTGAGAGAGCTCCAGAGAACTGTGACTAGCCCAAGGTCACCCAGCTGGCTTCAAGTGGAGGAGTGGGGAATCAAACCTGGTTCTCCAGATTAGAGACCCGCACTCTTAACCACTACACCAAATGTTAAACGTTGTTTTACTATTTTGATATTCACTGCCTTGGAGACTATTTTAGTAGGAAGGCAGCAGATAAATGTTTTAAATAAATTAAATCTGCACTTGTGTCCCAAGCATAAAGGCTATGTAAAACCAGATCCCATCCCTTCTCCAAACACTGTGGAACACAATTCACCCAAGTTTCTGGGACCTGTCCCTTCATTTCAAAATCCCATCCCTCTTTGGAGCAGCTAAGCCCTGCCCCGTTCCATTCTAACCCTCTTCTGGATGCTCTCACCTGACAGGCCGGGGAAGCCCCATGGGGGTGAGGTTAACGTGCTGCCTGACAGGCGTCCTGCGGATCCTTATGGAGGAAACCTTCCCTACTGTGATCTCTTGGGAATCCTGGAGAAAACAAGGGCATGATCATGCAAAAACAATCATAAAATCCCCCCAAATAGAGCCCTGTTCTACAGCCGCCCCCCGCCCCCAGTGTGACTGACCTTCATCTCAGACTCTGAAAGCATAATCTGCTCTGATGCAAGTATCTCCGAGTCAGCCGCATTCAGGCCAGACTCAGGTACTCGCTGTCCACCATCGAGAGAAGGGGAGAGGTCTCTAGAAGGGCAAAAGAGAAAGCATACAAGTAGAAGCAAGTCCTAGATATACTTGCAGATCAGTTGTTCTCACTTGCAATCTTGAGGTGGTGGGTGGGGCCAAACAGACTAACTGATGGAACAGGAATCAGGCACTGTAGAAAACAGGAGAACTGGTGCCTTCACACCTGTGAGCAGATTGAAGAAAGTAAGACCCCGTACACAAACTATCCTCCAGCACTAATCAGTACCAAGAAATGCAGAGGTGTGTGCATTACACCATCAAACTGCTGGTCTTTCTAACCCAGAGACCCTGACCAGTCCTCAGGAAATGGATCTTTTCCATCCCTATTCTTGAGATCCTGTAAAGAAGCAAGTGGAGGGGACAGAGGAGGGAACTTTGACATACAAAAGGATATGTCTTCTGCTGGAAGGGTCCTTCTTTGTATACCTGTTGTTTGTAGTGTGTCTGCCTAGGACCTAAGAGACCTGGGTTCAAAGCCCCACTAAATCATGTAACTTGCTGAGCAATTCTCTCATTCTCTCTCAACCTAACTTATCTGCACAACATCCCTGCAAAGTAGAACAGGGAAAGGACAATTACATATGCTTCCTTGAGCTTTTGAAAGGAAGGTGAGATAAATATGTACTAGATGCCTATGTCCAATCAAGGTATTATTTTTTTAAAAAAATTATAAGCAAGGAGAATCAGCGAATGCACACTAGCCTAAGAGCTTGCTCACGTTTTGCTATGGTGGCTTCCCTCAGCTTTTGAAAGGTATCGCTCTATAAAAACCATCAAGAAAGCAAACAAGGGACAAGGCAGGAAGGAGGGGAAAAGGTTTTACCTGGAACGAACTGGGTCAGATTCAAGGCAGCAGGAAGGCACAGGGGAGGAGTAGGAGGAACCATCACTGTGGGGAGTGTGCACAGAGGGACCAACCAAGAGGCGCACAGGGGGCGAACTGAAGGGATACACCTCCTTGCGTAGGCAGGGCAAGGTGGGACAGCCCAACTCTCGGGATACCTCCAGGCTGCACACAGTGTGCCGGCGCTGTCGCAGCTGTGCTGAGAGGGAAGGAGATGTAGAGGAAGATCGCCAAGAACGGGCCCCCGGAAAATCTGGACAGGAGTAGCTACGTCCAAGGCGGGGCTGGGGAGCCGGATCCCCTTCATTCAGGCGCCACTGGCGGATTGGTGGCCGTCCGCTCACCACCAGGCTGCTTGCTGCCGCTGCCACCTCCTCCTCCTCCTCTTCTTCTTCTTCATGGTGGCAAGTCCTCTTCCGGGGGCGCGGCTCTGAAATTGCAATTTTGACTTCAATGTTGACTCGTTGGCGTGGAGCTCCTGGCTGGGCTGACACCTGGTCCTCGGTCTCCTGGGGGCATGGTGGTAGGGAGAGAGTCCCCTCAGTGGACAGGAGGGAGGGCTTAGAGGGACTAAGAAAGATGTCAGCGAAAGCCTCCAGCTTGGACCGCATGCTCTGGAAGACAGGGACCAGGCCCCAGTGCCGGAAACGGGGGACCACAGATGGACGCAAGAGAGTTGAAGCTGAAGGTGGCCAGTAGGAGAGAGGTTCAGTTGTTCTAGAAGGTGCATCTAATGGGAAGAAAAGTGAAAGACACAGGAAAATCCCAAACAAGTGGTTATTTGCTTACATCATTATCATTCATCTTGACACTTATGGCTCAGTATACCTTTATTGTTATTCTACATACAAATCCCCTAACACTCACTTTGTACTTTCCTACCTTTGGCAGAGCGGTGTATCATTAACTGATATCCTCTGCTGCACACACAGATTCAAAGTGAACCCAAACTACACCTTTCAGGATGATGTACACAAAATTTGTTCATAAGGCTGAGATTTGTTTATTGGTTGCAAATTTCTGTAGCCGGCATGGATGGTACAAGAAAGGTAACGCAACAAAAACGCTTCTCAACACTCTCCCAGCCCTAAAATGCCGCCTTGCCCAGAGGAACAGACTGACAGTACACAGAGCCGAATCCAGAGCCTCCCTACCTGTCTGTTGACATTTCTCATGTTTATCAGAAAGGACGGACTTTTCCACCTTGAGAGCAGGCATTTCGTGAGGCAATTTCACTTGATCGCTACTGCGTAAGAGCAAAAACACAGGGAAAGTGACGGGCAGCCTTCTTTGGCCCCTCAAACCGAGGCGCACTAGAGAGGCCAGGGTGCCTAAGACACCATGCCTTTAAATCACAAGGGAGCGTAGGATGGTATAAAAGGACTCAATACTAAAGCCCTCAAAGCTGGCGAGTTTTCTTGCTTTATCAGTTGGCGCCACTCCGCTGGGGGGAAAGTGGCACAGCCAATTCCAAGTCTCAGCTTGTTTTCTGAAGGAGAACTCACCTACAGGGGGACAGCAAGGTCTCCAGTGGCTCCTTGCCAGCACCGTCATCCTGCCAGCAAGAAGAGACGTCTGAACTGAAACTTGGACCAGGCCACCGCCCTCCTGCTCCCTCCATGTTATTTCCCTTTCTCCCCTTTCCCCTCCCAACTCACCGTTGCTGTGCTCAAGGAACAGTCTTCTACGCTGATGGCCAGGATCTTTCGTCGGGCGTTCTCCAGAGAGGATGCCTTCACCCCCTCGCTGTCATTTGCTAGGGGTGCCGCCGTCTGCAGGCGTTGCCTCTTGGCTTGTAGGTGCTCTGACTTGTGGTCTTGAAGGGGAGGAAGTCTCTGGGCCCACAGCTGCTGGCAACCATGAGCCAGCCTCTCCCGAGGCCCTTGACAGGGTGGGGAGTGCCCCTTAGGGGGAGACGATCTGGGGGGGAAGAAAGGAGAAAAGGACAGAGGGCTTCGAGTTAGGTACATAAGCCCACGCCTCTCTCTGGTTTGTTCATGGGTCTTTGCTCACCTGGAGACAGTGCTGCTTTGACCCTCTGCCAGCCAGGTGACTCCACCTTCATTCATATTTGTTGACAGGAGGGGATTTGCACAGGGGGACACAGATGATCTCGGCAGAGGTGAGCACCCTTGTGGGGCTTCCTGGGGAAAGTGAGACATCCCCTCGAGTTTCAAACAGCTTATGAACAGATAAAATCAGGGGCCTTCTCTCCTCCTGTTCCCCCAGCCCAAGATCTTGCTAGTGAGGATAATCCATTCTTTGGGGAACACAACTCAAGCAGCTTGAGTGCTCACCACCATGTGGAAGACCACAATATACCACAGGGCAATCACTGTTCCACTAACTGGGTAGTGCAAAGCAATTTTGGGAGCTACATGACATTGAGAACTTGTGCCTGCCTTCCTGTATTTTCTCAAGAGTTAATACAGGAAGGCAGGCACAAGTTCTCAAAGTCAAGTAGCTCCCAAAAGGCCAGGTAGTTCCTATTCGCTGGGAGCCACAGCTAAATTGGCAGTTGTGGAGTCTTTTCTGACACAGCCTAGGGTGTAGGAAACAGGTGTCTGAGGTGCAAACAAAGGAGGAAACCTCACAGGGCAATGTCATGGAGGTTTGGGACACGCAGGATCGGGAGATTTCGACTGAAGAGGCAATTGCTTGTTGTGAGAAGGGAGCTAAGAAACTCCTTCCTTGGTCCTTATTCAGTTGGGTCCCGTTTTATCAAAGCCCACCCAGCCACTACTCTAGAACATCCCACTCACAAGCACTTGAGTTGTGGAGAAGTCCTCCAGATCCACAGCCAGCACCCTCCGCTGTTTCTTCTCCATCGGAGACGCCATGTGCCACAGGCTCTTCCCCACTCTTCCACAAGCTTCCTCATTGCTCTCCACCACAGGGGGCAGCCCCTGCTGCAGGCGTTGTCTTTTGCTGGGTGACCTGTCTGCCTCCCCACATTGGAAGGAAGGCATCCCGCCCTGCTTATGGGGTTTGGGGCAGAGAATGGGGGATCCTTGCTCCTCAGGGGAAGGCCTGAAAATGTGAAATGATACACAGGGTCTCAACGCTGCGACACGGCTCCTCCCTCCCACTGCTAAATTTTATTGCGTAAACTGCTTTTATGCTTTTAATACTGATTTTATTGTAAACTTAATTTATCTATGCTGTGATCCGCTCTGAGCCTATTTGCGGGGAGAGCGGATAATAAATCCAATAAATAAATAAAATACACTTTTAGAGAGTCCAACTCTTCTCTCACCTGTAGATCATGATTTTTCGTCGCCTAATCTGTTTGTCACGAGCAGGCACTGGCTGGGGGTCTCCCTCTGAAGCTTCTGCGATAAGGGTACCCTCCATGGCTGGTTCCAGGAAGCAGAGATCTCCCCTCACCCCCAGGATCAGAGGTTTGGAGGCCGGCCTAGAGTGGCCCACCGGGCCCTCATCCTTCACTTCTCCGCTTCTGAAAAAAAGGAAGACACCTGCATGAAGCCATCACCCCCCTGCTCAACACAGATGCAGCTCTGCCTTATCCATGTAAAACACTCTTACTTCAGATTCACTTGGAACATATCCTATCCTGGCTCTGCAGCCAGGGTTCTGTCTTTTATAAGTGTTTGGGGGGGGAGGATCATATTTACCTGTAAGCTCAAAAAAGAAGAGTATGTTATGTAAAGGGGTGCCCAGTTCTTATGAGGTACCCCTTTATGAATGCCTTAACATCACATCTGATAGCCCCGTTGGTTCACAAAGATATCTTTCCCCACAGTGCCAATCACAATTCTTCTGAGGAAAAAGAAGGTACAAAGGCATGAGGGGGATTAATTATGCCTCCCCTCAGAGAAGATAATTATACACCATTAACTACCATGCAAACAGCACGTTAGCAACAACAAAAAATCCAAACTCTCCCCACAGGGATTCTCTAGGGGTAACCAGACTAGAAGCTCACATGGCAAGAGGAACATTTCCCAGCACAAAGTTAACAGTATTAAGCAGAGTGAGACACACAAACCAAGCAGGCATCTGGCAAAAGCAGATGAGCACCAATGAATTAAAGGAGCAAATCTGAAGATACAAAACCTACAGGAGGCACGAGCCAGAGCAGCACAGAAGAAAACAAGTTACCACCAAGACTTCTTTTAAAAGATCCCAATGCAAACATGTTAGGGGAAGGCCAACTTCAGCTCCTACATGATAGACATCTCCTCTGAACTGTCAACTCTCATTACCCTCTCTATTATATTACTAGCAACAGAGCCCATTGTGAGAAGAAATACAACGGGCTCTAGCAGTGGGGCCTTGGGAGGGCTGCACCAGTATGGCCCTTCCAAGGCCTTGCAGTGGCCACGGGGAGCCCTGCCCCGAGCACGGCCTTCCCACTGCCTCCGTGGCAACTGCAGGGCCACGCTGTGCCTTCCCACCGGCTCCATGGCTCCTCAGAGGCCTGTCACAGGTGGCACAGTGTCCCAGCGTGGACCTCCCAAGGCTCCACAGCGGTCTCGCCAGGACGCACTGATGACTCGCCTTTTATCTTTGTGCAGGTGCACCTGCGCACCTGCAGGCCCCTCAGTGTCCCTGCGCAAGGATAAAAAGTGAGTCGTTGCCAATACGGCTCGGCTTTTACATAGCAGAATGGATAAGTAGGCTAGAAGTCCAACATGACCATTAGAAGTAGAGTAAGGGCAGCTCAGTGATGCTGCTTTGTTTCTTTCTACCGCATGGCAGAAACCAAGACACCAAAAATTAGCTGCTGGACATATCAGGTTCCACACCAAGACATAAACAACAGGGGCCAGTGCAGCAGTTGACCCCAGTGACTCGATCAGGCAGTCTCAAATCACAATGAGTCTACAGCGAATTAAACTAATTAGTCAGTACCTGCTGTAAACAACCCTTACAGACCACATCTAATAATGTCTACTCTGGAGTAAAACAAAACAGAAGTCCAGTGGCATCTTAAAGATTAACATTTATCCCCTGCATGAGCTTCGAACTAAGTCACTCTTGTTTCAATGAAATGAAACATAAGTAGGATCGCAGCCTCTCTTCCACCTTAACTTTTCATTCCTGAAAATCTCACTCCTCAGCTGGGAGCAGTATTCCCTCTCTCCCGTCCCCAACAACCTTATTTTTTTTCCAGCAAGAACAATATGCTGTACAGGATAGCGGAACAGCAAGATCGGAGTCCAGTGGCATCTTAGAGCCCAACAAGATTTTCAGGGTGTAAGCTTTTGAGAGTCAAAGCTCCCTTCTTCAGATGCAAAGAATATTTGAAGTGATATCTGAAATGGTATGTGAAGAAGAGAGCTCTGACTCTCAGAAGTTTATACCCTGAAAATCTTGTTCGTCTCCAAGGTCCCACTGGACTCCAATCCTGCTGTTCTACAGTCTCCTATCCAGAAAGGTTAAAAAACAGAGGATTCGAGAAACAGAGGATTCAAGAAGCAAAGAAAATTACAGTCAACCAGGGTCACTCCTCCCATCCCTTTCTTTCTACCTAACTAGGCTTCATTGTTTAGGATCACTTTCCTTCTTACTAAATATGCACCTTTCCTGTGGTGTGTCCTACTAAACAGGAGGAGGACAATGTCAAAGGAAACCTTGCCTGTAAGAAAAAAGGTGTATCTGGGGCACACAGGATATATCCCATTGATCTGCCCCACCATTATTTCCCCAAGTAATTCCTCCCCCAGCCACAGACATATATACACTCGAACCTCTTAACTAGCTACTTAAGTACCTTTACTCAAAAAGCCTTCTGCCAGAGCTCCTCTTTCACATTCTCTTCAAACCCTGGGCATCCTCCACTCCATTTCTTCTCTCCACCCTGCCCCCAAACATCTTTCCACCACGATCTCCTGCATGATCCCTACGGTTGCCAACTTCCAGGTGGTGGCTGTAGGTCTAGATCTCCCGGAATTACAACTAATCTCCGAGCCAGTTCCCCTGGAGAAAATGGCTACTACGTTAGAGGGTGGACTCTATGGCATGGTATCCCGCCTAGGTCCCTCCCCTCCCCAAACCAGGCTTCACTACCCCCAGTTCTCCAGAAATTTCCCAACCTGGAGAAATCCCTCTAAGTCTTCCTCCCACGAGCTTTCCACCTCCTTCTCTCACGATCTCTTCCAGGCATCTTCCATCAGATCCCTCTGCTGTCCCCAATCCCACCATTCGCCAGGCACATCCTTCTCCATACTTACCGGCATACGGCATCCCACCTCAACCCCACCCCACCCCCAGCCGGGGTATCTCATCTGCAGCCACACTTTCTCAACCAAATCACTATCTCAATCAAATAAGTACCCGCATCAATTCAGGCATCTCAGATTAAATAAAAACTACATTTAAAAGAAAGCACGCTCTCAGGTTTCTTACCCCCCTCCCTTCAGCTCACCAGCTCTTCCTCGCCCTGTTCCCCTGCCCTTCTCCTACCACCGCCACCGCCCGACCTTCTCAGATGGTTCTCCAGATCCAGCTCGGCCAATAGTGGTAGACCTTGCTTTCAACCGCAACCAATAGACAAGCCCTTCTTTGCAGAGGTCGGGCGGCCAAAGTGCCGCCATCTCTGCTGAGGGCAAACGGGAGCTGGGGCGCTGTTTGCGTTGCAAGAAAAAGCGTGGATGTCATCTTGAGTAAGGGTGCTAGCCCCGCTGAAGTTAGAATTCACCATTTTGAGCAAGGGCAAAAAAAAAAGGAAAAGGTCATGGGCGGTAGCCATCTTGAGTGCGGGAAGACAATAGCTGACGCTCGTTTAGTCGCCGCCATTTGAATGGAAGGCTAGAAACTGGAAATTTTAAAGGGATCTGGCGGATTTCCCCCCCAGAAAGGTCTTTTTCATCATGCAATTTTTCAGGGAACAGTTACTCTAAATTTTGGAATAAAACTCTGGATTAATTTCTATTGTATTTAAAGACTGACGCTCATTTTCAGAATTTATGTTACATGTTTTTTTTAAAGATTAGAGGAGCACAATCCCAAATCGTTTTCCAGATTTGGCTCACCGCGACTAAGTTCTCCATACCTTTGTTGGGAAACTTGGTAAACAATCGATTGAAGAATTAAAATATGCCTAGACTGTGGAAGTCTCCGTCATAAGTAATGTTGCTTTTTAAAAAAAACATTCTCATAATTAGTTGTACATGAACGTAACTATGCCTGTTCTTGTCTACCTAATTTGCTTCAAGGCAGAAATTTTGTAGTGAGGAGGCAGTAAAGGGGAACAGCGTGAAACAGACCCCCACCCCCACCCCATATAGCATTTAATGTTTACATCGTAATTATTAAGCTCTTTTAATAAAATAACATTTAAATGTTTTACAGTGGCACTAAAACCTAGAAGTATACTTACCGAACAATTGTCAAGAACACAATCTACACATTCCCTTTTGAAACTAGAAACTTACCTTTACACACCCAGATCATTCCAGTAGGGGATCCTAGAACAAGCCATTCAGTTATGATGGTACCAAAAAATCCCTCTTCTAATTTTCTGTTTACATTAACTCTTTTTCCCTCCTTCATCCTTGGAAACCATTCATTCTTTCTCGTCTTTCCCCAGAATCCATTCCGTTTTCCTTCCTCCTCCCCCAATTTACTCTCCCTTCTTTTCTTTTTTTAAAAAATCTCTCTAGTTTGCCAGTTTGGGAAACTACATCTTCCAGGATGCTTTGCAAAGTCAGCCTCCTTTCCCACACTCCCTTGGATTGCGTCTGTTGGGTGTGCTCTCCTTTTCAACTCTGCCTTGCTTCTCCATCTAGTTCTTCCTATGGAGGCTGGAGTTCTCTCTGTTTCTGCTGCCTCCTGCCCCTCAGCTGAAGGTTCCTTGTATTTGCTCCTGCCTCTCAGCATCTCTACTGGTGGGTCATTGGTGCTTACACCAGGTAAGGATAAGGAACATACAGAAAAGGGCGCATAGACCAGGGCTTACCCTGATTTGAGGAATCTGTGTGTGTGTGTGTGTGTGTGTGTGTGTGTGTGTGTGTGTGTGTGTGTGTCACACTAGCAAAACAAAAACTATCATTTTTCCCCAGGTTGTTTTTCCCCATTTTGTTTCAAAGATTCCTTGTCTTGGAAGTCTTCTCCCACATCACCTTTAAACCAACACAAGTTTACACACAATAGCATCTGGCAGGAAAAAAACTGTCCCTTTGTTACCCAGGAGGAGGAGTATGCTGTTTTAAAGCAGGTGTTTAATTTGGTGGCCAAACCTGTTTTCTGTTCACAGCACACGGAACAAATTCTGCCTGGATTCTGACTCTCCCAGCAGAAAGTAAGAAGAAAGAAGAAAGTTCACAGAAAGAAAGTCTTGGAATAGCCTTGAGTGTCCCCAAATGGAAAGGAGATGAGGAAATCCAGCAAGCAGATCCTGTAGAAGACCAACTGGCTCTTCATAAACAAAAGTTCAAGGCTCCCACAGGGTCCCTGTATGGCAAGTCTAAATCCTACAGATGCTCTGACTGTGGGAAAAGTTACCACAGGAGCACAGATCTCTTAAGACATCAGAGAACCCATACTGGAGAAAGGCCTTATCTGTGTTTAGACTGCGGGAAGAGCTTCAGTCGAAGTTCCATCCTCCTTGAACATCAAAGGATCCATACAGGTGAAAAGCCATACAAATGCAGCCATTGTGGGCAAGGGTTTAGCCAAAGTTCCAACCGGAACCAGCATGAGAGGACTCACAGCAAAGAGAAAATGAGTAGCCTGGCATGTTGGAGAAAGAACCGGCAAAGGACAGAGGACCAGAAGAGTGGGCCTAAAAAGCTGATGACAATAGATGAGGGTATAGGGACTAAGCTGGGACCTGGAGGGGGATCTCAGTTGCCTGGGGAAAACCTCCCTTGGAGCTCAAAGAAGTTGAAGTACCAGAGGCGCCATTTGTTTGAAAAGCCCTATAGGTGTCCACAGTGTGGGAAATGCTTTGCACGCAGCACGGATTTTATCCGGCATCATATCACTCACACAGGTGAGAAGCCCTACACCTGTGTGAAGTGTGGCAAGAGTTTTACACGCAGCTCTGTCCTCACTGAGCATCAGCGCATCCACACGGGCGAAAGACCCTACAAGTGCAGGCTGTGTGGGAAGGGCTTCAGCCAGAACTCCAACCGTCACCAGCATGAGGCAATCCACCAAGCTGAGAAAACTTCCAAACACCTCCTGAAAGGCAGGAAAACATTAAACTGGGAGGCTGGGGTTCATTAGGCAACAGAAAATCCACTCTGCTGGTGGGAAAGCTTGATTAGTCAAAGAAGAATTTTAAAAAGAATGTTAATCCACTATGAACAAAAGAATCTGAAGGGGACAGGAGAACCTTAGAACAATTTGAGGATTTCCTCCCCTCTCTCTCTGGCAAGGGGGAACTGCCATTGTATGAAAACAAAATATTCTTCCTGCAGAAATCTCAGGCAAGATGCATGTTTGGATAGCATTACCATGGCCAAAGGGGGAAATAAAGCACTTATTCCAGTTATATTTTCATTGAACATAACCTGAACACAATATCATCTTCTCTTTGATTATATATCAAAGAGAAACCACAGGATTTGAGTCCAGGGTATAAGCTTTTGAGAGTCAAAGTTCCCTTCTTCAGATACCTCCTGAAGAAGGGAGCTTTGATTCTTGAAAGTTTATACCCCCAAAATCTTGTGGGTCTTGTGGGCCACTGGATTCAAATCCTGTTGTTCCTACTGCAGACCAACACGGTTCCTTACCTGAAACTATAATGCATTTGTATATTTTCATATACAAATGCATTCCAGTCCTACGCATATTTACTCAGAAGTGAATCTCATTGAGTTAATTAGGACTCAATCCCATTGAAACGAGCCTATTAGAAAATGGATCCTGTTTTTGGCCATTTTCACACTGCTTACTGGCCATGGAACATCACAACAGCGTCTTCCTGGCACAATTTCATGCGAGAACAACTCATGAGAAACCGCACCTGGAAGACGCTGTCGTTCTGGGAGCTTGGCGCAATGTTCCGTGGCCGGTAAGCAGTGTGAAAACGGCCTTTTCCTTCTTTTTCTAAAGGACATGTCACCGGAATGTGGTTTTTTCCTTCCTCTTTTCTATTTGGTTATATATAGGCTCAGGCACAGTGAAATTTGATTTAGCCACATTCTAGAATACTTGCAGGGTGTGTACTACCTGTTTTTCATGCATTCTGCTATAGAAGATTGTGTAATAATAATATTGTAATAATAACATTCAATTTACATACCGCCCTTCAGGATGACTTAATACCCACTCAGAGTGGTTTACAAAGTATGTTATCATTATCCGCACAAGAATCACCCTGTGAGGTGGGTGGGGCTGAGAGAGCTCCTAGAAGCTGTGACTGATGCAACAGCTGGCTTCAAGTGGAGGAGTGGGGAATCAAACCCGGTTCTCCAGATTAGAGTCCCGCGCTCTTAACCACTACACCAAACTGACATGATCATGATACATACAAATGATCGTGCAAGAAGGTGCTCCATTTCCTTTTTGAGTCATAGTTAAGAATCATATAAATTTTTGTTCTGTAAGCCTGGGCAGGAATTTCACATTGTGTCATTTTCTGGCCCTGCATCCCCTCACCCCACCCTTGGTTCCTAATTACTGGAATCTCTTCTCTCACAGGGAATGTGTACCATGAAAGCCACACACTTTTATCTTCTAATGTTTTGCAATGTAATGGATATTTTATGATCCTGAAAATAACATACCTCTGAGCATGTGCAAAGTATACTTCCCCTCATCACTGTAAACACAGCCCCCTCTATGTATATTTCCAATTAGGAAGATGGGTAGATAATCCAGTTCAGAGTAGCTTTGAGTCTCAATACTCTTCATTTCAGGAATTAATAACTTCCTATTTGTGAAGGACAGGTGTGCTATTAATAAAATAAAGTGATAGGAAAAGAGTCATAGAAAGTTATGTTTTTTAGGACCGATAATGATGTCACCCCACCCTCCTCCATTTCCTGCCTGCTTTGTAACCACAAGTCCTTAGCCTCAATTCAATATTTGGTTCGAACAAACAAGTGTACCATCCACTGCCACCCCCTCTCCCCAGGAATATACATTTTCCTGTTCACATGACATCTGTATGGTGTGTTTTTTATCTTAGACACATGACCTTCTGATCTGCAATGAAATTTGGGTAGGATGTAACTGATTAAACTCTAGAACCAATTTCCACTGCTGGTGATTAATCTTGGCCGTGGGAAGTGAGATACAATATATTTGCATAGGAATCACCTGCCAAAGACCATTAGCCATCCATAGATAGCAGCTTGTTCAGACACTTATGTAGCAGTGGTATTCTGCAGTATGAACAGGCCCTAGGAGTTGATCTTTCCTGCTGGCCCCTGCATTTAAAAGATGCTATATCCCAGATGAATGGTCCAGCCATTCCTGCATCCTCCAAATGCTACAGCCCAAGCCACAAGGTACAATTGCTATCTCCTGTCCTGGTTGAGAATCCTGTGCCTTTTAACTGGGAGACATTCAGCAAATGCTGCTTTTCTTACCACTGCAACTTTGTCCTGAGAAAAATGTATAGTGGATAAATTTCTCCCAGTCATCCAGTCCTAAAGATGCAGAAGCTTCAGTCAGTAAAGAAGCTGAGATCCCAGATGAAGGCATATGCTCTACATCTTCTGCACCAAAATTGATGGTAAAAAACAATGGACATAGGAAAAGATTGGGGGGGGGGATATTTACCTCCTGCTGTTTTAAAAGGGAGCACACTTCCTATTAAGTTAGAGGGGAGAAATTGCACATCTGTATTCAGAGTATTTAAATGTGGAAATAATTTGACATAAGCACCTTATCAAGTTTGGCTGCTTATCTTTAGTATATTTACAAGTCAAGGGGATGGATAGAGTTACTTCCATTTCCTAAAGAGATGTTGCTAGTGGAATAGGCTGTTGGAGAAGGTTATTCCACCAGTTCCTACAAACTTTCAGTAGGGTCTTGAATTACAATACCCATTTGGAGGCTGGGGAAGGCTTGTGGCCCTGTGAAGTGTTTATGCAGACAACTGCCACACTGCACCATTTGTTGGCTTATAAATTGAAAAGTGACAGCACTCCAGCCTTCCTGGAAAGGGTGTCTTCTGCTCTAGGAGACGGTGTTGGTTGGGATTATACAGAAGCGGAGAAATACTTTTTCTCCCCTTCCCATAATACCAGAACTCGGGGGCACTCGATGAAGTTGATGACAATAAATTCAGGATGGACAAAAGGAAGTATTTCTTCACTCAACTAGTAATTAAATTGTGGGGTTCACAGCCAGTAGTTGTAGTGATGGCCGTAGCTTTCAAAGAAGGTTAGACAGATTCATGGAGGATGGGTCTTTCAGTGACTACTGGCCGTGATGATTAAAGGGAACCTCCATATTCAGAGGTAGTAAACCTGTGGATTGATTGACTGAAAGTCCACCTGTTTCACTGATCCCCAAAGTGGGATCATACAGTGCAATACAATCAACAGTGAGGAGATTCACTGAACAAATAAAACAGGGTATGCATTGCAGAAATTTCAAAAACAGCATACATCTGAACACAGAATGATTGCTGAAACAAAGCACAAGTAATTAAACACGACAAGATATCTTTAACGACCCAGAAACTACCCAGTAGGGGCATATCTATATATCAGCAGAAAGTACCCAGTAGAGTAGTCTACAGTCCCGGTTCTTTTACCCAGGCATCTCTCTGAGCCATTTTCTTCAGCACAGCCAGAGGCAACAACAGAGGGAAGCACTGGCCTCTATGTCCTGTTGTTTCTCCAGCCAGGGCAACTGGTTGGTAGCTATGTGAAACAGGATGGTAGCTGGAACTTCACATGTGCCCTCTAGATTATTACTTCTCATGTTTCAGACCAGAATTAATTATTGAAGGTGGTATTCAGGATTCGAGCCTGCAGGGTAGGGTACCCATTCCAGGTTGGGAAATTCCTGGAGATTTGGGGGGTGGAGCCTGGGGAGGGCAGGGTTTGAGGAGGGAGAGACCTCAGGGGAGTATGATGCCATAGAGTCCACCCTCCAAAGCAGCCGTTTTCACCCGGAAGATAGTTTCAGGTGGGTAGCCGTGTCGGTCTGCAGTCGAAGAGCAAGACCTGGGTCCACTAGCACCTTTAAATCAACTAGATTTCCAAGGCATGAGCTTTCGAAGGAGCTTTGACTCTCGAAAGCTCATACCTTGGAGATCTAGCTGGTCTTTAAGGTGCTAGCGGACCGGAGTTTTCTCCAGCGGAACTGATCTCTGTTGCATGGGGAGTAGTTATGATTCCAGGAGATCTCCCGCTCGCCCACCCCCACCCCCGACTGCTAATCCTAACTAGAACCTGCCTCCTATAGCGTTGGAAGCTCAGATTCTGTGCAAATGGGGGAGAGTTACTCAACGGTGACGGAAAGGCACTTTGCACATGCTCAAAGGCACTCTTCATTGCTATTAGATAGTTCCATGCCCTGAAACCCCCACTGTTACATTACATGATCTAGAGCGGGGGTTCCGGCAGCAGAAGCGGGAAGCCGTGCTCGCTCCGGTTCGCGGACTGCGGGATTCAAACGGCCTCGACTTGCCGTTTAAGAAGGCGGAGGGCAGTGGGCGGGCGCGGAACGCCTGGGTCCACCCCCCGCTCCGGCTGGCAGGAAAACGGCGGTTGCCACTCAGCCTGGCTATCCGGCCTCTCCGCCAACGAGAGCGAAGAAGGGGGGGAGGCGCGCTAGCCAATCGGCACGTAGCACCTTCCCTCTGTCATCTGCCCCCCTCCCCCGGCCACCCAGCATTCCTCCCCTCCCCCGAGGAAGGCCCCCCCCTCTCCAAGCGGGGTCTCTACTTCGGAGAGAGACGCGTAAAGCGGAGCGCACTGCGCGTCCGTTACGCGCGCCGGAACGAAGGGCGCCCCCGGATCTCACTTGGCTGCCCCTCGTCCTTCCCCATCACCGTTGCTCTCCTCTCCAGGCCCGGGTGAGTGGGGAGGATCAGCGGGGTGGGCGCCAGCCAGGATCGCAGGAAGCAGTCACTCCCTCGCCCAACTTCCTTCCCGGAGTTGCTGCTGCTGCTGCTGCTGGTCGAGGGAATCCGTCTGTTGTCTCTTCAGCCTCCCCAAACCTCCGTGTACCCGAAGGAACGTGGCGGGGGGGGGGGGAATCCGGGCGTTCCCACGTGGATTGGAGTAGCAGCTGTTGCATTGAATAGACGGAGAGGGCACGTCCATACGGCCCCTCTCGTGTTAGTTTCTTCCCAAAGGCGATTAGGCGAAACTTAAAACTGGGTGTTTCAAGTCAACTCGACCAGGCGAATTTAGGAAACCAGCAACAACTGCATTCCCCAAGAAAGGGCCGTACCTGCGATCCTGTCAAGAGCGAGTGTCTCTGCGTACGTGCAGAGTGCAGAGGGGGCTGGTCTTTTAGGCAGGTGTGAGCTCTGGTACCACACCCTCCCCCAACACCATACTAAGTAAGTTGGTTCAAAAGGAAGCCCTCTTGGTTGACAGTCAGGGAGGTATGTTGGGTAAAGTGTTGCTTTTGGGGGTGGCAAATGGGAGGTCCCTCCCCTGCTACAAAGCTAAATGGGTGAACAGGTTTGACCAAGCCAGTCCCTTAATACAGCCTACTTAAACAGTTGTTATAAAGCTAAAAATGCCACTCGGGTTTCTAGGGAAGGCTATGTTCCTGACAATTAAGAGTTCAATAGGATTTGCTTCCAAAAAAATACACCTAAGGTCGAAGCCTTAGTCACTGGTGTTTCTTCCCTATTCCCCGCAAAGCCCTTCACTTCTGCCCTTAAATTCACAATGGATGAAGACAAGGAGGGTATGGAAGAAGAGAAGCCAGAAGAGATACCTACCTCAGACACAGCAATACTGTTTCAAGATGGAAGTGTGGTAAGTAATAGAGGGCTACTGAGCACAGAATGCCGCCCCAGTTATCTCTTAGGCTCACCAGAAAGGCTGTTCTGTGAAACTTCATGTCTCTTTCTAGTCAGACCAATATGACCAAAGTAGTCTTGGTGCCAGGTGACCATCACCAAAAGAAGATTAAAGCAGGACCAATGGGAGGCACTTACAATCTCTGAGGATCCAATTTGTTCTTAAGCCTGATTCTTTTTTTCCCCTCCCTTGTTCTGTCCTCTCACCAGCTGGATGTGGCTGGGCCGTTGGTGAAGAATAAGGAGAGAACCTTGAGGCCACAAAGGAAAAGGCTGAGAACTAGAGTGAAGAAGGACATGGAAGGGACCCAGAGCATTCAGGTGCATCTCAGAGGTCAAAGTATGAGGCAAAAATATGAGGCGTAAACAAAAATGGTTGGAGGGGTGGAAAGGAGAAGCGGGTGCATAGGTCTGTGTCGGGTGTTACTTGGTCAATATTCTTTTTGAATGTACAACAGCCCAAGAGCGGCTTGTTTTGTGGTGGGTCAGGCTTTGTAAAAAGGTGGACAAGACATGAGAATAACAGCCAGGATTCCCACAGCAAGCAAAACCTGGAGCAGAGCAAAGAATTGAGACTCCTTAGATCTCTGTAATTCTGTAATATGCAGATGTGGAAGTGGGAGAATGGTTTAAAGTGAACCAGACTCAGTGAGTGCATCTCATTCCTCCTTCTGGTTTGTGTGTCTCTGCAAGGATTTCACAGAACTGATTGGTGTTCTGCCTTACCCCCTCCCCTCGTTCTACCTGTCCTTTCAGCCTCAGACCCCTCCAAAGAAGCAGAGATTGCTTGTCAGGCCGGGCAAAGGTGAAGAGGAAGGGGGTCCTCCATTCAAAGTGAAGATGCTCAAAATCCCCGTGGATGATGACTCTGTGAGTAAAAGCTGTGCCCTGGGAATGACCAGCATCTCTGTCATCTGCCTGATAGCAACGGATCGCCCCACTGTGCAGATCAAAAAAGCCATAAGGGAACCCAGTGACACAAGCAAAAAAAGGAGGTTAACACACTGCCACCCCTATGAACCTGTGACTTTGCACGTGCAAACATTATAAAAGGAAAATACTGGTGGCCATCTTAGGTTGCCTATTAATTCATGATGCTAGCTGATTTTTTAAAAAGTAAAGATCAGCCAAGGGGAGGAAACAGCAGGTATGTGTGTAGAAGGGGATCTTTGCTTCTTTCCCTTCCCCCCAGCAGTTGATTTTGTGCCCCTCCCCCAATCCTCCATTTAAGGTTGGGGGATCTTCATAAAATGCAGCATGGTATGGTAGGGTGGGGTGCAGTAAGAAGGGGCAATCACTTGGAATATCCCATCTCCCTTTTGGGCATATAAAAAGTTCACTCTGCCACTCAAGAAGGAGGAGGTGATTTTGCCCCTTTCCAAAAACGCCCTTCTCTAGTAGCATGATGCATTTTGTTTATGAGGGTCCTCCAACCCCCCCAGCTGAGAATTTTTCTCATGGCCCACAAAATTTTCCTGGGGAAGGTGAGGAACCTCTTTCTCCTTGCTTTACCATGGACTCCAATTCAGTATATCTCAACCCGCTGAAATCATTTATGGCGGGACAGCTTCCGTGGGGCTTTTTTGTAATCTTCAAACAATGGTTGCATGTGTGAGCTTCAAGACACATCCTTTGAGGAGCTGTAGAAAAAGTTGTGGCTGCTTTGTACTTCCTTCAGCCTGGCCTGCATGAGTTGTAACCCACCAGCAGTTGGGTCAGTGATGGCTTTCTGGCGACTCGATAAACTTGGGTTTTGCTCTGACAACCGTGCTCGCCTAGTAGACTATAACATATGGCTGCTGTCTGTGCTGTGCTTGGCTTGGCGCATCACGAGTTGTGTGTGGACCTGTTCTTACATCCCTTTTCATCTAGGGAAGGATGATCAGTAAAATGCTCTTTGTTTTTGTTTGTTTTTCCAGCTAGATTCTTTGGCTCTTCCAGATGGGCTGTCTCCAGAAGAAGATGGTGGTGAGAAGGGGCTGGTACTTAGAAGAAGAGTGAAGAAGGAAAAAGATGAGGAAGAGGATCTGGAGTTTGAAGTGGAGGTGTGTGGGGTAGGTAGCCAGCTAAGGACAGTAGGAAGTTCACTTGGGTAGGCAAAAGGACCAACCTATAGGGGAGGAAGAGCAAGATTTTATTCCAGGAACACCTTAAAAGACCGACAAGATTTCCGGAATATAAGCTTTCAAGACTCAAGGCTCCCTTTATCCAATGCCTTTTTATTCTCAGTCCCTTAGATATAATGTCCAGTCTTTGCATTTTGTAAGAAAGATAATGCCAGTTTGTACCTGTGCAGTTTTTCCATGAGGCTGATGGATTTCCACTCAGTGCCGCAGAACGTAATGCCTTCCATGAAGGTAGTTTCAGGTGGATAGCCGTGTTCATCTGCAGTAGAAAACCAAGCCTTGTACAAGCTGTAAAGCTTATACCCTGGGAATCTTGTTGGTCTTTAAGGTGCTACTGGACTCAACTCTTGCTCTTTTGCTACAGACTAACATAGCTACCCACCAGAAACTACAATGGAGGAAGTGATTATTGGCTTATCTCTCCCTCGCCAATCTCTTCTATCTTGATTCAGGACTTGTCTTCCAAGGAAGAAGAGCAGGTGATTAAAGTAGAGTTGGAGGAACAGAAAGCTCAAGAATTCGAGGTTCAAAAAATTACCATCCCGTTAAGTGGAGTTTTGGTGAGTAAAGGGCAGTGTTGAGGAAGAATAAGAGGTTAGTGGTAGATCTGGCTGTTGTGGGGAGGGGAAACGCCGAGGCCCTGTGATGTTGTCTCCATGGTCTTTGGGACCGCTGGGGTTCCATTATTGCTAAAAATGCTCCCCAAGGCTAGTTTTTCGGTTGAGGTTTGGCAACTGGAGGTCTCTCCAAACCCAGCATATAGCCTGCCTTGTGTATCCCTCCTCCACTGTTCTTCTACAATTGTCATCTCTAACTTTTCAGACCTTGTAACGTGCTGAAAAGTGGCAAAGCTGCGCAATGATTCTTTCATTGCTGCTCTCAGTACTGAAGACAGATGCTGTAGAGAATTTGGTGTTGTGCTGCTTTCCCTGTCGTTTTGGTGCGGCAAAGAGAAAAGCTGCATTTGGTGGATGTTCCTCTTCTGAGCGACTCTCTGAGGCGCAAGAAACCTTTTTCTAAGCAATTCCCAAGGTTTAAGAAGTGTAGACCTGTGAACACAGTTTGGCGGCTTTTGTATTTTGCTCCCACCTCCCCCTTGTCCAGACCCTTAAATCCACCAACAAAGAGGGGGAGGATTAGGACGAAGAGGGGAGAGCCTTTTTCCTCCTCCTCCTCCTCTCTCTTCCCCCCCCCCCCATCTCGCCTTGCCTGATCAAGCTGAAAGAAACCTTCATATGGAAGCATTTTTCCATCAACACATCGCTTGTGTATTAGGAGCCACATGCCTCTGTTGGATACCATCTGTGCATGGCCAGTATCCATCCTTAAGGCTTTCAATGGAACATGTGCTTAGATGGATGACAGTGTGGCACCATTCTGTTTTTAACCGAGGCATTCCTCCTTTTTTTTAAGCTACTCTTGTGGTCAGCTTCTAGCCTGAGGATTGTTTTATGAATATCCCTTTAGGCTGTTGAGTGTTTTATGAATATCCCTTAGCTGCTGAGTGCTGATTTAATGTATCTTTTTTTAACTTTTGGAGCCACCTCGAGTAGGCTTCTGGAGAAGGCAGCACACACACTTTTCTAAATAAAAATAATCTTTGCAAGCCAGTGCAGTGCAGGTAGACTGACATTTGTTTATTTAAAACATGAGTTGCTTTTCCACCTTAGAGGAGCTCAAGGTGCCTTACGATATGAAACAGAAACAAACATAAAAATATGTTAGAAATACAGTATAAAATCTAGCCGTACATTAATAAGTGGGTAGGCAAAAGTCATTTTAAATTTTTTTATAAGTATTCTGCTGCCTCATGCACATAGTGAGTGGGGGGGGGCAGGCACACCTCCCTGGGGAGATTATTCCATAATCATGGAGCTGCTACCGAAAAGGCCTTCTCTCGTGTGCCCACCAACCAAGCTTTTTGGGTCGATGGGGCAGTTAGGCGGGCCCCTCCCTGTGATCTTAACTCCCAGGCAGGAACATATGGGATAAGACAGTCCTTCAGATACTCTCATCCCAAGCCATGTAGGGCTTTAACAGGAAGCATCCAGGCTGAAGGCAAGTCACGGGTGCTCAAATGCAACCAAAACCACATGCTTTCAGGGCACTGCAAGTATTTACAACCGTGGCTTTTTCAGCTAAGAGGTATTACGGGAATAGGGTACTTTTGAAAGCAAGATTTCCTTTCTTTTCTTTGGGGCCCTTCTCATCTGTAGGGACTCCCATCAGCCTTGTTCCATCCCCTGTACCACATTTAGCATGCAGGACCTCCCTTTCACTAAAATGGGAAGTGACAGTATGAGAGGTGTACTAAGCGGAAGGAGAGAGGGCCAAGCTACACATGACGAATGACGCTTGAACAGCAAGTGTATTTCTCCCTGTTCACTTGCCCTCCACTCAATCCACTTGCCAGGCAAGTGTCTTTTGTCATGTGTAGCTTGGCCCAGAGTTGCTGAGTGCATTATCTCGTTCTTTGGTTCAACTGACCTGCAATGCCCTTTTGTTCCTGTTCTTATTGCCGGAAGATTTTTAAAACAGGAGGAGAGAATCCTCTTTAAAGCATGAGCACGCACTGTATGATTTCTTTATGGGAATATTTCTGGAATGCCACTTCTTACAACCCTTCTTCGATTTCCTCTGTTCGTCATAAATAAGATGGTGGGCTCTTGTCTGGAAAGCAGAACAGAAGAGAACACGGGAGAATACCCTTATGGGACTTTAGTAATCTTAATGTTCATTTTGGGAGAAAGTGAGGAATATGTCCTTATGGGGTGCAGTAGTGGGGTGTGGTGTCCTGAATAATATTGACTGCTGTCATTTGTGAATGCATCCTAAGCCACGTTTAACTTTCTCTTCTCTGTCTCCATCCCTGCAGCCACCCACCTCTTCACGCCCAAATACATGTGGCATATGTGGTAAGAATTTCAGCCGCCGCTCTAACCTGGCCAAGCACCAGATCATCCACACGGGCGAGAAGCCTTACCGGTGCAATGACTGTGGCCGCAGCTTCAACCAGAGTTCAGCCCTGACCAAGCACCAGAGAACACACACGGGGGAGCGCCCCTATGTTTGCGGAGACTGCGGCAAGGCCTTCACAGCCAGCTCCAACCTCCTCCAGCACCGGCGTTTCCACACTGGTGAGAGGCCCTACCGGTGTGAGTTATGTGGCAAGGCCTTCTCTCAGAGCTCCAACTACAATTTGCACCGGCGTGGCCACACGGGTGTCACGCCATACCAATGCAACGTGTGCGGCAAACGCTTCACTGGGAGCTCCTGTCTTACGCGCCACCAGAGGACCCACACTGGAGAGAAGCCATACCAGTGCCAGGAATGTGGCAAGCGGTTTTCCGGGAGCTCTACTCTAGCCAACCACCGGCGAACCCACACAGGCGAGAAACCATACGTCTGCGCTGAGTGTGGCAAGAGGTTCACTCATCACTCCAACCTGGTGGATCACTGGAGGGTGCACACAGGAGAAAAACCTTACGTGTGCACCGAGTGTGGGAAGAGCTTTCGGCTCAGTTCACACATCATTCGCCACCGTCGCACTCATGCCAATGCCCGAGGCGCCGGTCTAGTTCATGATCTTCTCAACAGCGATGACACACATCATGCAGATGCTGGTGTCAAGTCACACCACATCGGCCTTGGTTGTGACAGCGACGGTAACACTATTATTAACCCTCACGATGCCATATGTGCCAATACCAGCATCTCCAATGGCAGCAATGATACTGATGGGGAAGAGGGCAGCCGGCTTCTTATATGCAGCCAGTGTGGGAAAGGTTTCTGCCTGGAATCCAGTTATCAAGATCAGAAAGACTCAGCCTTGGGTGAGGGGCCTTATAGTTGTACTGAGTGTGGTAGCAGCTGTTGGACATAGCTAGAGGACAGTGGTGCTGAGGACCAGAGCTTCAGTGGCCCGGAAGGCAGTAGAGAACTAAATCAGAAACTCTTCATGGCGAGAAAAAGAGGCTTGTTGAAAATCCATACTAGAAGTGGATATGGACTAGGGGGGAAATGCTGTACTGCAAGCCCCAAATTTTTATCCCAACTGTGAAAGGGCGACCTTGGGGTGTCATATGTATGGAGCTGACCTCAAGTTTGCTTTTTCGTTTCTGAGGAAATAAATGAAAGGGGCTGGGGAGTTTGGCACTCAGAGAGAACTGGATTAAATCAGTGCCTCAAGAGGACTTTAGGAAGATATTCTCTGTTCCCCCTCCTGACTTGTTCCCTACATTTTAGTTCTCTTATTCTCTGTTCCCTGCAAAGGACAATACCTGTGTTTGCTTTGTTTGGCATTTTTGAAAAAGAGCATTGGGAAAACTGGGGAGACAGGTGAGGGTATGGAAATCAATTTTGACTAACTGATTTGTGTTGCTGGATCCCCTTTCTGTCTAGCAAGGGTACAATGGGGGACTGGGGATGTATATAGTAGTATGTCTGGATGAAGGGAAGAATGTAGCCTTCTATTTTGATTTGACCAAGTGAGCCAAAAAAATGTATATGTGTACATATAAAAATTCTGGAGACTCACTGATGGGGTTAACTAATGTACTTCCATAACAGTTGGATAATTAAAATATGGTACACACACACAGTCTAAGGTAGCCTGGTTGGAAAGAGGATGTTTTAGCCTTTCTGCCTTGAAAAATGTTGGTATGATTTGCATTATAGAGGTAGCCAGCACTTTGGCATAAAGCCAAGCCAACTGCGCACTTGAAGCAGTGTCAAATTGATGGAGGGAGGAGTTTGCAAGGGGCAGCCAGGAACACACCTCTGGTTGTATGTCTTTAGTCCACATATTAAATCTCTTCCTGTTCATCTGCTCCCTGGAGCTTTCATGCTGGTATCCACCTCTAGCAGGGAGGGAGGATAATTGCAGCAACACTGCAAAGGCTTGTTCCCCCAGCCCACCTCAGTGAACATTTGGCCTGAGTCATTCTCCAACCCCGAACTCCTTGTTCTAGGGACTTCTCAGAGGTCTGGGCTCTGTATTTTGTAAGCTAAAATTGAAATCCTCCACAAAGGCAACCGAAATAAGTTGTGCCAATCAAGTAAAACCATATAGGACTGCATATTTTTGTATAAGTGATTCATAAACTAGCCTGTGACCACCACCAAAAAGCCCTGCTCTCAGCCTCAAGTCCAGTTTCTCTGTTTCCCAGGCAGGCTTTCAGGTGTCTCTTAGCAACCCTAAGGGCTATAAACTTGCATTTTTAAACACTTTTTATTTAAGGTGTTTATATCCTGCAGTTTCAACTGTTGCTGTCAAGATGGGTAAAGCAGAGAGCTGCAGGATAGTGAATTCTGTATCTGGTATTGGGTGTGGAATACACCTCACCTTTTCAGAATGTGTTTGGAGATTTTGTTGAGGCTTCACCTAAGGTGTTTATTGTCCTAACCTGGACAGTCCAGACAAGCCTGATCAGATTTCAGAAGCTAAGCAGGGTCGGTTCTAATCAGCACTTGGATGGGAGTCCACTACAGAAGTCCAGGGTTGCTGCACAGAGGCAGGCAATGGCAAAACACCTCTGTTCGTCTCTTGCCATAAAAACCCTATGTAGTCACTCTACGTGGGCTGTGACTTAATGGCCCTTTCCACCACCGAGGTGTTTATCTGATTGTTTGCGGGCCCATATGGTTGATGGGAGGAGCTGTAAATGGATGGTATGGTACTTGCAAAATAGGGCTGTCCTCTGGAGTGGCTACTTGGGAGCTGGTTATCGTAGTGGCTGAAATAATATGCTGTGAGGTATTCTTCTCATCTGCGATCTCACTAGATAGCCTTAGGCAGGATGTCCTCTCAGCCTCAGAGCTGCTGAACTGTCAATGTCAGGTAAAGCACTTAAAATCCTGTATAAAAGCTAAACGGTATTATTCAACCCCCTCCTTGTGCCCCCCCCTTACTGGCTTGTCCCAGATTTTGAGAGCTAAAAACTCAGTGTCATGGGCTTGGAAGGACTGGCTAACAGTAGCTGAAATAAAAATGTATGTGCAACTTGTTTGTAAGTGAGGATATTTTGGATTTTTAAGCTACCTTTTAAAATTTCCAAATCAACGTGCAATGCAATAAAAAGATAATCAAAAGATTAATAAATAATTAAAATGCAAGTATCACAATATTGAAATAGATGATGCAGATATTCATCCCAGTGTCTCTTAATGGCTTGGACCCCCTCCGTTCCAACATTGTTCATTGGCAAGAATACCCTCTGCTAGGATTTTACTTTTAAAAGGTTTCTCAATGCCCTTGCAAAATTCAGGCTTTTTCACGATGTAGCCCTTTCCCTCTGAAATTGCAAACAGACATATCAAATCAGGTTACCAACATCCCCCTCACCCCATTGGGCTCCTAAGCCCAACATTAGCAGGTGAAGTTTAGTAGAAGATCTTCCCAGACTACATTTGTGTGCCTGTCAGATAGTTTGAAAGCTCAGGAGCAAAAGTGATGCACCAGGGAGAAGTTTAACTGATGGCTGCTTGTCCTATCCCAGCATTTCTATCCTGGTTGCATTTCTGCCGTTAGTGTACCGTGGCACATGATCTCTGCCAGCTGGAGAAATGGCAGTGACAAACGTTCAGCTCTCCAAGATTCTCCTGGGAATGGTTAAAACCACAGAGAAGAACCAAAGGGAAAAGCCAAAGGGGAGGGGGTCTGTTCTTGAGACCCAGTGTGGTGCAGTGGCTAGAGTGATAGATGGGTGACCCAGGTTCAATTCCCCACTGCCATGGAAATTTGCTGGGTGACATTGGATCTGTCACTCACTTGCAGCCGAAACTACCTCACAGGGTTGTTGTGAAGGGAATGCTGTAAGCCACTTTGGTTCCCCCCTGGGGAGAAAGGAGGGGTATAAATGAGGTAATTTTTTAAAAACGTGGTTCCTCCTGTTGCTGCATGAGGAGGAGCCAGATGAGCTCTAAGGAACCAGGGATCCAGTCCAAGTGATAACCATTCAGTGGAAGCGGATGTGGTGTGAAGAGCTAGGGAGAAGGGCTGGGGATTGGAGGACCACTGGTAAAACCGGTTATGCGTGTTTAAGGTGCTAAGGGGATTACTGATGGGGCTAAGGTTAGGATTGGCAGTTTGCCAGTGCCTAGTTTTGGTATACAAGTGAGAGCCCATCTAACCATGTGCTGCTGGTTAGTCACAGTCACACGCACCCCTCCCCATGTACATATCTAAGAATGGTTTTGATAATGCTAAAGTCCCAGTCTCTTTTTAAAAGCTGAGCCAGGGTTGTTATTGAACAAGAGAACAGGGACGGTGTTGAATAATGCCCTCCTAAGAGACTGTGCTATGTTGAGTCAGGTGTCTTTCTCAACACCTGCCGCTTTACAATGGAGACCTTCTGCATGCAAAATATACGCTCTATGATTAAGCTTACAGCCCTTCGGTGAGGGCAAAGAGTTACCTTGATTTCAGCTTGTGAGAGAGAAAATAAACCATCCTTCCGTCTGTCTGGTTGTAATCCCATGTGTAACCCTTTGCACAACACCTGTTTGCTCCAAAATAAACCTGTTGGGGTTCAATGGGATTTACTTCCAAGCATGGGATTAACAGGCAGAATTGCTTTATAGGCACACTGTTAATAATCCCTGCAACACACCCTGTGAGAAAGCACACTTGTTCCTATTTTGCAGAT
This sequence comes from Eublepharis macularius, assembly GCF_028583425.1. Lineage (NCBI taxonomy): Eukaryota > Metazoa > Chordata > Lepidosauria > Squamata > Eublepharidae > Eublepharis > Eublepharis macularius. The sequence goes on along the minus strand of NC_072801.1, from coordinate 64,207,487 downwards.
GTTGGCAGGTTTAAAAAAAAAAAAAAGAGTGTCTCAGACCCTCCCAGGGGTGACTGGCACCTGTGATCAGTTTATTGGGCAGATATTAGGACTGACATTTGGAGGGATGGGAGTCTCCACCCACTCTCAGGGCCATCTTTCCAACCTGGTTATTAATGCATCCTTCTTTCTCAGTGCTTTCCTGCACCATAGAAAGGAAGGGGAATTGTAGAACTGTACTCTAGAGGCAGACGGGAAATGATGAGAAGTTACTGATATTCAGCATTTGGGTCTCCCGTCTCATGAGAATCCAGAGCCAAGCCTGTCTCTCAGGTTCCCTAGACTAGGGTGAACTCAGTGCTTCCAGGGCCATTTATCACAAGGCAATAGGGGAAGGGGAGAGAGTTCATGTTAGATAAGTAGTTGGTTAGGGTGTTATTTCTCCCTCATTGCTCGCTCTCTCTTCAATCCACTTGTTCTGACAGAGGCTACTTTACCTAAGGCAAGAAGGTTCTTTAAGGGGTTTGGAAGGTTAAAGAAATCCACAGAAGACATTTGCAAGATAAAAAGGCCTTTAATTGAGGTAAACAACCAGCCCATTAGGACGGGGGAAACAAAACAGCAATTCCTTAACACAAGAGAAACAACACAGCAATCCTTTACCCACAGCTGGGGACTCAAGTGCTCAGACTGTGAAAAGAAATAGAGAGACCTTTCTGCCCTGAAGGGCGATGAGAAGATTCACACAGGGAATAGGCCCTGTCAGTGCTCCCAGTTGTAAGAACTGCTTCAAGCAGAGCTCGGGCGCTCACTGGCACAGCAACTGTAAGTCCACACAGGATAGGAAGTCTGGAAAGGGCTCCAACCAAGGCTGTTCTATATGTATCTAAAGCATTCTGCAATTCTTCTAGGATTTTCAAGCCTGCGTCAAACTTGGTACCTTATTCCCAGAAACGGAAGGAGGCAAAGAATATTTAAATAATACACTTTTATTTAGAAGAAAAAGGACAGCATAAAGAAAAGCAGACTGACAGAGCCAATTCAAAAGTAAGCAGTTAATCCAGCAGAATATCATATACACCTTGAGGGAGCTAATACACAATCTAGTCCTATGTAAAGATACTCAGGGGGGAGGGGGTTGTTGCTGCCTGAATGGGTAATAAAAGGAAGGCTGTAAATATATATTTTGGCTGTCTTTTAAGAAGAGAAGGAGGGGCCTAGAATGCTTTGAAGATCCTGGGGTAGAGTTGCCAGCTGCAGGTTAGGACATTCCTGGAGATCTGGGGGATGAAGTCTGGAGACGGTGGCATTTGAGGAGGGGAGGGACCTCAGTGGAGTATAAATAATGCCATATAGTAAATAGGCTGGGAAAACTATTGTGAGTGGGGAGATGATCCTTGGGCATGACAAAATCCTTGCCTGGTTCCAGGCTGGGGTCTAAGACCCAAAGGTGGCTGAATCCAAATTACTAGGCAAAAGAGCTCTTTTAATACGTTTTTTTTTTGTCTGCTGGATCAGTGGGGTTTGAACTTGGGATGGGAAAATCCAGTTTTTGGTAGACCTACAAAAGGGATGCTGAGAGACTGGCAGGGAATTTGATTGAATTAAAATGAAAAGACAAAGGATGGACTGAGGCACTGGCATAGGAATTGACCTATTTAATGTCCTGCTTCTCTGGGCAAGGTAGGATACCTGCCAAATTTCTCCAAAAGTTTTTTTTTTTGCATGTGTTATGTAAGTTAGATGTCTTTATCTCCTGCAATTTTTAACAATAAAATTATCTCTTGCATCACTTGTTACCTTCCTTCACATTTAGATATGCTAGATGACGAACAGGACAGGGGAGGGATGGGGCATGGGGGGAAGAGTCTGGTTGGCTATGAAGTTAGGGAGATGCTTAGAAACTGGGCCACTGTAGTTCCACAGTTATGTTTAAGGAGCTGGCTATGAGAGGCAGTGGGATGTGGAATGGTATGGTATAGCCCGATCTCAAAAGCTATGCTGGGTTGGTACTTGTGGGACTGTGAGATTAGCAGATTTTAGTAGTGACTTTAGATCAATCATGAAATCACACTAGTACAGAAAAAGAGACATGAAATATATTCTTTGTGCATGTTTTAAAGTAACTGGTCCCTGCCTGGGCCCCTCTGGCTCCTTGGGCCTCTCTGGCTGCACACCGGAAGAGGAGAACTTTTGGCCTTCAGGAAGTATAGATACATGGACCTTCCTTAGACCCATCAGCAGAAACAGAGACAAGAAAAAGTGAGGGTAGAATGACCATATATGGGGAAGCTGATAAGGAGAAGGTATGAACGGGGATAGAATTGCAGATGTTCCGTTGCGAGACTAAGTTTGAAAAACGGACAATAGCCAATCCAAAGATGTGAAAGAAGTCAGATGCTTTGCCTTGAGTGTGACTTTCGTTTCTCCAGTGTGATGATGTAATGTACCTTTAAAATAGTATGTACTCCTTTGTTCTGATGACACACTCAGAGCTCACCTACTGTAGTAGCAGTGTGTCCTATATTTGCAAACATATCTGGCTTTTCTTTACAACATCCTTCATTAGACTTCATTCTTTCTGTGTGTATTCATTTCTCTTAATTGGCTAAGATAACCAGACACACATAATTTGGGTACAACAGGACCACCAAGGAAGACTCTGCAGAGAAAGGCAATAGCAAACCACCTTTGCCTCTCACTTACCTTGAAAGCCCCTTGCAGGGGCCACCATGTTGGTTGCCACTTGATGTCACATATGAGAGAGGGTACCCTTCAAAACCAAAGCAACAGTGAAGCAGAGGCAGTGAAGCATAACTAGGGCTATTAAGGCTTATCTTCAGCTGGTCATGCTCCTGAGACTTTGAAAGCAGCCTTTGTGTATGTTGCTCTGTCACTTTATCACGAAGATAAAAGGGGTGTGTGTGGCCATTTTATTCAAAATATCTCCTTCCTATTTTTTTGCCAATGATTCTGAATTAGTTTAAAGATTATAAATCCTAAACAATACTGCTGA